>NC_136616.1:32601606-32681606 GCF_933228915.1 Telmatherina bonti
TAAAAAGCTCTGTTGGCAAAAACAAAAAGGAACAAAACGGAAAAATACAATCTGCCCTGAGCGCGCTCGGCCGCGGGGGGAAAGGGGGCGGGGCCGGGATCCAGTGACATCACGATGATGTCACTGCATCACCTGGACCTATGGGAGGAGGAAGAGGACGGTCCATCAGCCTCAGCAGACAGAATCTGAACTCATTCGATGCTTTCTGAGCTTCTTTCCACTAAAACCAGCTCACGCTTTTATTTTGTAGGAATTTGGATTTGGAGTTTGAAGGAAATTGTTTTAGAAGACAAACTTCTACCCGCGGAAGGTTTTATCTTCCACCTCAGACTAGATGTTCCTTCGACATTTAATGTCCTGTTTGGTGACAAACTGATGAAAAGGAACTGAATCCAGTGAAATATGTAATTTTTTTGGTCATTTTTTCTTATTTTTGTGCCACTTGGCTGAAGACGTAATCGGCTACGACGTCAACAAGGCGTGTTTCCTGCGTTCAGACGGGTCGTAATACGGGACAGTTCAGGCTAAATCTTAAATAGACAGAGTTTGGATCTGTGAGGAGAAGCTGATGAAGGGTGAGGAGAGAAGATTCAGAAATGGGATGCAGCCCACGAGGGAACGGGTGAGGGAGGAGCTACGGTAGAGGGAGGCGGGGCCAGAGGTTGGAGGGTTGCAGGGGCCTCTACGGACCCTCACTCATCATCTTCATCCTCATCGTCAGGGTCCCTCTTTCTCTTCTCTCCTTTTGCCGGAGACGAGTCCTCATCTGCAGAGACAGATTTAACCCTTAAAACTCAGACATTTATTATTTATGTGAGCATGAACATGGAAACTCCTTCCATCCCAGCCAGCTGGCAGACGTCCATTTTTCAGGCTGCCAGATTTTCAGGCTAAAATGAGTAAAAATGAAAGTACCGTATTTTTCAGCCTCCAAGGCGCAGCCTCGGTTACGGGGTCTGTTTCTGTGTTTACGTCAAACACAAGACGCAACGCGATAAGAGCGACTTGTGATGCGAAAAATAACTACGGCTGTGATGATTTCATTTTGTCCTGATTTGATTCAGATTTTTTTGGATGCTGATTCGATTTAAATCGCGATTCTCACAATTCTTCACTATTAATGATTTTTGTAGATTAAAAACAATTTTTTCTTATAAAACTTCTTTTTGCGAGTAATTTTTCTTGCTTTCAGCTAGGAGAAAACCCAGTGGCCACACCATCAATCTGCTGCTATAATGTCCAAGAAAACAAGTAAAAGGTTCAATAAAACCAATAAAAATGACAAAAATTTTATAGTGGATTAATTTTGATTAATTGAAAAAATTAATTTTTTTTAACAAATCTATATTAAAATTGTGAAACAAAAATCCAGATTTTCAATTTTCCCACCCCTAAAAAATACGCCATCAGTAGATTAAACAGCATAAAGAACAACCAAAACTAGAAAGTGGGATCACTGACTGTGCTAATTATTTTCCCACCCGTCTAAAACATCTTCGTCGTGATGAAACACAAACGGCCAGTGTGTAAAAAGTCTGATTAGCTACATTACACGAGGATAATCTGAGCTTGTTGCTGCCATGGAAACAGCTGTATTAATCTGACATTGCTAGATAAAAACGTTGATTAGCCCATCTACACTGGAACTAAACAGCCGGATCATCGAAGTATTTCCCTAAACTGTGTTTGTGAGGTTTTTAAACTCTAAGCTCGTGTTAAGCAGCCTGTTTGACAAAAGGAAGAAAGCTGCGTTTTAATAACAGGACAGATGATCTAAACTAGTGTGTAAAACCACAGGAGCTATATCACTCACCATCCTCCTCTTCGTCGTCCTCATCCTCTTCATCTTCGTCGCTGTCCAGATCTCCATTTACGTCCCCATCCTGTGGAAAAAAACAAATGTTTATATTAAACTCAGCAGGAAGTTTCTGGTTGCCTGCAGGTGGCAGCAGAACACGCTGGGTTATATAAACGTGGTAAAGACGACACTCAAACGGACGTTCGGGATGAGGAAGAGCGATTAATCGGATTTTAATCTCAGTTACGATCTGGGTTTTCAACGATCATAAAAATAAAAGGGTGTGATTCTTTTCCTCTCTGCAGTTTCCTCTCCTGCTGTCTTCAGCTGCTAATCGAGCGTCTCTGGCGTTGCAGCGCTGTGCTGTAAACTCCTCCCACAGCCGCTTTGCTTTCATTCAGTCACTGTTGCCAACTTGACAACTTTATCGCTAAATCTGGCGACCTTTTTTTTTTTTTTTAAAAGCGACAAATCTAGCAGCTTTTACTGGAGTTATTAGAGACTTTTCTGGTGTTTTGGCGACTGACTTGAAGGCACATATTGTTCTGCAGTTACTGTAAGGAAGGAGCAGCGGGAGCCTCTCCCGTCCTAAAGCACTCCCAGGCGGCCGGTCTCAGTCGGCTCCGGCTGCAGGTCCATGTAGAATAACTGCAGTAGGTTGTGGAAGTTCACCTAAACATAGTTTATACCATTGTCAGTGACAACTGGCTGCATTATTTTCCTATACATAGTTCGGCGAGTTAAACACTGTAATGTCCCTCTGTTACCGGGCGTTACCATAGCAATACGTTAACCATCTGGTTCAGATCAGCCGTCTTGTAACAGGTGAATGACAGAAACGCGCTGCAGCCTGACAGCGGTTGTTTGGCATAAAACGTACATCCAGGCCGACGTAAAATAGTAACTATACTTGAACAAGTGTTGTAAAAAAACAAAAAAACACAAAAAGCACAAAAAAATATACAAATTACATGGTTATAATGTACGACGTGCAGCGTTGTTTAACCCTTACTTATATTTATCTCTTCAGTTTACATCAGTATTTGCACTTTGTCAAGACAAAGCTTCATGTTGTTTGTTTTCTAAACAATCCCAAAGACAATATTTAATGTTTGGACTCGGTGGACGAGCAGGCCGGACAGCAGTCGACTATTTAAGCCCTTTCCCGCTGGCAGAAGGATACGGTCCATTCAGACCAGAACCTCTTTTTTCCACTCTGCCGTCAGACTCATAAACACTCATAACACCTCAGACTTTATAACTCCAGTCACTTATAGAAGTCATGTCACATCACTTCATCTATTGCACCGCCAAGCTGCACGGCTGTTCGGATGCTGTTCATACTGTACATTTCTGCATGTATATATATATATATATATATATATATATATATATATATACACACACACAAGATTACCTTTACTTTTATTATACATTTTTATATATATACACATGTTAATTTTTCTGCATGCCTTACCTTATTTGTAAAATAGCTTTATTTCTACTTTTATATTCTTATTCAGCACCTTATCACCAAAACAAGTCCCTAGTCTGTGAAGACAATGCAATAAAAGTCTTTCTGATTCTGTTAAATAAATGCATGTTGTTAAAGATAATAGATAATTCTATTAAATAATCAAGATCTCAATTTCAGTCAAAATAATTTTAATTATAATTTCTGCCATAATCCAGCAGCCCCAGCATGAAGTAAAGAGGGGATCCGGTCTGGGACAGGTGAGGTGGAGCTGATGAACTGGCCGGTGAGCAAATGTTTCAAACAAAAGAAAATAAAACCCGATTCTTCGCAGAGGATGAAGAACATCTGACATGCAGCATGTTTTCTACATCACAGCAGAAAGCCTAAAACTAACCTCATCGTCGCCACTGTCATCGTCCTCATCATCTTCTGCCACCACGTCTTCTTCATCTTCATCCTCCTCCTCCTCAAAGTCCTCCGACTCGCCGTCTGACACAGAAACACTTCGTAAGCCTCCTAACTTAACTACCAAAGTTAAATCTGATCGGCAACGATGAACAATCAGAAATACGAGGAGAGGACGTCACGGTTTGACCCTAAGACTACTTTGGCAATCTGCTCACCTTCCTCATCCTCATCATCCACCCCGTCCCCCTCTCCGTCAGAGTCGGACGCCTCGCAGTCGTTGACGTCATAGCCGTCCAGGTAGGTGAGCTGGGGGAGGAGCTTGAAGATGGAGTCCCTGTAGTCGGCCAGGTTGGTCACCTCGCAGTTAAAGAGGTCCAGACTCTTCAGCTGAGGCAGCTTTTTCTGGAAAACACACGTCGGACAACGTCAAACTCCTGGATCCCTCAGCCGACAGATCGAACTGGTGATACTGGAAAACAAACTGGGGTGTAATGTGTAAAATGGCCAGAAGGTGGCGCCAATTCGCCCGGCTCTACTTTGTTCTGCACATCTGGATTTTACTGTAGATCAAATGAAACATCACCTACGGAAACTGTAAAGGAAAAAGACACTGGTTTGTCCCTTCTGGGCCACTGTAGTAACAACAGAAAGGTGTCTCTGGATGTCAATACTTTATTAAAGAAAACCACAACTTTTCTATCACTTAAATGTGATTATTTTAAAGTATTACTTCCTATTTTACCTCCAGATATTAGCTTTACTGACTGTTGGGATAAGTTCCAGAGTTCCCGCAAACTTTCGTTTAGACGAAACAGTTCGTAAAATTAATGAATGAAAGCTTTAAGTCATGTCTCATCGTTTTATTGTTCTCTTTTTTAACTTATGTCTATTATAGAGCTGTGACGACACGCTTTAGTCCCGATTCTATTCTGATTTTTTGGTGCCAACTCGATTTAAATTGCGATTCTCACAATTCCTCGATATTACTGATTTTTGTAGACTAAAACCAAGAAAGAAAATTGAACAAAACTTTCATTGCGGGTCATTTTTCTTATTTAAATTAGTAAAAAAATAACAACAACAACACAGTAGCCAGACCATCTGCTGCTATAATGGCCAAGAAAACAAATAAAAAGATCCATAAAAACAATAAAAATGAATAAAATTTTATGAATAATTTTTATCTATTTGAAAAAAAAACCCCAATAAAAATAAATAAATAAAATAAAAATAAATTAAAAAAATTGTGAAGCAAAAAATCCTGATATTCAATTTTCCCGCTCCTAATCTATTAAACAAAAATGCTTTTTCTTTTGATCATAATCTGTAGGGTCAGCAGGTTTTAGAGGTTTCCTGCTCCGACACACCTGACTGATTAAATGGATCCCACATTTTATTATTTCAACACAATTATCCATTCATCTCATCCAGGTGTTGAAGCAGAAGGACGGTGGCCCTGGAGGGCCAGAGTTTAAGACCAGCCAGTGGGTCTACAAGCACCGTAAAGTCTGGAAAAGACCACTTAAATCCTGTTTCTTCACCTGTATTCCAAAAACCTCTACAGTTTTTAGACACTTCTGCACCAGAATAGAGCAGACTATCAAAAGGAGCTCAGATGGTCTGGTTAGTATGATTATACAGTGAATTATTTCCACTCATTATAAGAAGACAGGATGAGATCAGAAAAAGACCGGCATGATAGCAGCTACTGTGTTTGGTGTTTTACTGCCATGAAGGTTGGACCCCTCCAATGTTACACTCTTCTGGCTTTTCACTCATGAATCCAGGTGTTTACATCTTGGATTCAGATCACATAGAGATCCAATAACTCATATTTCAAAATAATTCATTGGATTTTCCTCCAGGATAAATGTCCACATTTCTGTATTTTAAGCAGATTCATTCAGACATTTTAAATGTAATTGAACAACTTGAGCTTCAGATAACATTAGATTAAGCTACTGAACTGCTTTATTACTTTTATAGCTGTTTTATCGTGTTTTTTGCTTTTATTGTGTAGCACAATATCAGCATTGTTGTTGCCTTTATAAAGTTCTTTTTAAATAAAGACGTATTGGAAATCCTTCTGTTTTGACTGAAGCGGAAAGTCTAACCTCCAGATAACACACTAAGCATGTTGGAAATTCACCCCCCGGAGTGAAACAAGTTGAACCAGTCATTTCTGAGTGATTATGGCTCAAAACGGATCCAATCGGCCCGTCATCTCATCTTATCTGAGAATATTTAGATGCCATTCGGTAAAACAGTCTTCATTCACTTCACCAGGACATTTCAGAAATGAAACGGTTATCTGTTCTCTGTGTGTTTTGTTGCATTATTTGTGGAGTTAGTCGCCATAACTTTACTTTTAGCACCATTTCCACCAAGTCCTACTCCACCAGCATCATCAGAACTCCACCCACCAGCGGCTCCAGCGTGCTGATGTCCTTAAACTTGTTCCCGCTGAGGTTGAGGTGTGTTAGGTTGACGAGGCGCTCTGCCAGGACCTCCAGGCCGCCTGATATCCTGTTGTCACTCAGCTCCAACTGCAGGTGAAAGATGAAGACAAACCAACAGAATAATCAAACATTAAAAAACTACAACAAAACTGTATGAATCCAGTAAATTACCAATTAACTGTAGTTAATAGCTGTTGTGATCAACTAAACAGAGGATTGCCAGTAACACATCTTGTATAGGAAAAACATGACATATTTGGGCTGAAAGCGATCAGGAAGCCATAAAACCTGAAAATCCGGAGTTTATTCATCACCTTTTTCAGTTTGTCCAGCTTGGGGATGTCTGCTACACTGGTCAGGCCGACGTTGATGAGGCTGAGCAGCTCCAGGTTTGAGAACTCCGCTGTGATCCCTTCAATCTTTCCCTCACTGGAGCGACAGTTGTCAAGAACCAGCTCTTGAACCTGAACGGAGGAATGACGACACCATCATGTTAACAGTTTGGGCAGTACATATGACACAAAATCTGTTTCTCACCATGACTAATTCTAACTGGCGTCCTCATCTCTGTCTTTTACTACTCTCAGGAATTAGTCACTAAATTGTACAGTACAACAATTTAGAAACTCCTGTAGATATTCAGGACTCGATGCAGTTCAAGTTAACTCAGAAAAAGCTGCTAAGTGAAGAGAACAGCTCCCATAAATATAAAAGATGCCTGAAAACCAACAGGACAGGCTCAAAATGGACATTTTAAAACTCAATTAACTAATCAAAGGTAAGATATTGTACTGTAACATCTTAAGACATGTAATAAAATAATTAGTTGGGTGCACGGCATTCACAACAATAAAATAAACCAAATTGTTTAATTATAAAACCATTAGTGTAGTTAGTTGATACGTGCTTTATTCAAGACTTGTTGTCTGTAACCACAAGTTCCCAATTAAATAATAACTGGACAAATCTGATGAAGTCGTGAATTAAGTTGTGCTGAGCAATCAATCTTCGATACATTCTTAGTATTTTTGGACATTTTTCTACATTTAAAAAAAAAAAAGTTTTTTACAGCAATGTTAGTATGAGTGGGAAAATCGAATCGAAAATCGAGATTTTTTACTTCACAATTTTTTGATAAAAAAAGAGAAAAAAAAGAAAAAAAGAACTTTTTGAAAATAAAAATAATCCATTATAAATTTTTAAAAATCATTTTTATTGATCTTTTTACTTGTCTTCTTGGGCATTATAGGAACAGAATGATGCTCGGGCTTATTGTGTTGTTTTTTTCCTCATTGAAATAAAGAAAAATGACGAGCAAAACAAAGTTGTATACATTTTTTTTTTGTGTTTAATGTACAAAAATCAGCAATGTCAAAGAATTGTGAGGATCGCAATTTAAATCGAATCGGCACCCCAAAAAATCGGAATCAAACCGAATCGGGACACAAGCGTGACGTCACAGCCCTAATTATTAAGATTCGTTGCTAGGACAGAAAGCGTTTCAGAGAAACGGGACGCGGACCACATTCATTTTGGAATGGATCCCGGGTCTGTTTGTAAACTCCCCGCACACGTGATGCTACGAAGCTAACAGCGTGCGTCACGTGTTCCTGCGATCTGTTAACCATTCTTCTGCCGCTTCGATAAAAGTAACATACTATACGTTTCCCTCAACATAAGTAGACAAATTATTTTCAGTTTCTAATATTCAGCATCGTTGCTTACAGAAAGAATATAGGTGGTTTGCATGTTTAGCAACGGCTAGTGCTAGCATGGCGCTAGCTTAGCGCCTTTAGCACGCTACGGAGGCGCGGAGCGACAAGTCTCAGGAAAAGCGCAAACATGTACACTTTGCGTTTAAATATTATTTACTTAGCTATGAGTGACTAAATAAACTAGAAGTTAAGTTTAAACCCAAAATAAAACGCTAGTAAAAGTTTAACCCGCGTTCATGCGCAAGATTAGCAACCATTTCCTCACATCCTGTCGCAAATATAATTCCTTACATAGTTATAAAACAAACATTACTCCAAAAAATTTTATAGTAAAATTAACTTACTGTAAATACAACAAAGGTGCTCCAAAAATGCAAATGTAGGAAACCCACACAAGCGAGATATTAGTCAGGCCCAGAACACACGGATGTTACGTTTTAGACACATAAAAAGAAAACATTTCTACTTTTGGATGAACTGTAAGAGTTTTTACTTTAAAAAAAGAAAAAAGGTAAAAGAAAATTAGTTAGTAAATGTAGTCTTTGGTTGTGACTAAAATAGACACATTTAATGTAACAGCGTAGTAAACAACTGCGTTTTTTTTAACGAGCGAGACTATTGAGAGAACCAAGTCTGCCAGAAATCAAATAAAGAATTAAATAGCACTGAGTTACAATATATTTTTATATTAACATTAAATAAATAGTTCGTGTTGAAGCCAGAAATGTTATTTTTGCCACTTTTAGGGCATATAGATAGGCTGCCATGTGCTCGCCACCCCTCCTCCTGCCGGTCAAGTTTACACCGCAGCGAAAACAAACCGGAATATTTACCTCTGATGGTGACCGATGCCTCAGTTCTAAAGAAACTCTCTTTTTCATGTCCATTTTCTTCGGTTTTGGCCTCAATTTGCGTATCTACGATCTTAAAAAGTTGTTTGTTCACGATGCCCTCTTCGTTCAGCATCAACACGCGGAACCAGTGGGAAGCTAGCTGGCGTTAACACAGCTCACTTCCGGGTACGGCTATCAAAATAAAACTAAATGGAGAATAACGGAAGGAAATGAACAGAAATGAATGCTTTTTACATTTCAATCTAAGGCTATGTAAAATGCAACCAATTATTTTAGCATATTTTATGCATTAGTTTAAAAAAAGAAAAAAAGAAAAAACACGTTTAATATGTATTAGGTTATTCAATCGTTGATACGTATTATGAAAAATGCATTTCTTCCGGTGAGGTTTTAATTTTTTACCTTGACGCAACGACGTTTTCATAGCGTGTGTGAAAAGTGGGTCAAGTCATTTGTTGCTTTTAAATGTCCCTACGAATATATATTTAATATTAAATAAAACATGGAAAATCGATAGCGTAAATAATCCAATCACTTTTAACTGGGTGCATATGTTACATTAATGACCGAATTCGTCATTTTCTGGAGTTATAATATTTTTAAGTCTTCTAGGTTGATTTCTTAGTATTTTTACTTTCATTTTATTTGATCACATTCTTGAGATTGGCGATGTGATATTCTAGACAAAATATAATTGATATATTTTCACCTATAATTTATAAATACATATATTTCAAGATATCAAGGAAATGTGAATATATTTTGTCATTATAAATAATTATTCTTTTTTATATTCTTTTCTTTTCTTTTATTTAAAATTTCCCACTTTTCTGAAGGGTACTTGAAAGCCTCAAGTGTTGTCTCATAAAAGGAGGGAAAAGGCAGTGAAAGGAGGCTCCGCAGCGCCTCAAGCGGTCAGTTAGGCTTCTCTGAAACATATCTAATTCATGTCCACAAATCCATATTACTTAATTAGTATCCATATAATTACTGCATATCATATAACTTAATAAAAATAAATTTGGATTAGCTTCCAGATATATGACACACACATTTTTCACATGATTATACCATTTAATATTCCATATTTCAAACTTAATTCCCCAGCATTTTTATGTTAAATCAACATAGCCTACGATATTTCTTAAAGAAAAACTATTTATTAAAATGTTCTGCAATACAATTATTTTTATATTGAAACCACCTGACATGGAGTAAGAAATATACATTCCATATATATATATATATATATATATATATATATATATATATATATATATATATATACTGGAGTAAAGTTTTCAATTTAATTAACTATCTTCGGTATTCTTATTGATTGGTATTAAAGATAGCTATTGTGTCAACTGAGAAATGTCAAACACTGTTATCCTCTAAGGATAAATAATTTTTATATATATATATATATATATATATATATATATATATATATATATATATATATATATATATATATATATATATATATGTATTGTATTGTTTGCTTCTTGTGATATGTAACTCCATTACCATAATTGGCCATGCTTTTTTTTGTCATTTCATGACTATAAATCAATAAATAATATCACATTTGAGTGCTGTGGAAATCTCAGTCCTCTTTTCTTTATTACTAAGTGGCCAATAAATGAAAGTAGGTTGTCCCTTTCTAATGAGTCTTCAGCCAACGACAAATGGATTTGTTCTGTGTCCGGTCTTGTTCCTATTTCCTCCAAACATCACTATCCAATCCTGAACAGCTATTGCAGATAGCTTTTTAGTCATGACACGTCCTCTTTTGTCCTCTTATCCAGTTTTCTTCAAATCATGCAGAGATCCCAATTGTTCAGCTAAACATTCTCAGTGCATCACCTTGTTGCTGCACAAAAGCTTTTTTCTGTATCTGTCAAACTGTGTCATGTTCAGATGCATTTAACAAAACTGGAACAAATGTGACTGCAACAGGCTGCTCATAACAAAGTGCCTCAATATCCAACTCAAGATTTTTCTTTTGTAAGAAAAATTCATGCTTGAATGGTTCATAGTTTAGCATTTGGTTAACAGATAAAAAATATATTGCTCTGAAAGAACTGACTATTGGTCAAAAAACTTCAAAAGGCCTTAACATATACAAACATAAATATATGTATGTATGTATCTAATATATCTAATACATATTTTTAACTATTATATAGCTATTATATATATCTATGTATGTATGAAGAATACATACTCTAAATTGCCCCTATGAATGAGTGTGAGCATGAGTGGTTGTTCGTCTCTCTGTGTGGCCCTGCATGGCGCTACCTGTGTCAGGAGAGTCTGCTCTAGTTCCAATATGATAATGGACCTAGTCCAATCAGAGGTCTCTCTTCTTCCAATCAACGGAAAGCTCGAAAGCTAATAATGGACGGAGCCAATCGCGGAGCATGTCTCGGAACCTCGGCGATGCTGTTCGGGTTTTTCCGTCAAAGGTCGAGAAAAAAAAGGAAAAGAGCGGCGAAACTTTGCAAGTGAAGGTGAGTAGCTGTGCTTTTTATTTTTTATTTAATATGCTGGTTCATTTAACTCGGCGTCCTCTGTCCGAAATAGATGTTCTGTCCTTTATTTTAAGTTGTATGTAAACTTCCGTTAAGTTAGCGATCCGAAGACGCGATTATATCCGTTATGTTCGCGTTGTGTTTCCTTTATGCAGAAAACAGATTTGTGTTTAAAATAAATAAATACATACATCGTTACAATTTTATGAGAGCGATAGTTTTGCAATATACAGTATACAGAGTTAGTGATGAAATGTGCGTTGTGCAATGAATGAAACATGGCGGCCAGTAACGGGGAAAATGTAAACAACAGCTAAGTGAGATCGCGCTGCTTACAAATAAAAAAAAAGATATTCACGTTCCCTATAGAATTATGAGAAAATGTGTCTACATTTTTTACTGGTAGTTTATATTACACATAAGAATCTTGCATCATATATACTCATATATGTATAAATACAGTTTTTGAGACATTTTACATCACTTTATAGTGAAAACTTGGCTCAAAATCCTGTTGAACACAATCTGATTCATGTCTTATGTCCCTTACTGGACACCCAGAAGCATATGATTACACTATAAGAATTTATACATATCACATGGTAATAAATGATAAATATCTCTACCATTTTTAATGGGTGATAAGTCTAATTACACTTTGACTGCTGTGCCATAAAGAGTTAAAGAATTTAACAAATTTACAGCAGTGTAAGATCTTCTTATTTTCACCGTATTCATGTTGTATTTAGATGAAGACATTATGTCTAAAGTCTGTGCTATCTTTAGATGACGACCAAGGGAAAATGGGAGATGATGAGCGGACCTTTGCCAGCACCGGAGCTTGGCCCCCAGGAGCCGGCAACAGGCCAGTACTACAACAACGCAAGTGGAATGACCTCTACAGGTACAGTAAATGACATTTGGAGTTTTTGTACATTGCATCATCTGAAGAAAGCGGGCGTTGTGATGATGCAGAGTATGCTCATGTCAGAAAGAACTGAACAGCAGGTTTAGTAGCATTTGTTGTTGTTTCAGATAGAGAAATGCCCCATGCAGGCCCCAGGGCAGTCTGGTCTGGCCAGACCAGGACCTGGAGCTGTGGGTTTCATTCCAAGGTGATCCAGTTTAACAATATAATCTCATTTGTAATCTGGCATCACGTATGTGCTACTGTGCTTTTGACACCCCATGTCTCACTTTTGCAGCCTGCTACCCAGTCATCTCCCTCGTCATCGTCTGCAGCTTCAGCATCTGCTCCTGAGGACGCGCCACACACATTTATTCAAGCCCCTCTGAGTCTGTCTATGGTGAATATTATCTTGTTTATTACTGTTTTGGATGGATCCTTCTCTGCTTGCTTTAACATCATTTTTATCATGTGCTGACAACACAGTACAAGTATGTTTTTATTCAGAAATGATGTGATAAGTAATAACATGCACTGTGTCTGTCGGATTTCTTTTTTCTTTTCCAGGAGAGCTTATTGGGGTAGACTACATGTTGAGCCAGACTGGACAGCCCCTGGACAGGGTTTTGACGAAGACCAAGAGTTGGAATTAATCACGCCAACTCTTCTACAAGACCCAAGATTTTCAAGCACCTTGCCAGTCTGCTGCCCTTTCCACATCTGCCACCTTCCTCCTCCTCCTCCTCGTCTGTGGCTGCTCCATCCCTTCATCCTGCCTCCTCCTCCTCCTCTGTGGCTGCTCCATCCCTTCATCCTGCCTCCTCCACCTCCTCCTCCGTGGCTGCTCCATCCCTTCATCCTGCCTCCTCCACCTCCTCCTCTGTGGCTGCTCCATCCCTTCATCCTGCCTCCTCCTCCTCCTCTGTGGCTGCTCCATCCCTTCATCCTGCCTCCTCCTCCTCCTCGTCTGCGGCTGCTCCATCCCTTCATCCTGCCTCCTCCACCTCCTCCTCTGTGGCTGCTCCATCCCTTCATCCTGCCTCCTCCACCTCCTCCTCTGTGGCTGCTCCATCCCTTCATCCTGCCTCCTCCTCCTCCTCCTCCGTGGCTGCTCCATCCCTTCATCCTGCCTCCTCCACCTCCTCCTCTGTGGCTGCTCCATCCCTTCATCCTGCCTCCTCCTCCTCCTCTGTGGCTGCTCCATCCCTTCATCCTGCCTCCTCCTCCTCCTCCTCTGTGGCTGCTCCATCCCTTCATCCTGCCTCCTCCTCCTCCTCGTCTGTGGCTGCTCCATCCCTTCATCCTGCCTCCTCCACCTCCTCCTCCGTGGCTGCTCCATCCCTTCATCCTGCCTCCTCCTCCTCCTCTGTGGCTGCTCCATCCCTTCATCCTGCCTCCTCCTCCTCCTCCTCTGTGGCTGCTCCATCCCTTCATCCTGCCTCCTCCACCTCCTCCTCTGTGGCTGCTCCATCCCTTCATCCTGCCTCCTCCTCCTCCTCGTCTGTGGCTGCTCCATCCCTTCATCCTGCCTCCTCCACCTCCTCCTCCGTGGCTGCTCCATCCCTTCATCCTGCCTCCTCCACCTCCTCCTCTGTGGCTGCTCCATCCCTTCATCCTGCCTCCTCCTCCTCCTCCTCCGTGGCTGCTCCATCCCTTCATCCTGCCTCCTCCTCCTCCTCCTCTGTGGCTGCTCCATCCCTTCATCCTGCCTCCTCCTCCTCCTCTGTGGCTGCTCCATCCCTTCATCCTGCCTCCTCCTCCTCCTCTGTGGCTGCTCCATCCCTTCATCCTGCCTCCTCCACCTCCTCCTCCGTGGCTGCTCCATCCCTTCATCCTGCCTCCTCCTCCTCCTCCTCCGTGGCTGCTCCATCCCTTCATCCTGCCTCCTCCACCTCCTCCTCTGTGGCTGCTCCATCCCTTCATCCTGCCTCCTCCTCCTCCTCTGTGGCTGCTCCATCCCTTCATCCTGCCTCCTCCTCCTCCTCTGTGGCTGCTCCATCCCTTCATCCTGCCTCCTCCACCTCCTCCTCCGTGGCTGCTCCATCCCTTCATCCTGCCTCCTCCTCCTCCTCCTCCGTGGCTGCTCCATCCCTTCATCCTGCCTCCTCCACCTCCTCCTCTGTGGCTGCTCCATCCCTTCATCCTGCCTCCTCCTCCTCCTCCTCTGTGGCTGCTCCATCCCTTCATCCTGCCTCCTCCACCTCCTCCTCTGTGGCTGCTCCATCCCTTCATCCTGCCTCCTCCACCTCCTCCTCTGTGGCTGCTCCATCCCTTCATCCTGCCTCCTCCTCCTCCTCCTCCGTGGCTGCTCCATCCCTTCATCCTGCCTCCTCCTCCTCCTCGTCTGTGGCTGCTCCATCCCTTCATCCTGCCTCCTCCACCTCCTCCTCCGTGGCTGCTCCATCCCTTCATCCTGCCTCCTCCTCCTCCTCCTCCGTGGCTGCTCCATCCCTTCATCCTGCCTCCTCCTCCTCCTCGTCTGTGGCTGCTCCATCCCTTCATCCTGCCTCCTCCACCTCCTCCTCCGTGGCTGCTCCATCCCTTCATCCTGCCTCCTCCACCTCCTCGTCTGTGGCTGCTCCATCCCTTCATCCTGCCTCCTCCACCTCCTCCTCTGTGGCTGCTCCATCCCTTCATCCTGCCTCCTCCACCTCCTCCTCTGTGGCTGCTCCATCCCTTCATCCTGCCTCCTCCTCCTCCTCGTCTGTGGCTGCTCCATCCCTTCATCCTGCCTCCTCCACCTCCTCCTCTGTGGCTGCTCCATCCCTTCATCCTGCCTCCTCCACCTCCTCCTCTGTGGCTGCTCCATCCCTTCATCCTGCCTCCTCCACCTCCTCCTCTGTGGCTGCTCCATCCCTTCATCCTGCCTCCTCCACCTCCTCCTCAGCGGCTGCTCCATCCCTTCATCCTGCCTCCTCCACCTCCTCGTCTGTGGCTGCTCCATCCCTTCATCCTGCCTCCTCCACCTCCTCGTCTGTGGCTGCTCCATCCCTTCATCCTGCCTCCTCCACCTCCTCCTCAGCGGCTGCTCCATCCCTTCATCCTGCCTCCTCCACCTCCTCCTCTGTGGCTGCTCCATCCCTTCATCCTGCCTCCTCCACCTCCTCCTCTGTGGCTGCTCCATCCCTTCATCCTGCCTCCTCCACCTCCTCGTCTGTGGCTGCTCCATCCCTTCATCCTGCCTCCTCCACCTCCTCCTCTGTGGCTGCTCCATCCCTTCATCCTGCCTCCTCCACCTCCTCCTCAGCGGCTGCTCCATCCCTTCATCCTGCCTCCTCCTCCTCCTCGTCTGTGGCTGCTCCATCCCTTCATCCTGCCTCCTCCACCTCCTCCTCTGTGGCTGCTCCATCCCTTCATCCTGCCTCCTCCACCTCCTCCTCAGCGGCTGCTCCATCCCTTCATCCTGCCTCCTCCACCTCCTCCTCTGTGGCTGCTCCATCCCTTCATCCTGCCTCCTCCACCTCCTCCTCCGTGGCTGCTCCCTCCTTGGACCCTTCCTCCTCGTCCTCACACACTGGTGCCTCTGGTGCTGGCCAACTGCCCCTGCAGCTTCCTGTGATCTTGGGGTAAATACAACCCACTGATGTCTCAGTAAATAAATCCACCCTGCCTGCTGACAGTCAGACCTCATAGATTTTTATTTGGTTTTTCAGGCTGTTGATGAGTCCAGCATTCCAGGCATGGACAGGGTCGACAGCCCGGCAGAGTACCTGGTGGACCTGAGGAACCAACCCTCTTTGGCGCTCAACAACCAGCAGGTTATTAACATTTATTTTCTTTGTATGACATATGGAATTGATTTAAAAATACTTTTCTGATTGTCATTAAAATACTGTGCCATTTTAATAATAATTTTTGTCTCTGGCTGATCTGATGGGCTGTTGTTCTGTCTCTGTTTAGGTGAGCAGCACTGTTGCTCTGTGGCAGAACCTGCTGGATTTTGACAAGCAGAAGGTGGCGTTTTCTGCCAGATACCAGAACAAGCTGGACACGGGGAGGTTTAGGTCACCCAAGAAGAAGCAGGAGTTCACACCATAGGTAGAATAAATGTGGGCAGTTTAGAACAGCAGCGACTGGGCACAGCCAATACAAAAGAGTTGTTTACTGCCCCTCTGTAGAGACTTTGCCCAAAGAGCAGTGGTTGGAGAACATTAAAAAAAAAAAAAAATGACTGTCACTTCGGTTCTGTACATAGTTCTGTTTGTTTTGCATGCATGTGTGGTTACTTATGTATAGATTTTTGTATTAAATTATGTTTGGTTTAATAGTTTTAAAAAATGAAAGAATGTTTGGTAGTCCAAAGCCTAAGTATAGTAGTTTTAAAATAAAAATGTGTTGTAACATCTAATATATATATATATATATATATATATACATATGTGCGTGTGTGTAAAATATTTCTATTTATAGTATATCTATATCTAGTAAATCTAATGAATAGATAAAAATATTTTCTCATTACATCTATAATAAAATAAATGCTTTATATAAACGACTGATCAAAGTTGCTAAAATATAGATGCCATTGGGGAATTCAAATCAAAGCTTGTAAGGAGGTATTTAGTGGTTTAAATATATTTACAACATTATTTCCATTCAATTAAATGGACAAAATTACAAGCAATATGAAAAATATGCTCACGTCAGAAAAAAATTCCTCTTTGAGGTTAATTCGCTACATTTTGCATCTTAGTGACAAAAGTTTGAAAAAGTTCGTCTAAAACCTAAAGAAAACGGCGCAGAATGTGTTGTCCGCTGCTGGAATCGAACCAACAATCACAGGATTGTGGCCATTTTTTCTCTTTTTCTTTTTTTTTCTTCTTCCCCCGTCTTCCCCCCTCCTTTCCATTTCTCCCCCCCCCCGAAACAAACAGGGTGTACCCTGCCTGTCGCCCAGCTAGGCTCCAGCTTCCCCGCAACCCTGAATTGGATTAAGCGGTTTAGAAAATGAATGAGTATGAAGAAAAATTCTATTTAGGGAAATGATATTTTTTGTAAAAACATTCGTAAAAATTAGTGAGACTGCAATAACTTATGTACATATAGTACCACCAGATATGTATTATTAAGGAACAAATCGGAGTCATGTTGTCAGCCACGTGTCATCATAGTGTTACTTCTTTATTGTCATTACATCGTAGTTCATCTTCACGACAAGCATTTATACATAGAGTGGTCTTAGAGTATATCATCGTCCAATACGAGGAGAGCAACAGTTATTTAGTATCACATGTAGTTTTATTTCCATTGACCAAACCCACAAACCTCCAAAATCCCACCTCCCCTCCTCTATATCACACACCAATGTGTCGACAACCGTCAAATACGCCACAGGTGTCCAACCAATAAATAGGACGCTGGAATAAATAAATAAATAAATAACCAAATCAGTAATTACAATACATAAATAAATAGCAAGATGTGTATATATCTGTACATACACAAAAGTAGCCCACCAGAGGACAGCAGGTTCCACAGGCAGAGCGCTTTTTATTTAGTTTTTACAGCCACAAGGCATACGGTTTCATTATGTAACAGCCACAGGTCAGACCAAGGCTACATGATTATGCCCCTCAACCCACCAAATAAATTTTTAAAAAAAAGAGAAATGAATGTGGAAAATTGTGACATAAAGAGTTATTTGAAGCAGATAAGCTCAGAGAGCAGGGGCAGGCTGGTGCATTGTTAAAGTAGTTCTGACCTCTTCATGCAGAAAACTGGAATTTATCTTTATTGAAACATTTTTAACACTGGTTTAAATAACATAAGCAATGTTCTGTGCAGCAGAAGAGGGTACCTTACTGACTGCTGCACCACTAAACATGCATGCAGAGGAGCCATGTTATTAAAGATGCTGCGCTTCAGTGACAAAAGATAGAAAAAGTTCAGAAAATTAAGTTAACTCGCTGCACCACCTTAGCTATAAACTACGATCGAGACCCTCTACACCACCAGATTAAACTGAACAATTTAGAGGACGCTTAAGTCAGATGTCTCCACTGCATCTGCTAGCAGTACTACCAACAACTAAAAAAGGAAGCAGTATATCAGCACCATGACTATCCATATTGCCAAAGATATTCCTGTAAATACCTCGGAGAAAGACGGACTAAACTGTGGATATTATGCCCTTAGGGTCCAGCCTCACATATAAAAATACAAAGAGACATTTTGCATCACTTTGTGGTAAAAAAAAACAAAAAAAAACCTCTTTCGAAATCCTGTTCGACACAGTCTCAAGCCTCCTAATAGATACCAGAAAACAGAAGATTACACTGCAATAATTTTGATATATCACTTTGTAATATCTGATAAATACCCCCCAAAGCTATTTAAAAAAATTTTTTTTTGTTAAAAGGCCAAATAAAGACCCCATAATAAAAATTTTGGACTTTTCTTAAATTTTTTCTTGAAAATAACATTGATTAGTCTTAACCAGTCCATTGAAGTAATTCTGTCAATCAGTGGAAAATATGGTCAAAACCCAGTCAACAAACATGCGGAAAATACTGTGATATATCATTTTGATCATACTGCCTACTGCTATGTTAAATATATGTGGTGGAGCCTTGAAATATGTCACATTTCTTTCTTTTCCGTTTATTTCTTTTATGAGCAAGTTCATACCAGTTTGAAGTCCTCTTTACTCGGTCTGGTTATTACTTTAAATACCCGATTTTTTTCAGCCAAATTTAAACGTAAAGAGTTCATATTAAGATCATTTTAATTTTAAGAATTTTTCATTTGGAGTCTACTGTCTCTTTAAGCCCCGCCCCCTTTTGGGCCAAAATTTAAAAAAGCTACCCAGTCTTTTGATTTTGAGTGTGCTAAGGTAGCGATTAATTAAAAAAATATGCAAATGAGCTCATGGTGATGTCATTAAGTACAAGAAATTTATGTTAGACTACAAATCAGGCATTTCGGGTCTCTTCTCAGTTAGGGAATGACTCCTTTTGTTAAGTACTGTTAGTTTTGCAAGTTTTCAGATGATTTGTGAGTGGAAAAAAAATAAACACATTGAACCAGAAGGAAAAAACAAATCAAAACAAAACCGATTTACGTCCGCTTTAAATTACAATAAATATACAATGGTAAATATTAAGTTCTTTTTGTCTTAATTTTCTGTCAGTATGTTGAAAGTGTAATCTCAATACCAAAAAATAAATTAGACTTGAAGTTTATCTGCTCTCAGAGCTGCTTTACTGTGTGGGAAAGACAAAGTAAATGGAGCCTCAGTCTGAAAGTGTGTATTTTTTCCCATGCAGGGCTGAAAATATTAAATTTGAAACTGAGCTCAGGCAGGTAACATGGCTGAGAACCAATTCATAACAAAGAACAAGGAAAATGGAGAGTAACGCTGTACAAGTGCCTCACTGAGGTTAGAATACATGCCGCCATAGAAGGCAAATCAGCGCATGAAAAAGAAAAACAAACAATAATAAAGATAAAAAATGCAAGAAAAAAAGAATAAAAATAAATTAAAGAATTTTTAAGAAAACTAAAAATAAAGTTTAAAGCACTTTGTAATTTGAAACAATGCTATATGAAGACAGGTGAAGCAGTAAGCTAACAGTTTTTGAACAGTAAAGGCTGAAAAGAACTTCGACTCACTGCATTGCAAAAAATAAAAAGTTAAGACAACACAATATACATCTTCTCATTTGTTTAAACCCTACTAAAGTTTTTAATACCTGTCTTGGACAGCAGACATTAAGCGGTTCAATTGCATGCAGCTCACAGACTTTCCACAAGCAGACTCAAGAAATCCCGTTTTCAGACAGAAGTCACGGACAAAATGAAGAAAAAAAAAAGAAAACAATGAACATAATTGGACTCCAAACCCCCAGTTGTTTTTTTTTTTTTTTTTTTTTTAAACAACAAACCAGCAACAGTTATGGAAAAAGCAGGAATTTGGCAGAAAGGGTTTGAGATTTTAACCATGTTTGACTTTGATTGTATAGTCACAGATGTGCTTTGACAACGGAAATGATAGACTGAAAGAAGAAAGATAGATTTCCCTTTTCTCTTCCTCTTATTGAAACTACATTTTATTGTAACGCCACAGCTTATTGCCTTTGTATTTATAGTTTATTGACAGTTGATAAGTTGAAGATATTAAATCTCTGCAACTGGCATAAAACGGCAGTTTTTATTACTATTTATGTTAAGATTTTATAGCTTTAAAGTTTACTATTTTCCACCTAACTACTGCATTACGGATGTTTCATTTCACAAACGTCTAATTTATAATACCTTCAGTTAGCAAACCTTGTCAGCCATTGTAGCATCTGGGACAAAGAAATGGTCACAAAGCTTTTAAAAAAAAACTAAACTGATAAAACATAACAAAAAAAAAGACTCAAACAATTACAAAAGAAACGTGTGATCCATGTTGAGTCAATGCTATATTTTCACACCAACAGGCAGGTTTTCTTTAGAAATTTTGGGGCAGCAACAAAAAGATGGTTATCGTGTCACGGTGCTCAGCTTTTTTTTTTGTTTTGTTTTGTTTTTTTTTAAAGAGTATTAACACTATAATATATAATCAACATATTTTCATGTTGTCTGCTCCATGTCTAAATCTGATAATGGAAATTTTTAGTGACTGCAATACAGTACATTAATAATATAATCAATTTGATAAGGAGCAATGACTGCAAAAAATTAAAAAACTTTTCAGTTTGTCCTCCTAATGGACAGTTTTATCTGTACTTGTATATGTTAAATGTAAGCTGAGGTATTCAGTATTCAGGCACAACATATTTTTAAGTATTCTGCTTTAACACTTCACCACCAAAGCACAAATACAGGAATGTGAAGCGAGAGGCTATCTGGTTAGCCACATCTGGCATGCTAGCATTAGCCAAGCTAACACAGTCTCTTGCTGAGACTGTGAGTTTTAGTAAATAATGTCTGATTTGAAAAAAAATGCATGCTTGTTTAATTTATCTGCTATATTTTCATGTGTAGCTGAGTTATTTTTAACCCAGCACTATATAACATCAAACAAACATTAGCCGAACATTAGCTTCTGCATTCTTTAAATTTGACAGAGCTTTAACATAGCAAGAACCTTACCCATTAAACTGAGTCATTTAATTAATTTTGAGTCCAACATTTAAGAATGCAAGTCCTTGTCAGTCTTTTGAGCACAAGCAGTCAATAAGCGCAAAACCTCTAGCTGTATACTGAAAATACTTAGCTCTATAACCTCTAAAGTCTGACAAATCTGGCTTTGCTGTAATTTAATGTAATATAATCAAATAAATACTTCCATTTTTCTGGAGTTTTGCTGCTACTTTTATCACGCCGGCCAACGTCAACATCAGAAGCTGCATTATTACAGAGCCTTTAACAATAAAAACATCAACCCTTTCTAAGGTTTCTGCCGAGCTATTAACACTGCCATTTAAACACCACCACAGTAAAAACATTTGGACAGGTCTTCAGAAGAGTAGCGATAACAGCCATGTTCCCAGTCACATTATTCTGGGTATAATGTACTAAACTAGAACAAACAGGGCCAATGTTCACCACTAACTGCTTACAAATGTAACAGAAAAGATTTGTTTACACAAATGGATTTGGGTTGGTACAGAATGATTTAGTGTAATTGATCCTGCTATCTCCTGCGCTTTCATGGCCAACCATGCCCTTACCTGGCAGGTGGTGTAACATCCGAATAGCTACAGACATGTCAGCTATGTAATAGCGTGATATTACAATGTGCAACACCTTCCTATAACGAAAAATATCACCACAGAGGACAAGAACGGAAGACATCCAGCAGTTTGTATTTGTTGCTTTTGGTAGCAAAATATCTATGGTAGCAATCGTTAAATTTAGTGCAATTTCCACTTTGTGAAAAGGCTTGTTACATACTTTGCAACAAGCAAGAATTTTGTTCTTGTTTTCGAGGCTGCAAGAACAAGAAAAAGTTAGTTTTGGTCCAGTTAATTCATACTCCACAAGAAGATTTGGTTTGTGGAAAGGTGAGGTTGTGGGCACAGAGAAGGTCAGTGTATTTAAATAGCTCGTGTTGTCAACATGTTCCTACTTTCTCACCAGCAAGATCAGCTGTTAATCAAAACTATCCATTCAACATTGCATCAGCAAAAATGTGTCTGCTTTATGCTTTTCCACATTAACCACGCCCACCCCAAATGTCTGACCAATCATACAATACTTCCACGAAAATAAAGTTTTACTCGGCTGATGCGTCAAGAAGATGCCGCCACTTTGTTCTCACGGCTTTGAGAACAAGAAAAAAAGTTTTTGCTTCTTGCGGAGCATGTAACAGGCTTTCTTGCTGAGTCACATTGGAATTGGTGACTGTTTCAAACAATTACAGAATTACTGCGTGTCTAGGTCCAACCTTTTAGCTCAGATCGGTAGGATTCGGACCCCAACAGAAGGATCCCACCAAAATAGATAAAATGTTCAGGCACCCATCCAGCTTTGTTCCTGTGGAAATGCAAAAATATGGTAACCAACCCGTCACACAACAGTTTGTACCCATTGATGGAAACAGGTCTTAGGATTAATGTTCAGCCAGTAGAGCAACTTAAGGCCTCTGAAGTCTGCTCTAAAGTCCTGAAATATTCCAATCAACACAATGTTCTATCAGTGCCTTCAAGATCCTACGGTTTTTGGAGACTCTGAAGTCACTGGATTAGAAGGAAACCACTAAAAAACTAAAGGCCTCTGAGTTCTGCCCCAAGGTTCTGTAAGTAAGGAACGTTCTAAGAACACCACCAAGATTTCTGAATTTCTGCAGCAGCGTTGAAATGCCAGGAGGTTTTCAGAAAGTTACCAAAATTCCTGAATGAGTGATAGTTGTGGGATGTCAGAATGTCCCAGAAGGTTTACAGTAATTTCTACAGTATAGGTATATTCACATCGCTCTAGAAAACTATGTCCATCAGTAAATTAATGGTACAGAACAGAATAGCTTAGTGTTTATTGTTTTTTTTCTTCTATAATTGGCACCAGATAGTATGTTGGTACTACCTTGGTTGTGATTTCACGATAGCTCAACCAATACTGTCGGGGACGTGAAGACTGATTGGACAGGGAATCACTATAGCAACAGTAAAATATCCATCCTACTTCAACATGATAACCTGTCTTGACTAAATAAAACTGTACCAAGCCGTGTAGTACTGTACCACATAACAGAAAAAAACACCATGAATGAGCTGGATCAATACTCACTGTCAGCTGCAGAGATTTTAAAAATGTCTGTGCATCAGATTGGTTCAGACCCAAAGTTTTTTAGTAGGTTAAAATAATTGAAAAGCCTCAGAAAGAACACTCTTCTAACTTGCCTAAAATTCTAAAAACGTAGAACGTTTTCATGGATAATCTTGACGAAGGCTTTACTGTCAAACAAATCCTCTCTTGACAGCTGGTCGATCAGGTTATGGAATGATATTCATACATAACACAGTCATGTCAGCTCATAACCCCTCTCTAAATGACCTTGCATTTCACCTATGTGCCCTTTAGCAAGGCAGCAATGCCCCAGGCACATCATATATATTCTGAGCATACACATACAGTGTTCTGAGCATACGTTTTTGTAAATGTAAAGGCCCTTTAAATGAAATTTTAGAGCGCTTATAGCTGTTAACAGAGTCATGCATGCAAAAGCCACAAACGAGACAAATCTGCAAGCATCTATTTCACATAGTCCACACTGAAAACTGTGAATGTATACTATTTTAAGTTACCCAGGAAAGAAACAACCTTCTTATCCTGGATGCATGCTTCAATAACCAAAAGCGTATCAAATCAGCAACCCGGTAAGTGCTGTTTAGTTCCACCTTTGGACTGTGTTAGCATCTTTGCCATGGGTATAATATGTTACCCCAAGACTTATTTTTCTGTCCTTCATCTGAATAATATGTTGAAAAAGTTGCCATAGCCTTAAACCCTTGGTAAAATTCCCACTACAGACGAATGGATTCAACAGCACCTGACTAAATACTCGTGTCCATCCTGGAATGATTGGCGTATTGGAGGTACGGCTTTATGCTAGCAATGCACTCCTAAAACCTGAAATTCTCTGGCATCTTATCGCTGAAGGTTCTCATTTGGCTGGTTCATGCGTACAACCACAGAACTAAAATCATATGCAGACTCTAAGATGGATAAGTGTGACAAAAAGACAAGGAGGAGGACAGATATTCTCATTAAAAGAGACATTGGATGACTTGATGTAGTGCTGGGATTTGAGTCAGAAGCCCCCTATATTGTATGGAGCCAGGCTGAAAGGCAATGCTCAGGAAGGAAGAATGACAGAGAGGAAAATGGACAGAAAATAAGCATGACTTTGACAATTGCTGACAAATCCAGGGCTAAAGAAAAGCACATGAAGGCAAGTCAAGGTAGAGAGGACAGAGTCACCTCAACAGAAAGTAAGAAGACAGAAGAGAAGCTGTCAGGCAGTTTACTGACAAGCAGGAACTTGTGCTGGCTTCTTCATAACAGAGTACGAACAGGTCGAAACGCACATAAAGACATGCACACACATATACACCGTGCCTCATTTGCAAGTCTCCAAAGCCTCATTTGTGTCCTGTGTTTCCAGGCTGAGCAGCGAGCTATTAAGGATCATCATGTCTTCTTCTTCTTGTCTCTTTCAATCCTTCTCTTTTGCATCTATCACGCTGTATTCCTCCTCTTTTCCTCTTATCGCTCTTTTATGGTCTTGTCTGGCCCCTCTCTCATTTCCGTCCGTTTTGTGAAAGCAGAATCACACAGAAGCACAGAAGAAGAAGTAGAGGGAGGGCGTGGTTTGTTGTTTATGCAAGTACGAGCTGTTTTCTGGGTGTCTGGATTGGTCAAGGGGAAGGGTCCGGTCGCTGCCGGGACCTAATGAGGGAGCGGCACCAGGATATCCACATAGTTGATGGGGAAGAAGCCCGACTGGCCGTTGATCATGCCTTCATACCAGTTGTCGTCGATCTGATTGGTTAAGGTGATGACATCGCCCTCCTTGAAGCCCAGCTCACCTTCGTTCTCTGGCTCAAAGTCGTACAGTGCTCGACAACATGGCTGGTCCATGGGGGCTGGGAGGGGATGAAAAAAAAACAGATACTGTATGTAGTCAACTTAAGTCTTTTGCACAGTTTGTTTTTACTCACTGTTTTCAGTTAAAAAGAAAAACTGACCAATCAGGTTCCTGAAGGAGGCTAGACTTACAATTTCAGCGCTGGCAGTGTGCAAATCTTTCAATGTTATTCCATAAAAACTCTTCATCAGGCTCATTTTTATCATCATGTTTGGAGCCCTGTTTCCCCCAATGGGTCCGACTCAAGACACTCCGGTTTGGTTTTACTTAACTATAGTCTCTGTTGTGTTTTCACAGCCCACTGTACCCTGACCTGGTAGGTGGGATATAAGTCATATAGCAACAGATGCATTGGCTATGTAATAGCCTGATGTCATGGTGGTGCGACTCCTTCCTTCAATTATAATAATAAAGAACCCAACACAGTAAATGGCAGACTTCAGCAGTTCACACGCTTTCTTCTTGGCACGTGGCTATGAACAACAAAAACATCCACAGCATATTCAACCATGACGCTGTTTCTGCTTTGTTCTTATTGCTGAGTAGCAGAGGTAGTGATAACAGCTTTGACCAATCAGTGGATTGCAGTGTCAAGCTTTGCCCTTTAGGATATGATTGAAAAGATGAAGGCACAAGCAGATGGTCCAACAAAGGTTGAACATATCATATATTCTGGAACACTTCCCAGTTTTTGTCAATGGAAACATAAAAAAATGAACATCGACCCCATCCTGTGCTGAGCCGGACTCCTTGGTGAAACAGGGCTATAGTCTAATCAGAAACTACATTAAACGTGGCTTTTACAACCAGACTGGCACTGCCAAGTGGAAACAAAGACATACAAAAGCTTCGCTATAAACAGCTAGTCTGAGTTGACTTGCTATTCTTCTTTCATGTCAGTCAGATTTCCACCTTAACACTCTGATGAGGCAGAGGATTCTTAACGTCATCACTATGTATTTACCCACAATGCAATGCTACGTCAAATGCAGGGAAGGTCTGTATCAGAATTCGTTTGGCGCATTCACATTTCCCCAAACAAAGCGGACTTTCCAAGAAAACGGACTCGGATTTGAATCAAAAAGGTTGATGTGAATGTGCCATAACTCTTCAGCAGTAGTATCTGCAGGGCCGACTGCTTCTCTGTTGGGTAGGCTGCTTCCGTAGGCGAGTGTTGTTGCCATGTGGAGGTGGTCATGACTGGTTTGCAAAAATATTTAGGTAGGTGGCAAGAGTAGAAATAATAATCCATGTGAATTCCAGGATTCAGGTCTTCCAACAGAACATTGAAAAGTAACATAAAACCTGTGTTTGTTGATCTGCGTCTATGCAAAAAGTTAATGCCAATTTGCCCTTTGCACATTAGTTCTTTTTGGAACAGAGCAAAACCTAATTGACAAAACACTTAAAAACTTATAATACATATTTTTTTAAAACACATTGTTTTGTATTAACAACTTGGGAATTAAAATAAGCAAAAACTGTGTAACCAAGCAGTTAGAAGTACTGAGAAAAGGAAAACAAACATAAAAACTTTAGTCTTATACTACAAAAAAAGGTCAAAATGTATCTGAACCACTGATTCTCATGTCTCAATACTTGATATGATGATACACTGAGGTGTCTGTGCATACAAACTGCACATATCAATGGAGTGCCTCTTTCAAAAGGCTCAGACAACTTTGCTGTTATAAGGACCGAAACAGGTCATTTCTGCCCACCTCTATAAGTCTGTTCAATGCATCATCCTTGTGTCATAGATAGCATCACGACTGTGATCATATCTCAATATATATTACACTGTACCATGTTACATTCCAGGCTATCTTCACTCACATTGTACATTGTTATACACCTCCTCTTGTAACTTCTGTAGATATTATTTCAACTTATACTATTCTGTTTGGTTGTGTTATAAACACAAATGTACATGGATGCTGGGATTCATAAAGTACTATCTCTCTCTCTCCCTAACTACCTATCTATCAATTTTTTTTTCGATTGTAAATAAGCAGAGTCCTCAAAATACCAAGCAATGCAATGCCTTTAGAGATGACTCTATGCATGAAATGAATCCAACAAGTTAGCTTGAACCTGGCGCCTGGAGAATGGGGTAGGGCTGGATATTGGGTAGGGTTGAATGTCCAATGGACGTCATGGTTGGATGTCAAATGGGCGGTGTTGGATGTCAAATTGACATGGTTAGGGTTAAATTTAGGGTTAATCCAATCAAAACGTTGAGAGGGCTGGGTTGGATGTCCAACCCTGCCCAATATCAAGCCCCGCCTCATTCTCCAGGCGGCAGCCAAGACCCTTTCCTGAGAGTGACCAATCCATGATAGGATATAAAGTGCCAGCCTTTTCTGGCTGCCTCTTCTTTCAGCCAATCTGTGTTTGGCTAACATTTTGCATCTCCTCGGAAGCCCATGTGCTTCTTTGGAGTTCTGCATGTCTGTCTATGTTGAAATAATACCTGCCAACAGGAGACAAAGGATACCTTTACAAGTATAAAACTATTCCTCAGTTCTGAATGGCCTTGTAAAGAGTACGCAGAAAACCAGCTACATGGTGGGCATCATGTAAAGATGTCACACAATCCCGCTAATAATTAATGAATGGACTGCCAACAAGATATGTCACATTCAGTATATCAAGAATAATCTCTCGTGGGAGAAAATGACCTTGGCTGAAGGTTTTAGGCTTTGACACTTGACACACCAGAGTATTGTAAGGTTTTGCAACAGAATAACCCAAAAGGCAGTTTAGTTGCTTTTTCTCATTTCACACTTGGAAAAGCCCCTTAAATGCAGGTATAAATGATATTATCCACCACTAAACTGGATTCAAGGACAGTCTGATACACTTGTCATTGTTCTGTTGCAACACAAGACAGATCTGACTACTCTACATGCTATGACATAATCTTGCTTGGAATTAACTTTGGTTTTCTGTTGGGCTGAGCCACTGTCACATCCTGGCATCAAGCTGCTTACCTGGTGATCTTCCGGGAGATTTGGCAGAGTGTATCCCTCCATTGTGGCTCTCACTGGGTGGCAGCAGTTCCAGGGTCATTCTGGGTTTAGGTGTGTACTCCTTTCTGGGTTTACTGGATACTTCTTTTATCCTAGTGAAAAGCCAAGCCGTCAGGTTTTGTTGAACCATCCTGACCTTTTTTTATTGTTTTTTTACTATCTTAAGCAGGAGGATGGATCAATACCTGTCTTCCACCTTGCTGGAGAGCTGTTGGAGGATTTCAGAAGAGCGGCTGTGGTACTCCAACTGAGCCTGGACCAACGCTGCCAGCTGGCTCACCTGCTCTATCTGCAACACACATGTACATGTTTCATGTTCCACCACCGATCCCTGCTTCACGCCCATGCTGGGACCGGGTCTGGCACGGTACAGCATGGCACAGGACTGCTCCTCTTTGTTTTTACAAGCAGCAAACTGGCTGAAAATGTGTTTCTACGGCAACAGGAGAAGCAGTTCCAAATCATTCAGTAATATTAGACTGTTTATAGCTTCTGCGATGGCTATTACTTTCATCAGAACATTCGTGATTGTGATTATTTTTGTGATTTATAAATTGTTCTTTCATTTTTTGGCAGTAAATTTGATTAGCTTTTCTGATTGCAATTGATTTTTAAGTGTTTTTCAGGATATTTAGCAACTAATAGGTCTGTGAAATTGGTATTTCAGATACCAGGAAAGGCTGAACAACAAAATTCAGAAATTTCAACTTCTCACAATGTTTTCATTTGAACACATGACTTGCCACACATCCCTTACATCGCTCTCCAGTAGGTTAAACATGCTCTGCTCTGCGATCTCTTTGCTCTCATCAAACTTCTCCAGCGCTTGCTTGATTTCGTCGTCCTGAACTTTCCCCTGACGCTTCTTCTTGTAGTCAAAATCCAGACGCCGGCCTTCCATCTTCTTTAAGTGATGCTGCATTGGAGGAGGAAATTCTGGATGAAAACTTTGAGCCCCAACTCCTCAACTGACTCTTTAAAAGGTCCATAATTCAGTCAACTTTTTTGCTCTAAGGTTTAACTCTACATGCATGCATATATAGTGTAGCATTTGTGCATGCATGCATTTTTATAAATTTAAAAAAGTGCAGTGTAGCGTAATGATTATCTTTGACATTTTTTGGTAAATTTTACCTGCAGGATAAACATCTTGAACTTTTTATAAGTAGTGTAAATGATGTATTTACTTATTCCACAGTGAGTAGCAGTTACCAGGATGACTTACTGAAGTGACTAATTTACAAGTATATATATATATATAAATATATATATATCCTTACCCATTCACATCTTTTAAGTAGGTGTCCACTGTGTTGGACCGTAACCAGAGTTACTCACCTGTATCTCTTTCAGGTCTTTGTCGTGGAGGTTCTGTAGCGGATCAATGAAGTTTTGTTTGACTTCCATATCCAAAGCATCTTTCACCTCTCCAAGTTCCTTCATTGCCTCGCCAGCATCGAGGAGTGCTAAGCCTGGAAGGTAGGATAAAAATAAAATAAACAGAAGGGAAATATCTGTAGAGTGATGCCCAATCCCATTTCCTCCAACTGAGCGAACCATTTAGCACCATTCCTCCATTTTGAAGCGGTAAAGGGTGCGATTTCTTTGGTGGATTAAAAATTAAAAGTTGTCTAGCCTTCAGCTGGGATGTAGGGGAACTTTGAGAGACTATAACACCATTGGTCCTTGATATCCAAACCATACCTCTGCAACTGGAGTGATAGAACCAACATGAGGAACTACGATAGGAGACTCATTGTGATTTTTCTAATTAAATCTGCTGGATTCTAGTTATTTCCAATGTTTAGATAGACCTGGTGCTTCTGGACATTTTGGCATTCCCTCCACAAGTTTAAGGAGTCTCAGCTGGGGTAAAATATGATTCTTTGTCCTGGAGTGGCATTCATGTGGGTTTGGTGAATATGAAAGCTGTGAAAAGCCATTTATAACATTTTCATTCAGATCAAACCATTTTGACACTCTTGATGGAGAAAAGGACTGCAGTCCTTGAAAAAATAACTCATTAGGACAGAAATGTCTACTTTTTAACCACCAAGCTGACAGTATAAGCTTGTTATGTAACACATATATATAAAAAAAGGACTGTACTTATAAAAGTGAAAATTAAATAATTGTGACCTGTTATAAAAACAAAATATAGTTCTTGAAATGAAACTTGTTATTAGTTGATTTCCATTTACCGAAGCAGGACTCCTCTCCTAACTCTCGTCCAAACTTCAACATGGCATCGCCTAGAATGGACTCAGCCTGCGGATAACCGGGTCCTTTATCCTGCCCGCGGATCTTTGACATGGTGTTGATCATGCTCAGTTTGGCTCTGGATGCTGTAAGAAAGCAGCGGTTAGGCTTCTGGTGATAATCTCAGTTATGTTTTTCTCTTTTATTGCTGTGTTCTGCCGTGGTTTGTACCTGGGTTAGGCTGAAGGTACTCTGTAGTTTTGGTCATGATGTCCAGCACTGCTCTGCTGGTGATGTCCACCTTCTGCAGAGGAGAACAAACCAAAGAAAAACATGAGATCGTACCCCCTAAAACCAACAAGGTTTAAAATCTACACATTGGTGTAAAAATCTGAAGGTGTAAAGCTTTTACGAAAAGGAACAATATTGAAAACAAAGGAATGGTTTTAGTTCATTTTGGCTCTTTTAACTGATCCTAAGCAGCTCTGGTTTTCTTTGGGATGCTATAAATTGCAGCTAGTTAGCTTAGCTTTTCACAAAGACGAAACATGGAAAAGTTTAACTTTAAAGGCCTTAAGGTTAACATGGTCACAGAATAAATATCTGGTATAGCTTGTGGTTAATCTTCACAAAAACACACCGTAGCATACTTCTTTTTGGCCTTGACTATTAACTTTCTGTAGTTTCCACTTGAAGCTAAGCTTGCTGGTTCAATATGACTAAAAAAAATAACTTGTAATATTCCACTTAACTGTTTTGTCAGTGCAGATTAAATATGATAAAACTATCAAATTTCTGAGATTCAAAGGTGAATATTTAAAAGGTTTTCTTTACTTTCAGAGTGGCTTTAACTTTACTATTTTATATGAAACTGCAGCGAGCAGCCTGTTAGCTTAGCTTAGCACAGAAACAGGAAAAAAGTACTAAGCTACTTTCGATAAAATAGTCACAACATTTTTTTAACCTGCACCAAATCTTTATAGACTTTTTCTTGGGTTTTACCATTAACATGATGAAGTATCCTTTCGGAGTTATTTTAGGATTTTTAATGAAAAGATTTAGGCACACTTGCATCCGTTTTTCCTTAATTTGAGTAATTTTGGTGAGCCGGGCTGCATGACTGTCATACTTTAGTTATTGTTAATCACTGTAACATCTTTTTAAAAATATGTTTGTGTAAAATACACATGTGAAGTGTCATGGACGTTGTGTGAAGACCAAAATCGGTGGAGAACCAGGTCATTTACCTTTTCCATTTCTTTAAAGTCATCATCGAGCTTGGTTCCTTCTGCTCCTCCAACCTTTTCACTGACTTTCTGTGAGAAGAAACCAGAGGTAGAGACAGACAGACGAAGAAAAGATTATATTTCTGCTCTCAAACACTTGAACATATTGAAACCAAGATGAAAGAAGAAAAACAGGCTTGGGTTGAGAGTCCTTGTAAAGAGAAAACTGAGTGCTGATGTGAAATGAAAGAATGAAGTGAGAGTCGCTGAAATAAATGAGGCTGTGGATCAAACTTTTTATGCAGGACATGTAAAGCATGAAAAACAGAAGGAGAATATAAAATAATAATAGCTTTGCAGTTTCATGGTTTTGCAAGTTTTTGGTTTAGATCTTTTTCTTCTCCTGTCTTTCACGTATGTATGTAATGTTACAAACGTATGTAAATCAATCAGGTAAGTATGTACATAAAGCTATACTTGTTAATAAATATGAATATATGTGAGTATATGCACATGTGTATGAGTATGTACCATTGCAAATATATATGTAGGTTTATGTTTTGGGTACCCCCTCCCTGAGCCGTCACCTTATCGTGGTGGAGGGGTTTGTGCGTCCCGAAGATCCTAGCAGCTATGTTGTCGGGGGCTTTATGCCCCTGGTAGGGTCACCAATGGCAAACAGGTGTCTAGGGGAGGGACCAGACCAAGCACGGCTCATCGACCTCTACGATGACGACCAACCTGGGCATGAATGTTCCCTTGCCCGGACGCGGGTTACCGGGACCCCCCTCTGGAGCCAGGCCTGGAGGTGGGGTACGAGAGCGAGCGTCTGGTGGCCGGGCCTTCGCCCATGGGGCCCGGTCGGGCTCAGCCCGAAAGGGTTACATGGGCCCCACCTCCCGTGGGCTCACCATCTGCGGGAGGAGCCGTAGGGGTCGGGTGCAATGTGAGCTGGGCGGCAGCAAGGGGCGGGGACCCTGGCGGTCCGATCCCCGGCTGCAGAAGCTGGCTCTAGGGACGTGGAACGTCACCTCTCTGGTGGGGAAGGAGCCTGAGCTTGTGCGCGAGGTTGAGCGGTTCCGGCTAGATATAGTTGGACTCACCTCGACGCATGGCTTGGGCTCTGGAACCAGTACCCTCGAAAGCGGCTGGACTTTCTTCCACTCTGGAGTTGCTCATGGTGGGAGGCGCCGAGCAGGTGTGGGCATTCTCATCAGCCCCCAGCTTGGTGCCTGCACGTTGTGGTTTACCCCGGTGGATGAAAGGGTAGTTTCCCTCCGCCTCCGGGTGGGGGGACGGGTCCTGACTGTTGTCTGTGCTTATGCACCGAACAGCAGTTCAGAGTACCCACCATTTCTGGAGTCCTTGGAGGGAGTGCTGGAGGGTGCTCCTTCTGGGGACTCCATTGTTCTGCTGGGGGACTTCAATGCTCATGTGGGCAATGACAGTGAGACCTGGAGGGGAGTGATTGGGAGGCATGGTCCGCCCCCTCTGAACCCAAATGGTGTTTTGTTATTGGACTTCTGTGCTCGTCATGGATTGTCCATAACGAACACCATGTTCCAACATAAGAGTGTCCATATGTACACCTGGCATCAGGATTCCCTGGGCCGCAGTTCGATGATCGATTTTGTAGTCGTATCGTCGGACCTGCGGCCATATGCCTTGGACACTCGGGTGAAGAGGGGGGCAGAGCTGTCAACTGATCACCACCTGGTGGTGAGTTGGCTCAGGTGGTGGGGGAGGAGGCCGGTCAGATCTGGCAGACCCAAACGTGTTGTGAGGGTCTGCTGGGAACGTCTGGCTGAGTCCCCCGTCAGAGCGAGCTTCAACCATGTCCCGAGTGAGGTGGGGGACATTGAGTCCGAATGGGCTGTGTTCCGTGCCTCTATTGCTGAGGCGGCCGGCCGGAGCTGTGGCTGTAAGGTCGTTGGTGCCTGTCGTGGCGATAATCCCAGGACTCGTTGGTGGACACCAGCAGTGAGGGATGCCGTCAAGCTGAAGAAGGAGTCCTATCGGGCCTTCTTGGCCTGTGGGACTCTGGAGGCAGCCGATGGGTACCGGCGGGCTAAGCGGCATGCGGCTTCGACTGTTGCCGAGGCAAAAACTCGGGCATGGGAGGAGTTCGGCGAGGCCATGGAGAAAGACTTCCGGACGGCTTCGAGGAGATTCTGGTCCACCATCCGGCGGCTCAGGAGGGGGAAGCAGTGCTCCATCAATACTGTGTACAGTGGAGGTGGGGAGCTGCTGACCTCAACTCGGGACTTTGTGGGTCGGTGGAGGGAATACTTCGAAGACCTCCTTTAATGCTATCAACACGTCTTCCGATGAGGAAGCACAGCTTGGGGACTCAGGGGTGGACTCTCCTATCTCTGGGGCTGAAGTCGCTGAGGTGGTCAAAAAGCTCCTTGGCGGCAAGGCCCCGGGGGTGGATGAGATCCGCCCGGAGTTCCTTAAGGCTCTGGATGCTGTGGGGCTGTCCTGGCTGACACGCCTCTGCAGCATTGCGTGGACATCAGGGGCAGTACCGCTGGATTGGCAGACTGGGGTGGTGGTCCCCCTTTTTAAGAAGGGGGACCGGAGGGTGTGTTCCAATTACAGGGGAATCACACTCCTCAGCCTCCCTGGTAAGGTCTATTCGGGGGTCCTGGAGAGGAGGGTCCGTCGGATAGTCAAATCCCGGATTGAGGAGGAGCAGTGTGGTTTTCGTCCTGGTCGCGGAACAGTGGACCAGCTCTATACCCTCTTTGGGGTCCTGGAGGGGGCATGGGAGTTTGCCCAACCAGTCTACATGTGTTTTGTGGACCTGGAGAAGGCATTCGACCGTGTCCCCCGGGGGCTCCTGTGGGGGGTACTCCGGGAGTATGGGGTACCGGACCCCCTTGTAAGGGCTGTCCGGTCCCTGTACGACAGGTGTCAGAGCTTGGTCCGCATTGCCGGTAGTAAGTCGGATTCATTTCCGGTGAGGGTTGGACTCCGCCAAGGCTGCCCTTTATCACCGATTCTGTTCATAACTTATATGGACAGAATTTCTAGGCGCAGCCGAGGTGTTGAGGGGATCCAACTTGGTGGCCTCAGGATTGGGTCCCTGCTTTTTGCGGATGACGTGGTCCTGTTGGCTTCATCTGGTCGTGATCTCCAGCTCTCGCTTGAGCGATTCGCGGCCGAGTGTGAAGCGGCTGGGATGAGAATCAGCACCTCCAAATCTGAGACCATGGTCCTCAGCCGGAATAGGGTGGATTGCCCTCTCCGGGTCGGGAGTGAGGTCCTGCCTCAAGTGGAGGAGTTTAAATATCTCGGGGTCTTGTTCACGAGTGAGGGAAGGATGGAGCGCGAGATCGACAGACGGATCGGTGCGGCGTCTGCAGTAATGCGGGCTCTGCGCCGGTCTGTCGTGGTGAAGAAGGAGCTGAGCCAGAAGGCGAAGCACTCGATTTACCAGTCGATCTACGTTCCTACCCTCACCTATGGTCATGAGCTGTGGGTTGTGACCGAAAGAACGAGATCTCGTATACAGGCGGCTGAAATGAGTTTTCTACGCAGGGTGGCCGGGCTCTCCCTTAGAGATAGGGTGAGGAGCTCGGTCATCCAGGAGGGGCTCAGAGTAGAGCCGCTGCTCCTCCGCATCGAGAGGAACCAGTTGAGGTGGCTCGGGCATCTGGTCAGGATGCCTCCTGGACGCCTCCCTGGTGAGGTGTTCCAGGCACGTCCGTCTGGGAGGAGACCCCGGGGAAGACCCAGGACACGCTGGAGGGATTATATCTCTCGGCTGGCCTGGGAACGCCTCGGGATCCCCCCCGCAAAGTTGGCAAATGTGGCTGGGGAGAGGGAAGTCTGGGCTTCCCTGCTTAGGCTGCTGCCCCCGCGACCCGACCCCGGATAAGCGGCAGAAGATGGATGGATGGATGGATGTTTTGGGTACATGCATGTGTGTATGTACATTTGATAAAAATATCTGTGCATAGGCAGACATGTGAGTATAAATATATAGATAGGTGTATGACTGTATAAATGTAATTGTTTTGTCTATGTGAGTCTATGGGTATGCACACGTATGTGTATGTATCTATCTATATATGTGTACATATAAATGCAGATGTGCACATTAGCATGTATGTGTAAATGTCTACATTTAATATTTTTCTGTATTTATTTTTCTAAAAAAAGATTTTTAAAAACTGACAATAGCAATTGTAAGGAAAATAAAATTATGATTATAAAGGGGGGCAAGACTAAATAAGCTTTGCTTCATCCTGCTCCTTTTCAGACTCTATAATAACTTACTTTTCTTTGACCTGTTGATTCAATCGTGTTTTTTTTAAATTTATTTATTCATTCATTTAATTTTTGTCCGAAAGAGACAAAAAAAAAAACAACTAACCGACCAACCGACTGACTAACCAACCGACCAACCAACCAACCAACCAACCAACCAACCGACTAACCGACCAACCGACTGACTAACCAACCGACCAACCAACCAACCAATTAACCAACCGACTAACCAACCAACTGACTGACTAACCAACCGACCGACCGACCAACCAACTAACCAACCGACTAACCGACCAACCGACTGACCAACCAACCGACCGACCGACCGACTAACCAACCGACCGACCAACCAACCAAACAACCGGCCTTTCTAATTGTTTTTCAATGCTTCAGTTCTGTCATTTTATATTGTAGTTTTATCTCCTTCCATGTTATGTTTACTTTCTGTTCATTAGCACATGCTTTGATTTGGTAAATGTTTCTGTGAACGCAACACGTCAGTAAATGACACAAACTTGTTCGGATTGTGTGAGATCCTGTAACAACTGCCTACATTTTCACCGGCACCACACAGACGTCCTGCTACGTTAAAAATCCAACATTTCTATGCAGGTTATGTCTGCCTGCACTTCAAACGTTAGAACGTCAGCCTCATTCGCTTTTAGGGTTAGGGTTAGACGTGGAGCTGAAACGTCTATCCAGTCAGATGATATCTGCATTGAAAAAAAGCCTTTAGGAAAAGACAAGACCCCTGCCAACAACCAGAAACCACCCAGATCACACGGCCTGCAGCTTTCAGGGGAATAACTTCCCATCAACAGGTTAGTTGGTTAGTTAAGGCTTCCCAAGTTCATCTTTTATTATCAGATCATAAAGCAAGTGAAAAACTGAACTACTTCATGTGAGCATGAACTTGCGCAACACCACTGGTCTCTGTATGATTCTGTCTCTGTTTTAGTTTAACAGCCCTGTTAACCACAGTTAATAATATGAAACCTTTACTCCTGTCTCGTTACCCTGCATGTGTATCCTCATCCTCCCTGCACTGACTCGTGTCTACATAAAGACTTTATAGTGCTGGCCATTATAACCAGAATCATCGCCCTCTTATTGGACACTATTAAGAACTAAAGGAATCAGTGATGCTCTTTAGTTATTGCATCTTTTCCTCGGAAGACAGAAAATAAAAAGTCTGAATTTGCCCTTTCACGGATAAAACCTCCATCAGACAGAGAGACAAACCATAGATGGGGTTTCTGCTTTTACATTGTTGCTTTTACATCATCCTGCTCGGCCAGCAGAGCCAGAAAAGACAACCGGAATCTGTTTTTTCACTCATTATACCCCACAATGAACCGCAGCAATGAAGCATTTCTCTGTTTTTAAACTGCTAGTTATGAGTTGATTATGGACTCCTATTGAATGTGAGAGTTTCTACAGGTCTTCCTTTTTTAAATGATAAATAATTTACCCTAGAGGTCAAAAGTTTGGAAACATTTTCCCATGGAACTAAAGGGGAAATGTGTCCAAACTGGTTGTGTATGCAAGACTGCTGTGGTTTCATTAACAATGTCATTTACACAGTCCAAAGTGGGATTCAAACATTTTATTACAAAGCCTTTGTCCCTGTTTTTAAGACCAGAAACTTAAAAAAACTGGACAGTCAGCGAAGACACAAGAGGTTTAAAATGACTCAAAATACACAAAACAGCTGCAGGAATTTCAGAGCGCATTTAAACCAAAGCTGCATTTCCTCTGATGTTTCTGGTGGATCAGACAAAGTGTGACCAGTTCAGGACTTCAGCGCCGGCCAGTCAGACCAGCAAGCAGATGGGAAACCACTCTGCTTCAGAGGGTGAAGACGCAGCATCCTCATTTCATTCAGCTGCTTGAAATGAGCACAAAACTCAGAGTTTACTCAGACTTAAATGGCGCCTCACTTGTGGGGCGGGCGGGGCGGGCGGGGGCTCCATTGAAACAAGCATGTTGTATGGGAAGAGCTAAAGTGCATAATACTTTTCTTTGTGCTGATTTTTACTTGAAATTTTGAATTTATATTTTCATTGAATATCTTATAAACACATTAAATCGTTTCTTAGATAAATATAACTATATTTTACCACAGTATTTAAGCAATGTCCTCCGTAGTGGACATTTGTAGTTACACATTTTTTCCTGGTAGTCAGGAGGTTATGCTGTAAATAAAGGGATGAAACACCAGAAACACCGGGAGTCCCATCCTACATGTTAACAGTGACGTCTGACGTACTGGGGCCGTTTTCAGGGGTAACATATCCCTCTTTAGCACCTGCATGCTGGAACAAAGACGAGGTTCCTGCAGTGGGAAAAGCAGCTTTACACTCATCTGTTTCGGCCTGGTGGAGCATCCGTCCTGCAGAGGAATGACTGCTGTGGTTTCAGACGGTACAGTCTGTAAACACGATTCCCACAAACCGTTTGGGTCAAACGTCTCACAGCGGGGTGCGATAAGTCGGGGACGGCTGTGATTTTTAACTCTTTTTAATGACTGATTTTAATTATCACATTTATTTTTTAGCTTTTTACCAAAATCAGACTGAATGTTTGTTTAGAAACTCCTCTTCTTGAGGCCTTGAACAAAGCTAAAGCCAGTAGAACCAGCACAGGATCCACACCGCTGGTGAACTGGTTCCAGATAACGCCTCTTACTGGGATCTTTATTCTCCTCGGTGTGTCAGAGTGGGAGCAGGAAGGGCTGCAGAGTGACGCCACTGAATGTCTAATTGCCTCAGGTTGCGGTGAGGGAGAGTGGGGCATGAGCCGCCCACGCTTTCCTGACACAAATACTCAGCAAAGAAAATAAAACAAAGGCTGAATGAGATGTCAGCAGGTGACGGCTGTAGTCAGACGCAATAAAAACAACAGGTGGCGGAGTTGTTAGACACGCTGTAGGTGGTGCTGTTGCTGCAACTACTAATACTGCTACCAGGGATAAAAATAACACTTACTTTCTACATATTTCATCAATTTCTGATCAGAATGATGAGAAAATCAATCCAGCGGTGAATGCTGGGGGGTGGAATGGTAGAAAAGAGAGCAGCACTTTTTTTTTTTTTTTTAACAGATGTTGCTCCATGTTAACATGATGAGAATCTCCCGTTCCACCACGTCCCAAAGCTGCTCTGCTGGACTGAGATCTGGTGACTGTGGAGGCCGTTGGAGGACAGTGAACTCATCGTCATGGTGGAGATGATGTGAGCTTTGTGACATGGTGCATCATCCTGCTGGAAGTTTCCATCAGAAGATGCTACACTGTGCTCAGAAAGGGATGGACATTAGAGGTGGGAAAATCAAATCGAAAAATAAAAAATCTGGATTTTTTTCTTCACAATTTTAAAATCGATTTTGTTGTTAAAAAAAAAAAAAACGATTTTTTTTTTCAAATAAATAAAATTAATCCACTAAAAATTTTTGTAATTTTCATTGGTTTGATTGATCTTTTTACTTGTCTTCTTGGGCATTATAGTAGCACAATAATGATCCGGCTACTGTGTTGTTTTTTCCTAACTGAAATCAAGAAAAATACCTAGCAAAAAGAAGTTTTATTAAAAAAAATTGTTTTTAATCTACAAAAATCATCAATATTGAAGAATTTTGAGAATTGCAATTTAAATTGAATCGGCACCCAAAAAATCGGAATCGAATTGAATCGGGACAAAAGCATATCGTCACAGCCCTAGTGGACATGGTCAGCAGGAACACTCAGGTAGGCTGTGCTGGTTAAACAATGCCATGTTGGTAATAAGGGGACCAGAGTGGGACACAAGGGCTGGGCGATCAACTGGATTTTAATCTCAGTTACAATCTGGGTTTTCAACCATGTTAAAAATAAAAGGGTGTGATTATTTTTCTCTTCGCAGTTTCCTCTCCTGCTGTCTTCAGCTGCTAATCGAGCGTCTCTGGCGTTGCAGCGCTGTGCTGTAAACTCCTCCCACAGCCGCTTTGCTTTCATTCAGACACTGTTGCCAACTTGGCAACTTTCTCGCTAAATCTGTTTTTGTTAAAAGCGACTAGCGACAAATCTAGCAACTTTTACTGGAGTTATTAGAGACTTTTCTGGTGTTTTGGCGACTGACTTGAAGGCACATATTGTTCTGCAGTTACTGTAAGGAAGGAGCAGCGGGAGCCTCTCCCGTCCTACAGCACTCCCAGGCGGCCAGTCTCAGTCGGCTCCGGCTGCAGGTCAATGTAGAATAACTGCAGTAGGTTGTGGAAGTTCACCTAAACATAGTTTATACCATTGTCAGTGACAACTGGCTGCATTATTTTCGTATACATAGTTTGGCGAGTTAAACACTGTAGTATCCCTCTGTTACATGGCGTTACCATAGCAACGCGTTAATCAGCTGGTTCAGATCAGCCGTCTTTTAACAGGTGAATGAGAGAAACACGCTGCAGCCTGACAGCGGTTGTTTGGCATAAAACGTACATCAAGGTCAACGTAAAATAGTTCCTATATAAGCGGATTAAACAGCTCGGAACCGTACATTAGATGGTTATAATGCACGACACGGAGTCCAGAACACCATTAAAAATAATGGATAATTGTGTTAAATAATAGAGACCTCAATTTCAGTCAGAATAATCGTAATTATAATTTTCGTCATAATCGAGCAGCCCTATCCCCCAACCCTCCCAAGAGTTAAACCAAATCAGGATGGATCCATGTTGTCCTGATGTTTCCAGCAGATTCTGATCCTACCATGTGAATGTGGAGCTGAACAGGTGGACTTAATAAAGTGGCTGTAAAAGATTTATATCATCTCTGAATCTTATCCAATTAATCACTTCTTCATTTCCCGTTTACTACGGTTTATATTGTTGACACATGAAGCCCTTCATGAAAACATACTGAATTTGTACTAAATGATAAATGAAGACATTGTATGTATGGAAGCATTTTCTTTATTTCAGCTTTATTATTTTTATTTTTCCCTCCATGTGGGAATTTTCCAGGGTTTTTGGGTTGCAAATAACAAGCAGTGACATGAAAGTGAGTAAATAATGAAAAATGGTTGTTTTCATAACAAAACAGTTGGTTAGATTAATCATCTTATCATTAATCAAGTTAATTGATGCTTCATCACCAATTTTCTTGGATCCATTTCACTGCTCCATGAAGTTTCAACACATTTTCATCATTTATATATGTTTAGTTCAACGTCTTTCAGAAAAGTGGAAATCGCTGTTAATGCAAACTTTGCCAAGTTTGATGATTGTAAAACATTTCCATTGGGTAAATTTAATATTTTTAATCAGCTCCACTTAAGAATAAAACTCTGAAACATTTGTCTTTGTAACGACTGAAGAAATTAAACCACGTGATATTAGCTGTGACGTCGGCGCTGTTTAAATTTGTGGGCTGCTGGGTTACCAGCCTTGAGGTACTGACCAGCTTTAGCAGGGACTGGTATAGCAGGTTGCTATTGGTTACCAGTGGTAGCTTGTCATGAACCAGATCAGTAAAAATAACTTCCACTGGATATTTGTAATCTGGACTTACTGCCTTCGGCGGACCAACGACATACATGCCACACGGTTAGTGTCAGAGGATTCAATGGGGTTGGAGGGAACCTTGGTTCTGGTACCAGAGGTGAAGTTCTGCTGTAACTTTAACAAGAGGAATCTCCAGTTTGGGTTATTTAGCTCAAACGCTGCAGCTTGTTGGGCACAACGGTTTGATTTCACAGCGTAGCGTTAGCCATGCACCTGCAAGAGCATTTTAAACATTCCCAACTAGCAGTCTCGTTTGTAAGATCTTTAAACTGAACTAAAAGTTTCCACAAATCACCAACACGAAGACGTTCCAACCAGACTGACCAGCATCTTCTATACTCAGGAGAAAAGATGCTTCTCTGCAGACTGGTCTGTCTGCAACGCTGTCAGACCACCCAGTGCTCCCAGATTATTCACGAATATCCTGCCTTGCTTTCAACATATTCACTTAGACATTAAAAATAAATAAAGCAGTAGTGCTGCTCAATTAAAGCTACTTTTACTTTCCTTAAGATTGCGATGCAGCTACAGATATTTTATTTACTTTGGACGGATTTTGCTTTTTATAAATCTTTGAAAAGAATTAAATTGAATGGATTTTGTTGATCAGCTTCCCTCTTATTGTGAAATAATACATAGTTTCCTACAATCTAATAAAAATTTAGACAATAACAACAATAAAGATTATAAAACTAGAAGTTCGTGCTAACTGATCAGGAAATATTGGCATTGACAAATATTCCATTTCACTCACTAGAATCATATCGGAACCCCCTAAAAAAGTGGATCGGTAAATCTCTATCAATATAGTAAAAATTATTTGCATTATTATGCATCTCAACCATTTGAAGCATGTTGAAGTTGTGCTGGGAAATATTGCTGATATTTTCAGAGAAAATACTGACTTGTGACTAGAAGCACACCTGCACACATTTTCCGTAATTATCTTAAATTTTCTCTCGACCCACCACCTCCTCCCTCAAACTTCTAGTTTTTATTTGGGCTCATTTGTAATGTTTTGTATCTGTATAAGAGTTACTGACTCTCCAAGTAAAACATGAAATCCCAAAACAAAAGGTTGTTATTTTCTTCACGTCTACTTCCATGAATCATCCAGTTAATAACAACGATGTGTGTGAAAGCCTGTGTGTGTGTTGGGAAGCGTCATCAAAGAAACGAGCCATGAACACACAAAGCTGAAGACGTGGCTTTACTTGACCACACCTGTGCACCTGTGTGTGCATGTGTCTGTTGCTGAGGACGTGCTTTGAATAAAGCGGTCCTGAAAGCAGAAAAAGAGGCGCAAGCCTGCATGTTTTCACGACACGCGGCAGTGCGAGAATATGTGTAATGTGCGAAACAACGGCAGGATGGAAAAGTGTGAACGACAGGCTGTTGGGGAGGATGATGCAGTTGCCACGGAGACAGGGATAGCAGCGTATCCTCTCATGCAAACACAGACCTGTGGTTCTGTGCCTGTCTGTGAGGAAGACTCAGCCTGGCTGCAGGGATGTGTGTGAACACACTCTTACATAACTCTCTCTGTGGTGTTATTTTCCTCTCATCTTTGCCTTCAAATGGCCCTTTATACCGTCTGATATCAGTCTATTCATGTTTGACCTGTTTCTTTAGCACATTTTTATGAACTTCTCATCTCATCAGCTCTAAAAGGATGTTCTAAAAGTCTGCTTCACAGATAAAAACACTCCGAGCTTCAAAAACCTTCAGTAAATATGTAGTTTTCAGCCCTGCTAGCTGCTAGCGTTGATGCTCATTTGTGCTTTAACACACAACTGTTGATTTCCAGCTTCTTTATCATTAAACAACAGGTTTTGAAAAAATATATCAACGGTTGGGAAAATATCAGCATAGTTAAATATTTCGCTTGTGGACAGAAATCATTGGTAAATAAGATAACACCAACTCATGGTGGTAACTGATATGTATTTGGTGTCTCTTAGCTGTCTTGCAAGGATAAGATTACATTTAATCTTTCAGGGCACAGAATCTTTGCTGGGTATTTAAGCACTGAAAAATATTAGGTTGGTGATAGTTTAATAAAAAATGTTTAAAACACTTTCCAAACAAATGAACTTTTTATCATGTGAATGGTTCTAGTAGTGTTTTCTGCCAACAAGTGGACTTATTCAAAGATAGCTGAAAGGCTAAAATACTGTTATGTATGTTTTTACATTTCCTAGTGGGAAAAAACACACTGAAATGGTTTTCTTTTTTTGTTTTTGTTTTTTTACTGGAAAGCCCATTAGTGACTGTAGCTGAAATGATCTTGTCCCATAACGGCTCCGCAACAACCCGAAGGCAGAAACTGAATTAAGTGTTTAGTTTTCTGAAAAACAGGTCACCAGTGGTTCATTGCTAGTCTAAATATGGCTAAATAATCACAAAACAGGTTAAAACATCTTTAATCTGAACTAAAAAATACTGTTTAGCCAGAGTTAAGTCTCTAAAAGTGACACAAAACAGTCCTAAATGTGCTAATCGTTAGCATCAAGGCACCAGAATTTGCTAGCTAGCACCTTCAAGAATGCTGGAAAAAGTGTAGTTAAAATAATATGTTTTAATGTTGTTTCATCTTAAAAGGTTGCCCTTATTAATTTAAAGATTTATTTAGCCTAATAACCAATTCTCTTTTATTTAAAGTAGTTTTTTCTTTGTACCTTTCAGCTAGCTAAAATAAAAAAGGCTAGCCCTAAAACATAATGTAAACAAGACACAAGTTTTAAGCGAAATAATTATTATTACCAGTTCGTCAATACTTGCACGAGCCTTTTATGATGCCAAATTATTCTAACTATTAAAAGTTTGTAACGTCAGGAAACAGAAAGTCTTAATAGCTGAAATGTAAAACATCAAATCTTCATTAAACTACACGCTTAACGCTAGTCCTGCACTGAAAACATTTCCATGAATTTATTATGAGATTGCTGTCTTTTGAGGGAGTTTAGCAGCTTTGCACCAGACTCAATTCTCTAACAATGAAAACAAAACAAACAAAAATAATTTTCTGAGTTCCAAAATGATCCCTCTGCAACTGGGCAAACAAAACAACAAACCAGACAACAGCAGCAGCAGACAGGAAACAACATGGCGCTCCGATCCCAGCATGCAACATTGCAGGACAGTTCTCTATAACTGATTCATTCAGGTTTGACAGTTCAACTGTAAATGAACACGGAGCAGGAACATGAAAATATAATCTGATGCCATGCTGGGCCTTAACTGTTGCTTTCAACTCTGAATAAAATATATTTGTGGTTCATCTCAAAATAATGTGAAGTAGTTGATGTAATCTTCATAACGAGTCAGAAAAAACAGAAAAGCAGCTTGTTGTTCGGAACAAATTCACAATTTGCATCTTCAAAATTCAGCAGCATGGTCTGGAAAACCATACTGCAGTTACTGTACAATGATTTGTTTTGCAAATTAGGTAAAATATGCAAAACAATAGTTTGGTACTGTCAATGAAAGATGTGCAACTGTGCAACTTGGCAGGATATTCATCTGCAAACAACTTCATATACATTCCACATAAATGATGATGAAGCTAATAATGACTTTAAAAAGGCAATTAACATGAAACCTTTATGTTGGCATTAATACCAGGAATTCTACAGCGGCCGGCAATGTGTTCAAATGATTTTCTGCATTGATGTGCACCAGGTTGTCGCCTGCGATTTGAACAGAATCAAATACGCCTGTGGGCTGATGAACGGATGCACGCTGCAGGAAAACAGAGAAGATGCTCAGCTCTTGCACGCTCTCAAAACAAACCATAATTCTATTAGCTGCTTCCTCGCTAGTTAGGCACTTATCAGGCCATGATAACACAGGGATATGAAAGTATCTGTTTCATTATCTGCACAGATACACTGAGTTCTTAGACTGCATGAGCCTGTCTTATTTACGACTGTTGCTAACATACAGTCGCCTCTCTTTAACCCTTTAAGGTCCCCGATCTACCATGTAGTAGAGGTAAATTTGGAATGACTTTGATGAATTTCTTGACGAAATGGTGGAAATAAACCTGCCTGAGCATCTCTACCAACTGGTTTGGGTATGGTTTAGGTTATAACACTACAGTTTTACATTTAAACTATTTATTATTATTAACTTCTTCTTTTTAACATCTCAACCATTTGCTAAAAAAAGATTTACTCTTTTATTCTTGTCCAAAACAAATAGAAAAACACAGATTTACATTTTTCTCTGGTCTTTTGGTGAGTGTGAAAGTTAAAGAGTGAAGCTGATTTTTGTACAACTTTATTAGTTGTTGTTTGATTGTAAATCTACTTGATCCTGGTCAGAGATGAAACAAACACTTCTTTGACATGCAGTCGTCCTGAAATGTATTCATATAATTTCATTAAAGAAAAGGCTGAATTTACAACAGTCACTCAAATAACTGGAGACGAAAAAAAGGAACAAGAACAAAAAATGTGCTAAATTACAGTTTAGTGATATTTCATTTAATTTAGTTGAAGAAAAACACAAACAAACAATCAAAATGGACAAATTAGAGCACTTTTCTGTTGAACAGTGGGACAAAATACCTGTCGACAGGTGCAGAAGTCTGACTGAGAGGAACAGAAAACACCTGACTGGAGCGGAAACATTAAAGGATTGTGAAAAAAAAACAAACATGTAATATTTTATTATATTTGTTTGCTTTTTAAAAAGATATTTCTATTCAACCAGAATTAGAAAATAATTTAATAATTTTAATGACATTTTTATTTATTATTACTTTTGGTAATTTCAGCTTATTATTCAATTTTAGGGTAGCATTCATTTTTTTTCACTTCTTTAATGGTGGGTATGAATACATATGAGGGTTACCGTATGTTACTGCATTCAGAATCAAGATGAGGAAATATTTAGAATTAAAATGGTTATTTCTCACTTGTATAAAGTCCCTTGTTTTTCCATATTCATTTATTAATCATTTGTCAATCATTACATTCTCTTCTCATTTGCATTTTTATGGCGCCAGTCTGGCGACGCTGATAGGACATATAATAATGGGTCGTCACGCTTTTCCAGGCTGCAGCTATGGACTATGAACACGTGCAAATGAGGTAATTAACTTCATGGAAATTTCATGGACACAGTGTGCATGTAACATGGACCACTTTGACGTAATTAAATTTGAATCTTGAAATAAATTATAATTACGTAACTGAGCTCAGTGTGTGGTGGAAGCATTCATCCTACTCAGCCTGACATGTTATTGCACAATATGGCCTCCAACAATGAAATCATACAACCTCCAGCTTTAAGGATCAGTGTCGTATTACTAAAAGCACAGTTAGAAAATAAATACAGTTGTTTGTGCATTTGTTACTAATTCACATCCTTCTTACATCCTGCGTCTTCTCTGAACTCTCTTTAGTGAGTAAAATATGTTAAATTCCGTTTTTTTCTTTCGCTCGGTCCCTTTCTCTCTTTCTTCCCAGCACTGACTCCTGTATTGTCCTCCTGGAGCTTCTTTGCAGAATGAGCCACGGTGGATGTTCGGACAGCTAGGCTGTGATGATATGCTTTTTTCCCGATTCGATTCGATTCTGATTTTTTGGGTGGCAATTCGATTTAAATTGTGATTCTCACAATTCTTCGATATTGCTAATTTTTGTAGATTAAAAGCAAAAAAAATGAAGAAAACGTATTTTTTTGCTCATCATTTTTCTTCATTTCAATTGGGAAAAACAACACAGTAGCCAGACCCTGATTCTATGGCCCAAGATGACAAGTTAATAGATCAATAAAAACAATAAATATGACAAAAATTTTGTAATGGATTATATATATTTATTTGAAAAAAAAAAAAAGATTTTAAAATTGTGAAGCAAAAAAAATCCTGATTTTCGATTTTTCGATTTGATTTTCCCACCTGACAGCCGCATAGTGCAGCGCGGCACTCCGGACTGGAGCACTAAGTTGTGACGGGCCGTTTCTTGCTGCAGGGCGGTGACAATCCCACGGGATAAGGAACATCAGCAGATCTTTATAACAAGTCAGACGTGCAGGTTTTAAGGTTTGAAACTGTGATTTTGCTGATCAGCTGATTTGAAATCATAATTTGAATCGACCAGAAAGGACAATTAATCGTTTCAGCCCTAATTTTAAAGGGGTGCTATTATGGTATTTGGAGTTTTCTGAGCTTTCTACAGTGTTGAATCCTCATCAGACATGTGAACGGCACCGTTTTTTTTTAATCACCTAAACGCATGTTTGAGTTTGAGTTTGAGTTCCAGCACGCTCTCTGTTCGGTTTCCATAGCGATGAAAAACGCGTCGTTTTATAGAGTTTTTTTTTACTTGGAAATCCTTGTGACGTCCCGGGGGATAAGGTTCGGTGATTGGTTACCTTCTACTGGTTAACAAGGGCATGTACAAATACATCAGGCGGGTGGAAAACGTGGGATAAAGTTATTTCCAACGATGGCTGGTGAGTTTACCAAAGAGAGACATCCTGCTGCATTCGTTGCTGTGGGTTGCTGTTTTCCACTTCGTTTTCAGGCTCTGATTCAGGTTCCAACATGTAGGGCTGTATGCTATGTGTTGACATTGTATTTTGTTTTTTTTATTGAGTTCATATGAACCTAATCCTTCTGTTTATGAGATGTTACAATGACGGTGAAAGCAGGTGCGGTGCGCGCTCCCGATGTAGTGCAGTGGCGGGAGGCGGGGCTTAATGCGGAAGAGTCTCAATCCACTCGTTTTGCCCGCAGGCTGATCTGACAGCCTACGGAGAGGGTCGGTCTGAAGTAAATAAAGCCATTTGTGACAATAACTCCATCAATCCCAGCCCTTTTGGTCTCAGAAATAAAAATAAATTAGCCTGAAATGCACATAATAGTTCCACTTTAAGGAACCACAGCTCCTGTATCCCCGTGTTCCCATCTCCTGAGAAAACAGAAACACAGACCATTCAAAACAACCATCCTGCCTCATTCTTTCAGAGTTCGTCACCTCCATCTTTGCCAAGGTCCACTCTGCTACAGAAACGCCCTGGCCTCAAGCAGTGTTCTGGCCGACACTCCAGGTTGTGAGTGGAGATAAATACATCCAGCACCTTACAGTCCCTAGTGGTTGGTTACCTCCCCTACATGTACACCTGTTGAAACAAGCCAATAATGTCCTCTCTAATGTCGTTCCTTCCCCTCAGGGCAACAAATTACCACACCAATGAACCACCACCTCCTCAGAGAAGAGAAAACTCAGTGACAACAGCAACATGGAGGATAAGAAACGGTATCCTGCAGGTTCTACTGGATCTGGTAAATACAACCCCACACATTCATCAAGCTAATTTCCCTGCATGGCAGAACAGAGAGCAACCCGTCACAGATGGTTAAAATGATCCATCGCGTCTCTGTGGGACTTCCAGCTGTTGACGTCTCCATGGGAGGCGTCATGGTTGGTGAACTTGTGCCTCTGTGAAGGTAAGCTGTGCCTAATAACACAAACACAAAAAGAGTTCTGAAAGCTAATGAAACACTTCCCAACCGCACAGAAAAATCAGGTGTTTGTGTCTTTTTCTGACCAACGTGTTTGGAAAAGGAAGAGAATGATCAGTTCTGTGGTAGATTCCTTAGCTGAGGGTCTATAACAGGGGTGCCCAAACTTTTTCCTCCAAGAACCAAACTGAAAATGATCCATAGGTAAAACATTGAAGCTTTAAGGATGAAACACAAGTAAATGTATCAAGTTATTTTAATTATTGTTCAATACCTAATACAGTGTATTTTTTCCTATCAGGGCAAATAAAATGTGACAGAAAATCACTATGGTAACCGAACAATAAAGCCATAGTTAGAATGGAAAGAAACAATAATTACAGCCACTGAACTACAACCAAGCAACAAGTTGACCAAGGCAAGTTGCTGATGCTTAGTGGGACACATGAAGTTAATATGTGGACATTTCCAGCCTCTCCCTGTTGGGTTGCACCTGGCTCACTGACAAGGTGAGGATGTCCAGTGGTCCCTCATGAAGTGAGTATACTCTCAATTTTCCGCCCAGAAAACGTAGCCCAGAAGAACACTGTTTCAGAAATAATGACTTCTAAGACTACTCTATTTAGACTATCCCAAAAATCCATCTGTATATTTGCTCCTTGTTACATAATTTCTGCTCTTTGGTTTTTATGAAGAAAGAGTTATGAAATGACTAAACCAGTACTGGAACACAGACGAATGAGAAACAGGCTCATAGACATATATACAAATACATTTATTATGTCTATGTTCAGGTTAAAGTTACCACAGCTGATGGCTAACTGCACCAGTGTAACATAGGTAACCTTAGCTGAGCTGCTGGACGACGTAGCTACATGTTTAGGGATGTTTAACTGTAAAAGCAGCATCACAGGGGGTTAGAAGTTGGTATACTCAATGTTGACTGAAAAAGAAGTGGGTATACTCCATATACCCGCGTATACCTTGGACTACACCACTGAGTATGTCATTGAGGTGCGAGTCAGCCAGGATCCCTCTGAGTCTGGACTCATTGAGGTTCATGACACTGAAAGTGTTGTCTTCATTGAGCTTTGTAGGGTAACTATATAAACAACGACTAGCGGGCCAAAAGCAAAGTCCTGGTGGGCTGAGTTTGGCCCACGAGCCCCACTTTGGGCACCCCTGACCTATGAGCAAAGTCATGGCAACATGCTTATAAAACCTTTTTCTTTTGGCATCATTTAAAACAATCTGATTCGAATCCTCTGGACAGCTTAAAGAAAAACACAGAAAAACATGTGTCTGTGAACGCAGCATGACAGGATGAAACTCTTTTAGCCAGAGCTGATTGATCCATACAGGGTCTCAGTCAGACCCATCATCCTGAATCTATGTAATAAAGGAAAACTACAATGAAAAATGGGGGAAAAAAAACCTACCAGCCTGTGTTTGATGTGTGTCCAGCTTCTTAAAAACAGAAAGGATCTGTAGGTGCTTGCTAATGTTCTCACATAACCCACAGCAAGTCAGAAGATACAGCTAACTTCCTTTTAGACCACTAAACACACCCCCTCCTAAGTTATTAGTTTTTTTCCTTTGTAACCCTCCATCTCTTTTACATCTGTCCTGTTTTTGCTGAGTCACTCCCACCGAGGCCCACAGTGAAAATAAGCTTAATTACAAGGCTGTCATTATAAATGGATGACAGCGAGTAAAGCCAAATGTCAGAGGTTGTGGTTCCCTGACAGCAGATGGAGAAGATAGCCCTCCTCTCGAGCTGCCATTAATCTTGCTAGGAGGAGAATTAGGCTATCAAGGAGATGAAAACTTGGCAGTCAGAGTGGGTTCATCTATCAGTCTGAACTGCTGCCAAAACTCACAGAAGTCATTTTGGATTGTAGATGGAGGAAAGGCTGGATTGATGGTCAACTGAGGTTGTTCACCCAAATGTCTGATTTAGCTTTATTATTCCAAGTTTAAAACATTGCCGTGGTGTGTTTTTCCTCCCAAGGCCTGAAGTCTGGTAATTACTAGGGGTGGGGGATCAAATCGAAAAATTGAAAATTGGGATTTTTTTTCTCCTTCACAATTTTAAAATACATTTTTTGTTAAAAAATGGATTTTTTGAAAATAAATAAAATAATCCATTATAAAATTTTAGTCATTTTTATTGTTTTTATTAAACTTTTATCTTGTCTTCCTGGGCATTATAGCAGCAGAATGATGGTCCAGCTATTGCGTTATTTTTCCTAAATGAAATCAAGGAAAAAAGAAAAGAAAAGAGAAAAAAAAGGTTTTATCATTTTATTTTGTTTTTAATCTACAAAAGTCATCAATATTAAAAAAATTGAGAATTGCAATTTAAATAGAACCGGCACCCAAAAAAATTGTAATCGAATCAGGACAAAAGCGTATCGTCACAGCCCTAGTAATTACAAAGTAATTATTATAATGTCATCTTGCATTTGCTGCATTTTAAGTGGGAAATTTTGAGCTTTGGATCAATATTCTATCTTCAAGTGCTGAAACAAAACAGAAACTGCAACATCAGTTCAAGCTACACAACAGCTTATTTGACTCAGCTTTCATTAGCTGTATTTCCATTACATTTAAAAAATAAAATAAAAGCAATATTTGTACGTCTTGACAAACAAGAATTGCAATTTGCGGGTTTTTCCATTGAAGTGTTTAGCGCATTAGCCTCAAGTCTTGTAAAATCTTGTTGTTCCTGCAAGGTGGCCATATAATGTGGAGAATTTGCTACGACTTTTCGAAGATTTTCTCACTTGTTTTCTTTTCTAGAACTCTAAAATTCATGGTTGTTTGTCCCATATTTACCAGAAATGAACTGGTTATCACCCCTACGTCACATCCGGGGACACGTAAATGCAAAAGAAGTGTTTCCATTACAGTTTTATGATATGTTTCTATATCAAAATGTCTGCAAAACTACCTCATGAGAGCGTAAAAACTATTAAGTGATATTTGAGCCTTTTTAAAAAAAAAATAAAAAATGCAGGTGTTTCCTTTAGCATTCTTTAAAATTGCCATATTTAGTTTTATCGCAGCCTTTTGCCCTAAGACTGCTGGGATAGGCTCCAGCTTCCCCGCGACCCCTCATTGGACTAAGCAGTTAGGATAATTAATGAATGAATGGAGTTTAATTTCAATTCTAGGCGTAATGGAAACATACTATTGTTAAGTAGCACAAATATTCAGCAACAAAATAATAATTGTCTTTACTTACACCCATTTTTATGGATGGTTTACGCCATAAATAATGGAAAGATTTTGAAATGCCATGCCAGAAAATAGGTTTTATGCTTTCAGTTTCATGCACATATATGCAGAACAAATCAACAAGATTCTGGATGAGGTTTTCTGCTCTGGATCTGGAAAAAACCTCCAACATTCTCAGAAAAACAAGGTCAGAAGCTCCTATGTTCCCTGTAGAAGCACTAGCAACAAGGTGAACGTAGCCAGGGGCTAAAGAAGGCTAACAGGTGCTAGCACCTGCTTCCTGTTCTTGGAAAATTCCAGAGAGATCAATTAGCATGTTCATAGATTCCCATTCACAGAATGATGACGTTTCCGCTGCACCCAAGCTACAGGCCATGAGAGCTTTTTCTTGACAAACAGCTGAATTTCAAAGGAACACAGATGAGTTTTTAGGGGATGAATAATAGCAGAGAAGTGAAACAGATTATGGTAATAAAAGGGAGGATTTGAATATTACATGCAACTTCACTGCCTTTAGAGATGAAATACTCAGATTTCTGAAAAGTCAGCTCTGCTTTACAGATGGATTAGAAATTTCTCTGGTTTGTTGAATTTGAAACAAAGACACTTTGAATCCATCATGTGTCTCTTATTAATAAAAAAAAATGGTTGATTGTCACTTAAAGTGACTGGATTAAGCATTTTCCACCACAGAGTGTCTTTCTAGTTGCATATTATGGTTATAATGTTTAGAGTTTTTGTCTTTTGAGGGTTTTATTTTATTTTATTTTATTTTAAAAAACAAAACAAAACAAAACAATGTACTAAACAATGTACAAGTATTTACATCTGAGTACTGATATAAGTATTAATAAATCCCATTGCAGCTTACTGGTGTGGCTGTGGACCAGAATGTCACACGGTTGACTTAGTGACTATGTTTTATATGAAATGAGGTCATCCTGCAGCCATCCTCTAAAAGGATGTTTTTATAACAGTCAGGATCTTTATAAATAAGCAGGATAAATGGTTTTTGATGGATTATGATTATGTTATTGTGAAAAAGCCCCTTTAAATCGGCTTCTCCTGTCAAAATAATTCAGATTTTCATCGCAGCACCATTAAAAGCTTTGTTTCTGGACCCCTGATGGTAAAAATGATGAATCAGCCTCTTTATATCAGTATCAGGTGGTGTAGTATCTGAACACTGAATATGGTTACATGATGTTTTAAAATTCTGAATTAACTAATTTGGAATTAACGTGTTCTCCTAAGAGTTTCCATGAATATAATAATTCCGAATGAAGGTTTACATGAAACACGTCTTTACTTAATTCCTTTTTATAGTGGCGGGTTGGGAAGGGTTCTGATTGGACAGAGGGTGAACGTGACGTATGACGTATACTGGGAATAAACAAAGTCGTCTCCCTGCGTCTCGCCTTTTCAGTCGTAATCTGTAAGAACTACATAATAAGAACCAGTTTCACCACTATTGTTATAAATGTGAAGTAGCAGCTCAACACCAGCATACTACTTCACTTTCTGCAGCAACTGAGAAAAAGAAAGATAGACCACCGAACACGGGAGGCAAAACAACGCGCATCATCGGGACAGGACCAGGTAACGAGCATGCTTGGAATTAACTTAGAGCGGAAAAGGTTTACATGACAGAGGAATTAAATAGATCGCAATAAAAATGTGAATAAACCAGTCACTTACATCGGAATTAAGTTTAATTCAGAAAAGAAATTTGCATTAGGAATTAAGTGTTTACATGGTCGTTTTTAATCAGTTTAAAGCGGAATGAACTTTTATTCTGAATTAAACAGGAATTAAAACTCCCATGTAAACATAGTAATGATGATAAATCCTGAATATGAAGCCAGGTATTGGTCGTGTTGGACCAATTCACTCTGTCCTCCTCAAGAGGTTTATAACTTAAACTCTACATTGGTAAAAGAAAGTTAAAGTGTCTCTTTTATGCAAATTTCAGTCTAATTTATTTTAATATGAAAGTCCAGAAGGGCAAGAAATAATCAAGCATTTTCCAAAAACCCCTTCAGTCATTTCATATTGATCCTCTCAGATCAGCTTCTGCCAGAAACAAGCCAACAGAGAAAGCTCCGCCCCTTGTCCTGCTGGCTGCGTCTGATTGGTCAACTGCTAGGATTACTTATACTGAACAGTGAAGGTGGGCGTGGCTTTCTTCTGGTGAACATGCACAACCTAGAGAAGATGACCAATCACTGAGTCGCTACCCGGGGCGTCACTAAAATGTCGAAGTAGAAAAAACTCTTGAAACCAATCGTTACTGTTGCCATGGAAACCGAACATAGAGAGTGCTGGAAGACTCAAACATGCGTTTAGATGATAAAAAAAACGGCGCTGCTCATATGTCTGATGAAAATTCAACACTATAACACTAGAAAGCTCAGAAAACTAGAAATAGCATCATAGAGCCGCTTTAAAGTATTTTCATTCTACTTTTAAACTCCTGAAAAGCACTAAAACGCTGAACAGCATCAGCACCAGTTCAGTTTCTGTTGCTGGATCTCATTTCTGCAAACAGAGAGAAGCTACAAACGTCTCATTACACAGCGGCAGAGTCACTTAAGAATTACTCCTAGAACAACACCGCAGTGATTCATGTGGCGCAACCGCCTCCTGAGTTGTGTTTCGCCTCCGGCCAGCAGTGGTTTTACGACACACAGTGCCAGACTCTGTCATGAAGCCAGGTTTCTAGGTTTCTGTGGCTGACTTCCTGGTTTCTAAAGCAGCAGGGAGGGTTGCATCATCGTGTGTAGGGGTGGTGGGATGCCCAGGGAGCTACGCAAGCCTTCCCAGTTAGATGCACCACTAGGCACCCAAACAGGCTTCTATTCCTCCCAGCTTTAATTAGCTGAGAAATTATGATTTGTCTCCTTGTGAGTTACTCCTCAGAGAGAATATGAGACCCAGCAGCCATTCAATTACCCGGCAGAGAGAGAGAGGGCGGCTCGGTTGATGGACTGCAGTAAATCAGACTGAAAGATACGAGAGCTTCGAAATGGGAAGAGAGGGAATTCTTTATTCAATATGTATATATTTTATGACAGGTAGGGCTGAAAAATCAATGTGAAGGGATAACAGAACATCTCCAGAGACAGAAGCTGAAATAACAGAAGCAGGAAGGATGCAGCCAGTTCACCTGTTTTACATGTCCATGGAGAACTCTCTTCAGACTGGTTTGAACCTCAAGATTCAAGGCATTATATTATCATATTATTATTATTATTATTATCATCATCAAATTATTATATTAATATATTATACTCATCATATTGAATTTTCCTTTTAAAGTATTTCTCATTTCATTTCATTTCCAGTTGTGCTCACATTTATTCATACCCTTTCATTAAAGAAGGAAAAAAAAACAGCTGCCTGTAAAATAAGCTGAAATTGACTAAAGTAATAATAAATAAAAATTTTATGAAAATCATTACATTATTTTTTAATGCTGGTTCATAAAAGTATTTTTTAAAGCAAACAAATAAGATAATTTATTACATATTAGATCACTCATAAAGTAATATTTAGTTAAACAATCCTTTAATGTTTCCGCTCCAGTCAGTCAGACTTCTGCACCTGTTGACAGGTATTTTGTCCCACTGTTCAACAGAAAAGTCTCTAATTTGTCCAGGACCAATTTGCTTTTGTTTTGTTTTTTTCTTTCTTCAACTAAATTAAATGGAAAAACAGTGTCTTATATTATTAAATTATATTTTTGCAAATTTTTAGTTATTGTTCTTTTTTTAAGTCTCCAGTTATTTGAGTGAATGTTGTAAATTCAGCCTTTTCTTTAATGAAAGGGGATGAATACATATGAGCACAACTGTAAACATGTTTTAGCTAAGCAATTTCAACATAAATAAACTTTTCAGCTCATCTGAAGCAAAGCGAGTTGTTTAGCTTTACAGAGACACTGTGATGAGAAGAAATCCTTTCTACACTGTGGAATTCAGACTCAAAAAAACACTTTTCCTTAGAAAAACTAAGGATTTGACACACTGACAACTTTATTAGGGACCAGCCTGAAGCGTTGATCCAATCAGGATGGATCCATGTTGTCATGATGTTTCCAGCAGATTCTGATCCTAACATGTGAATGTGGAGCTGAACTGTTTCTCCATCTTCTATTGTCCAGTTCTGGTGAGTCTGTGTGAATTGTAGCCTCAGTTTCCTGTTCTTACTGACAGGAGGGAACCTGGTGTGGTCTTCTGCTGCTGGAGACCATCTGCTTCCAGGCATTGTGGTTAAGACAACTGTTGATCTCTGGATATTTTCTCCTCTTCAGATTATTCTCTGTAAACACCTACAGATTGTTATATGAGAAAATACTCGTAGAACAGAAGTTTCTGAAATAGTCAAGCATGTTCAAAGTCACTTAAATCCATTTTCTATCTCGCTCTAAAGCTTGGTTAGATCTTCAGCAAGTCCTTTGGATCATGACTGCCAAGGTTGCTGCCATGTGGTTACATGATTACATATTTGTACTTGAACTTTACTCAAAAACTGTTAAGCTAAAACAGTGAACTTAAGTTTCGGACTCATGAGGACAACTGAGCAAACGTCACATAAAGACACCAGCAGGCACAGATTTATGGACGCCATTAAAACAGCCGTTTTTTACATGTTCCTCTGAGACAACCATCAGAAGCAGCTAAAGTCTGTGCTGTGCATGTGAAGGGTAACACAGCTCTAAAAAGGCAAATCAGTTTAACTGAGAAGGAATTTTATAAGATAAAACAGTTTAGGTCCTAAAATCTGGAAACTTTGACCTGGTTCTAATGGTTCCATGTTCGTCACCTTTCCTGTTATCTGGCATTTGGATGATGTAACTGTTGGAAATATTACATCGTTTGCCTGCATTTTCAAGAAATCATTGGCTGTAGGGGTGGAAAATCGAATCGAAATAATTAAATATCGGGATGTTTTGCTTTATGATTTTAAAATAGATTTTTTTTTTAATAAATAAAAATAATCTATTATAAAATTTTGTCCTTTTTATTGTTTTTATTGATGGTTTTACTTGTCTTCTTGGGCATTATCACGGCAGAATGATGGTCTGGCTACGGTGTTGTTTTCCTCATTGAAATGAATTATTTATTCACTGTAATCATTATTTAGTCAGCAATATCAAAGAATCGTAAGAATTGTAATTTAAATCAAATTGGCACCCAAGAAATCAAATCAAGTCGGGATGAAAGTATATCGTCACAGCCCTAATGGGCTTTCATGTGAGCCACACATTAAAATGTAATGATACATTGGCTTACATGAAGTTTTTAATTCAGAACTAATAATTCTGAGTAATGATGCCAAATTAAAGTATTCTCCTTCTAGTTCACATGGAAATAGAAATTCCAACTTGCGGGTTACATGGAAAACATGTTAATTCGCCTGTTTTAGATCGGTGGGTTGGGAAGGGCTCTGATTGGACCAAGGGCAAACATGATGTACTTACGTCTACTGGAAATAAACTAACTCCACTTCCAGCCTCTCGTCTTTTTGGCTACCACATGGAAAACGACATATCAGATACCATTTTTACTTTGATTTTGATTAGATTTCTTGAAGCACACCACGAGAATACTACTTCACTTCTTTCACCAGCTGAGGAGAAGGAAGATAAGTACCGGAGACGGGAGGCAGAAGACGGAATATGAGCGTCATCGAGATGGGACAAGGTAACAAGGATGCACAGAACAGCCGTCATAAGCAGAATGAACGTTTACATGAAAGAGGAATTAATTTGTCCAGATTAAAATGGGTATAAACCAGCCACTTACTTTGGTACGTTTAATTCTGAACTGTCATTTTCATTCAGAATTAGGTGTTTACATGGTCATTTTTCATCTGTTTAAAGCAGATTTAACTTTTATTCTCAATAAAATAGGAATTATAACTCATGTAAATGTTGCTGATGCTTTCAGTAAACAGTTGTTTTTCTGAGTTTACTTCTAAACAACATCTGGAAAGCACTTTATTAAAAATAAAGAGTAGATGACTACATGAAGCCTCTCTCATTTACAGCCATCAGAGCAGGGGCTGTAGTTTCTTCAATGTCTACATCTGTCGCTGACGGTATGAGCTACGGTGTTACTTCCACAAACAAGAAGCTCTGAGGCATCGTCTGTCTCACATCTGTTGAGCCGCTTAGAAAAATACATCTCCCTCTTAAGAACATATCTGTCTTTATATCTGCTAAAAGTATCGACTTGAGGGTGTTTAACTGTTACCATCTGGGTTTTGCAGCTAAACGCTGTGTTTGTTGCTTCTTAAGGATGTTTTCAGAGAAAAACCATCTGTCAGAAAACTGCTGCATGACATTGGTCTCGGAGACCATAGTCCTCAGCTGGAACAGGATGGATTGTCCTCTCCGGGTCGGGAGTCAGGTCCTGCCTCAAGTGGAGGAGTTTAAATACCTCGGGGTCTTGTACACCAGTGAGGGAAGGATGGAGCGTGAGATCGACAGACTGATCGGTGCGGCGTCTGCAGTAATGCGGACTCTGCGCCGGTCTGTTGTGGTGAAGAAGGAGCTGAGCCAGAAGGCGAAGCTCTCGATTTACCAGTCGATCTATGTTCCTACCCTCAACTATGATCATGAGCTGTGGGTCGTGAGCGAAAGAACGAGATCTCGTATACAGGCGGCTGAAATGAGTCTCCTCCGCAGGGTGGCCGGGCTCACCCGTAGAGATAGGGTCAGGAGCTCGGTCATTGGGAGGAGATCAGAGTAGAGCCGCTGCTCCTTCGCATCGAGAGGAACCAGTTGAGGTGGCTCGGGCATCTGGTCAGGATGCCTCCTGGACCTCCCTGGTGAGGTGTTCCAGGCCCGTCCCTCTGGGAGGAGACCCCGGGGAAGACCCAGGACATGCTGGAGGGATTATATCTCTCGGCTGGCCTGGGAACGCCTCGGGATCCCCTCCGCAGAGTTGGTTTATGTGGCTGGGGAGAGGGAAGTCTGGGCTTCCCTGCTTAGGCTGCTGCCCCCGTGACCCGACCCCAGATAAGCGGCAGAAGATGGATGGAAATTGGTCTCATAGTAATCAAAAGCAAGCAAAACATGATTTACAGATGTAACTATTTGTTATTATTTGTTACAGATGGAAAATACGATTTTTAATTCAAATTTGAGCCCGTTTGCTCGGAAAGTCCGCTTTGTTTGGTGAAATGTGAAACGAATTCTGATTCAGATCAAAGAAGCAAACTCAGACCACCTACAAACGCCGGTCTCAGTCTGTTTTAAATACAGGAAGCGGACTATAAAACAAAGTGCATTGTGGGTTCAGTGCCCAATCTTCACCTGCAGGGTGGGTAAACACAACCCAAACTTACGCGTGTGGGATAATAGACGGCTTTAGAATGGAGAAGTGACTCACGGTGAAAACGTGAAGAATTGGTCAAAGTTCTGAAAGAGTTTTTTAAAGGTCTGATTCGTTTGAGAAGTGCAGCGTGACGTATTCTGGTGTGGAATAATAATGCCCCCCCCAACTGAGCCGAGTCTCCAATCGGAGCGAGTCCAGCGGACTATGCTGATGTAAATGCGCACTGGCATACCTGAATAAAGTGAGTGACTCATTGTCAGGCTTAATCAGACCTTGCTGAGGTTCATTAATATGAATCAGGTGTGTTGGAGCAGGAACACATCTACGACCTGCAGGACAGTGGTTCTGCTGAGAAACACTGTTTAAGTCAATCCTACAAATGTTGACGGAGACACAAAAGCACAAATGTAAATGTAAATAGTCTGAAGTAGCTACTTCTTGATGGTGGATTGATTCTTCTGCTTGGAAAAAAAGCAACAGTTGCTGGTTTTGGTGGTATGATTTAACCTGCATCCATGTCAGTTGGTGTCTTTCAGCTGTAAAGCGTTGTTAGTTGAGTTAAAAACAGCTGTTGGACAAGCAGATAACACTTTTTAGCCATCCTGGTTACAGCCGCCATGTTTGAGTTTCATTAAAATGTCGATCCATGACGTCTGACTGCTATTTGGAGGCTGGATAACAAGAAAGAACTGATACAAGATGATCAACAGCAGTTGTTTAAATATTATAGCTGCAAATATATAATTTCCTGCTGGAAGCATGTCACGCTTGCCACGACAGCTTGCGTATACTTCATCTTCTGCAGGAATATGAGCATTTCAGCCCATTGGTGTTCATCAGCCAAGGATCCAGCTTTGTGGTGCAGATGGTAGTCGGGTTTTCAACTTAAAGACGCTCATTAAAAAAATGTAAATAAAAAAAGTAGAGCAAGTTTCGAAGTTCCAGTGTCTGGTATAAGCTTTTACGACGCGTGAGGCTGAGACGACACATCAGTGCGTGTATATTTATTTTATTTTAACTGAAATGTCTATTTTTTTTTACTGTTGTTCAGTTTTTCCATTAATATGATGTATGCAGGCTGCACGGTGGAACAGTGGTTAGCACTGTGGCCTCACAGCAAGAAGGTTGCTGGTTCGATCCTCCAGGCTTGGACAGTCACCTTTCTGTGTGGAGTTTGCCAGTATGTGTATGCGTGGGTTCTCTCCGGGTACTCCGGCTTCTTCCCACCGTCCAAAGTGTCCAAAGACATGCATGTTAGGTTAGGTCACTCTAAATAGGAGTGAGTGTTTGTCTCTGTGTGGCCCTGCGATGGACTGGCGAGCTATCCAGGGTGTACCCTGCCTTTCGCCCAATGACTGCTGAGATAGGCTCCAGCTTCCCCGCGACCCTTTATTGGACTAAGTGGTTTGCATAAAGAATGAATAATATGTGTATTTACACTGTAAATTGCATTTTGGCATTTTTGTTGTTTGAATGTATTATTTTTTGTCAGTTTAACAAGCTGCAGGTAATGTTGTTGTAATAAATTAAAATACTCAGTCAAAAACATCTTAACTTCACAAAAAATGTTTAAAAATTTGTGTCCAGCTAATTCAGAAATATAAGTCAACTACACTTAGGGGCATAAAAATGTATGTCCACTAGGTGGCGGTAGGCGTAGCAACATTAGCTCTACCACGTGCAAATTATGAACAGAAGAAGATGCCTTTGGAACAATTAAACAGTCTCACGGAGGTGTAACGTTCTTTTACTCGCAGTGAACAGGCATTTTTTCCATTTTGTTTGGAGTTAGGAGCGTTTCAACCGAAGAAAAGTGAAACGGGACCAGTTTGAAGAGGAGTCAATACTTATTTGGTAAGTTTCTTTTGGTTTTCCTTCAAATTGTATGTATGTTTTTCTTTTTTTTTCTTTTCTTTTTTTAAAGTAGTTTAACATCATTAGCTTAATCAGTGATTGAAGAAGAAAGAAGTCTTTGCAATTATATGTTAAGTTTTAAATAAACTATCGTTATTTTATATCTAAATGGAAGAAATTGCAAACTCGGTTGTTTGGCGGGTGGTTGAGTAGGCGGGGGAATAGCGCGGGCAAAAGTTTGGTAAAGGTGGGGGTCTGTTCGAACTCAGAGTCGGTAACACGTCTGTTTACACAGGTTTTGATTTATGTACTGTATGGCTAAAAACCTAAATGCTAAACTAGCTGAGCACCAAAGTTGCATGGACTGTGGGACAGTGTCTATCTGGTAGCCTAAGCGTATTTATTCCCCAAGTGCGGTCTGAAAGGTCTAAGGAGGTCCAGGAACCACCTGGATTGATGTCAGTGCACCTGCATACAGATGTTAGTCTACGAGATGGGCACATCTGTTGTTTTCTAAGGTTGGAAAGTTACATTTGTGCGATGTTAAGTTACACGTGCTTTAATTTAGTCAAGATGCTGTCTTTTTTTAAAAATTTTTTTAAGGGAGGCTCTTCGTTTACAGTGTGATATTACAGTTGCGGTATTCTGTATGTATGTATATATATATATATATATATATATATATATATATATATATATATACATATATATATATATATATATATATATGTATATATCACAGATTAAATTACCACATCTATCTTTACTTTTGTCTATAATAAAGTTGGCTGCTATACTTTGTCACATTAATACATTGGTATGTTTATGAAGCCTATTAGGCTTCTGTTCCATTTAAATGATGGAACAGAAGTAAGCTAGAAATAGAAAATTATCAGTGTATTAAGACATTTCTCCCCATTGTTTAAACCACAGATTCACCAGAGCTGCTGCCCATTATCCAAAAGTGGCTTCATCAATTTTTTTGCAGGTAATGTATGTATGTGTGTGTGTGTGTGTGTGTGTATTTGTTTAGAGATCCAGTTCTATTCTGATAGTATGAGATTATTAGGATTTACATGCAAGTTTGGTGAATGAACTGTTCAGATACTCAAACAACAAATTACTAATTCAGCACTGTATGTTAACTGAGTTTTCTCCATTTTCATATTCTATTCTGAAGGTTCCTATGGCAACAAAGGCTTTTCACACTGGATGAAGTGGACTTGTAAACTTTGTACCTTTTTCTGTGGAAGCCGTAAGAGAATCATTCAGCATTATCAAAGTAATCACAGACATTACGCAAGAAATTGCCCTTTACCCTGCATATACAGTAACTGTGCACAGTATTTCAGATCTCAAAATCCTTGCGGGTCCACCTGAGAGATCACGGGCTGATTGAAAAAACTAGTGGACTAGTAGGCTTTAAATTAAAATGTTTGTTGTGTAACTTTAATGAGGCAGTTGGCCTTAATTTATTGCACATCTAGGACTGCATCTACGGAATAAGGAAACTGTTTTATGTCCTTTTAATAACTGTCTTTTCAAATCCAATGTGTTCTCTAGTTTTACTTCACATAAATCTCGTTGTCACCAACACTGTTCTTTAAAAGATTTCAAGACTGAAATTGCTATTCAAGAATGTAGAACTGGGTCATTGTCACCCTGCAAAACAGTACAATCTCAGCTATACATCGATGAAGAGGAACTTGATGTACCTGTTGATAATGAATCTGATTTTGAACCAGAGTACCAAGGCACTCCCCAAAACATACAGAAAAGACTTGGGTCCTTATTTCTACGCATGCAAGCAATTTTGCATGTTTCTAAATTAGCCACTGAAGAAATTGTCAGAGAATTTTATGACATTGGTCTATTGATTGGTGAATGTAATGAGTACACGGTAAGAAATGTTCTGAAGAGGCACAGTGATACTGTTGATGAAAACCCCATAAATCTGGTAATAGATGCCTTACACAATGTAAGTCCACTCAGAACAAAAAAGGTTATCCTATTTCAAAGAAAAGTTTGGTGTCATCGATCCTGTTGAATACATTTTAGATTTGCCATCAAAGAAAACTTATGTTCATGTCCCAATTCTTAAAACACTGCAAAAACTGTTACATAGAGGTGACATTGTTGACATAATTCTAGAAGAAGCCAGTAAAGAATCCCATCCTGGTCATTACGCTAACATATTTGATGGTACATATTTCAAACACAACCTTCTGTTAAAAGAGGAACCAAGTATATATTTAGGCTTGTATATTGATGATTTTGAAATCTGTAATCCTTTAGGTACCTCAAGAAAAAAACAAACTGTGTGCAATATATTGGGTTATAGCAAATTTACCAGTTGTACATAGGTCATCATTGTCAAACATATACCTCGCTCTTTTGTGTAAAAGTGTTAATGTGAAGACATTTGGCTATGGGACGATTGTTGGACCTCTTTTGCAAGATCTCCAACTGCTCGAAAGGGAAGGAATTTATATTAACCGACTGGGCCGGAATATAAGGGGTACAGTGCTGTTTGTATCATCTGATAATTTAGGTGCACATTCATTTGCTGGTTTTCAGGAGTCATTCAACACTGACAAATTTTGCCGTTTCTGTTTAGCCAGTCGTAGTGAGATTCAGCAGCATTCTGTCCGCAATAAGTCATTTGAATTGAGAACCAAGGAATCTTACAATGAGAATGTTTCAAAATTAAGGGAGAATGAGACATTGAAAAGTGTTGATGGAGTGAAAAGAGATTGTGTCTTAAACAAATTGTCTTACTTTCATTGTGTTACAGGATTTCCTCCTGATTTCTTGCATGACCTTTTAGAAGGTATTGTTCCTCTGGAGCTTTGTTTGTGTTTGAAAAATCTTGTTGCAAAGAGGTACTTTACTCTAGAATATTTGAACACTGTCATAGAGCAGTTCCCCTATAAGTTTTCGGACAGAATCAATCGCCCACAGAAACTATCTGAAAAAATTCTTACAAGTAAAACTATTGGGGGCAACGGTCATGAGAATTGGACTCTTTTAAGACTGTTGCCTCTACTCATAGGACATGTTGTTCCTGAAAATGATGATGTATGGGCTGTGATTCTAGAACTTATAGACATTGTTGAACTTTTGGCTTCATCCAAGTTTACAGATGAAAGTTTGTGTTACCTTGATTCCAAAATTAGTGAACACAGAAAACTGTTACTGAATGTGTTTCCAGAACTGAAGCTGAAACCAAAACACCATTTCTTGGAACACTATACACATTTGATCCGCTGTTTTGGACCTCTTGTTAATTTTTGGACGTTACATTTTGAAGCTAAACATAGCTTTTTCAAGAAAGTGGTTCGTGATGTTAATAACTTCAAAAACATTCAATGGACTTTGTCTGTCAGACATGAACTTATGTTGGCTTACTACTTGGACATGCCTACCCTGTTTAAACCAAAAGTGGAGCTAAAAGGTGTATCAGATATTTCTTTGGACATTCTGGACTTCTATGTAAAGCAAGTGATTGAAAAGAGATGTGGACTTGAGAACAGTGCATCTCTGGCAACAACTGCATACATACATGGGACAAGATACACTAAGGGAATGTTTGTGTCAATCGGAAACACAAGTGGACTTCCTGATTTTTGTAAGATTGTCCATGTGTTGCTTGTTTGCAACAAGATATTCTTTGTTCTTGAATCTTTCTCAGCCTGGTTTTTGGAGCACCTTAGGTGTTACGAAGTCTGCAAGAGGGATCCTCATCAGCTGATTGTTGTTGAACCTGATGAACTGAACCACTACATTCCATTGTCACCCTACACTGTACAAGGTCGACTGGTGGTTTCTCCAAAGGCGTTTCTTGTGCATTGAGGTAATATTTTTTTCTCACACAAGTTAGCAATAAATTACCATTATTTACCATTAAGGTTTAGTTATCTCTCAATTGGATGTTACTAACATATATAAATAACTCCAAAATAGCACTATGAACTTATTATAAAAATATCTACTCTTTTGGGGTTTACCCTAGAAAAGATTTTTGAATAATATTGCCCCACAGTCAATCTGGTAGAGGAATTATGTTTTTGTTTTCTTTTAATTTTTTTAACACAGTTCCATCATGCTGCTGCGCATTATCTTGACTGAAGATGACATCAGAAGGATTACCATTGACAATGTACCTGAGAATATTGATGACTTCCACTCAATCATAAAGGCCAAACTTGGAATGGATATGGACTTTGTGATTCAGTATCAGGATCCAGACTTTGATAATGATCTCTGCAACTTAACTTGTATGTCAGATCTTCCTAAAGATAAGGCAACTTTAAAGGTGCTCATTAAGACAAATGAATCCTATCACACAGACTCCACCCTAGACACAGCAAGTCTGTCATCGTCCTCCTTGGATGAAGGACCAACTGGCACCCAAACCCGTCAGCTGCCGCAGCCTTTCATCATCCCCTGCTTTTCCTTTGATGTTGAACTAAAACTTAAGCAAGGAAATGAAGCCTACCAACGTGATGGTACACTTCTGGATATATCAAAAAACATGAAATCTGACATCCTGGATAAGTTATCTGAAGCCATATATTCTCACAATCCCTACCCAACCCGTGAAGAATATGATCAAGTGGCCCAAGCACTCATTCAGAAACACCCATGTCTAAGGGAACCAGGGTCCGTTCATGGATGGTATTGCTGGAAATTCAGCTTGAAGTTCAAAATGGGCAATTTCCGCCAGAAGATGCGAGTGGCTGGATGCTCTGAAGTTAGTGTGAATGCTCGCGGCTCTGGGCCGCCTTCAAAAAGACTAAAGAGGGCTAAAAAGTCTGAAGTAAACTTCCTTCCGGACTTTCCAGATGGGAAAGATGAATCTGACCTTGAAAGGGAAAGATCTGCCATGGTTGTGGAGATGACAAAGAAGGTTTGACTGGAAGCAAATTGGTGAAATGATGAACATCACATTCCCATTACGAAGAAAAGAAGTTGTTGAAGGTGAACCCCTTGTGTCGGAAGTCAAAAAAAGGTGGCCAGCTCTGTTCAAAGGACAGCAGGTAGTGTTGAAGTTGATTTCTAAGAATTTTCCCTTTGACACTTTTTTTTTTTTTTTTGTGGATTATCTAGGATAATGTCTGTGCAAGACTTGAATTGGATAGTCATCACAGTCTCTCTGAATAAGCAGGTGGCAAAAACTAAGCCGTAAACATTTTTTATAATTTTCCTGTAATATATGAAAAAGATGACCAAGGATTGGCAGAATCGCAAGTTATGTTTAAAATATGTTCACCACTCCACCTACCTGTTTGACTTTTGTTATTCTAAGCTCAGTATTTTTGCTTCCTCAGTTTGGGTACTTTCTGACTGGCTTATACTGTAGTTATTACTGAAAAATTATTACACATATTTCCAAGAACTAATTTGGATATTTTTGGCTCAACTTCTTTCAATATCTACAGATTAAAGCAGAGTTTGCTCGTCTTACGTCTGTTGACCTGAAGAACTCTTTCTTTTGTGGGCTGGATCAGTATTTACCAAGGTTCCTTGAGTTGTACAAGGCCAAGAGTGGGAAGATGGCTGAACTAAGCAGACTGATGAAATGTCTTGGTGATGACGTAAGTAATGAAATGTTCATACAAGAATGTGTATTTCAATGACTAAGTTTTCTATTGGACATATTTGCAATTTTTTGCACTTCTGTTACACACTACCATTATTAATTATACAAGAACCATTATGTTTCTACATAATACAAACTCATAACTTAAATTCTGGAGTTTTCCTATTCCCCAGTGATTGATAGTTCATTGTTAAGCAACTCAAACAAAAATTATCCTTTAATAATAGAATGAAGAATTTAAAAAATTAGTGCCAAATTACAAAGAAAAACTGAAGAACCTTCAGAAAAAACTGTTGATTAACTTTGAGATGACAAGAAACTTTAGCATCCTGGGAGAAGATTATCACTGTATTTTGGTCTGTAAACTTCAAATAAAGATGTTCAACAAATCCGTTGTATACCGAAAGCAGCTGTGTACAATGGAGTATCAAGATTTTGTCATTAAAAAAATAATTTAAAATGTATTTTTTAATTTTATCCAAGCAGTCCTCCATGCAGAGGAAGAGGGCGGTTGTTCTGCTGGGCCTTCCTTACTTTCTCAAGGAAGATGCTACAAGCGTGTTTAAAACATTCCAGGTAAACCTAGTTTGTGTGTAATAAAGTGATCTGTGAACAGATTTGTCAAAGTGATTTATATGTTGTTAAAACAAAATGTGTCAAAGAGCGTGTTTGTAGAATTAATGCTTCAAATGAGGCAAATGATAATTTTGTGTAATTTGCTCTATATCTTGTCCAGGCCAGTGATGAGGAAGCCATGTTCATTCAAGGAATGAAAGTTGGTGTTGTGATGGTGAAAGATGGGGAAGACGGCATCGCCACTTCAGTAGTTCTTGAGGAGCAAGTGGTCCTGCCTGATGTGAAGGACATTGCACATGCCATTGCTCAGCTGATGGGTCTGCTCTTTGCACTCAATATAGACTATCCAAAGGAGCTCAGGTATACATTTGAAGAGATCCAGAAAGTCCTGATGAACATCGGTGGAGGACAGTGTTCCTCTCTTGTGCATGGTTTGAGAAACAGACTCCTGCGAAAAACTATGTAGCTTTTCCACACAGGTCTCATCACTTAAGTCAGATATTTCTGGAAAGCATTTCTTAATGTTTCTGTTCATAAACATCGTTCAGTTTAAGTACGAGCCTGGCACAGTGTTTGCATCTGTCCAGTTTTGTTTTATTCATCATTACTAAATTCCATCTGAAAATGTCTTCATATAGGAAAAAAACTGTTGTAGTATAAGTTGATAAAAGTATCAAAAGACAGAAGTCAAAATTAAAAGCCAAAACAATATGTGACAAGAATAAAATTTGCATGAGATTTAATGTTCAGAATGACTTCTTGTAAATCCCATATTTTTCTTTCAATTTTAATTTAGGGATTGTGTTATTCATAACACTAAGTTCATTTCCATACAGATTTGTGTTTAAATCATATTGTGCATCCAGTGTCACCGGTTCTTTAAAACAGGTACTTGGGTACTTGAAAATGCTCTTTTGAAAGTGATGCGAAACAGCTGTGTTCTAGATAAAATGGGATATTAGTATAGAAGTAAAACTTGACTAAAAACACTGCTTCGATGAAAGTTGTACAGGTTGCATTATTGTTAAATAAAAAACACTAGTTTGTTGATAAATGTGTATTTGTTGTATTTTTGTTGTTAATTTTTCAAAGCTTAAATTTACAATTAAATGGAATATTTAAAACGTAAATTTTAAAATGGCAGGAATGTGTTTAAGATGGTCAGAATGTAGTTTATATAATGGCAGTAATTCCAATATATTGTCCTGACATAGAAAGTTATGTTTTTAAGTAATGTTTTAGTTCACTTAATTTATAAATTTGTTCTAAACAACCTGACCATTTTAATTGCGTCTAAATTAATTTCCAGATTTGAATCAACATACTGATATGTTCTCTCAATTAAAAAATGTAAGTCAAAATAGTCAAAAAACAAAGTTTAGTCAACTTAAAATATATTTCAGACCATTTAAGATTTTAAGTTGAAATAACAAACAACAGAAGTTCAATCAACTTTCAAATATAAATCAGTCTAACCAACAGAGATGTTTATACAACATTGGATTATTATTTAGGATAACACAAGGTGATGTCAAGAGAACAAATAATGCTTTTTCATTTGACTCAAAATTTTAAGGCAGCCCTTTCACTCATATTTTTAAGTTAAAACGTTATGTTTGATTTTACAGTGTAGAGAAGTATTAGGTGATTAAACGCGTATTCCGTGGAGCTTCGGGTTACACCTCGTTCATAAACTGAGGACTGTCTGTGTTATATAGAGGAAGCATGGGATAAGACTGAAAAAGATGGTTAAAAAAGCATCAGAAGCAACAAACTCTGGGAGGACACCTTGAGGATGATCGCAAATCAATTTCACCCAAAGGCATTACGATACCGATAGAGACAGAGATCTCACCCACGATGAGACGTCTTCTGGGGACGCTACGTCTCTTTGCTTTTATACTCCTGTTATCTGAGACTTATCTCATCCTAAAGCCTCCCTGAGTGTGATCAGAATCTGAACATTGACTGGATCAAACAGACGAATGTGATTGATCTGAGAGCGGGTGGAATCCAGACGGGACCGGAAAAGATCAGGTCTGGTTTTAACAGTGTGGGAGAAATGGAAAACTGGATTTAAGAAATAAATCTGAGGAGGAAAACAAGACAAAGAGGTCAGGTGAGACGAGCAGAGCGAAGGGAGGTGGAAGGAAAGCGGCGCAGAAGGACAAAGCGGTGGTGGGTGAGTGGAAGCTCCTCATTGTACACACCTTCCTGTGTTGCATCATAATTTCTGCAGGTTTCTGCACTCTGCAGACACATTTCCTCTCAGGATTCCCGCGGGAAGCCTCTGACCAGCTGCAGTGCAGCAGCTCCAACATGACTCCAACGCTTCATCCACTCGCATGCATTATTAACCACAGCAGCCAAGGAGCTGCTTTAAAAGCCACAACTGGCATTTTAGTCTTTTTTTTTTTTTTCTTTTGCTTTTTATTAATAATCTGATCAACAAGTAGCAGGAGCCGGAATAATTCAGCCCAGTCTCAGGGGAACATGTGGAAGTGGCACGGTCGCTGGTTTAAAAGTCAATAAATTCACCTGTTGTGTTACAAACTACAGCTGATCATGAGGTTACAGATAACTGGTCCTTTATTTACAGTTTTTTTTAAACAATTCAATTTAATTCAACTTTATTTGTATAGCGCCACTTCACAACAATGTTGTCACAGGACACTTTACATACACAGATCAACATACACATCATTTCAAACCAATTCATACATATCCTATAATAGAAACCAACTGATTGCATCGAGTCATGACTTGGATCCAATCCCCCATCCTGAGCTGCACGCGGCGACAGTGGGAAGGAAAAAACTCCCCTTTAACAGGAAGAAAACCTCCGGCAGAACCTGGCTCAGGGAGGGCAGCCATCTGCTTCGACTGGTTGGGGTGGAGAGGACAGGAAAGACAGATCAACATGTACAACTGCACTAATTCAGTGTTATCTTACACAGTATGATTGTAATAAACCTTTTATTTACATCACTGTATAAATAACTTTACAGCTTGTATCATCAGTTGGATGTATCCATAGACTGTACACAATATAAAAAGATGGGCGGAGCCTCTGTGACGTCACCCGTAGGTTTCTGCAGAGCTGAATTGAAGCTCGGTGGGCGGTTCCTACCGTCGCCATCTTGGCAGAGGCATGCGTGTTGTCTCGCCCAGAAAATACAAATATGGGCAAAGAAGTGGAGCTGAGAGGGGGGCTGTGAGCGTCATGGTGGATGATTGACATCGAGCAAACTCCGAGCTGCCTCTAGCTAAGAGCTAACTGAGCTAACCTGCGGATAACAGGAGCTTACCAGCTAATGGAGGTAAGCGGGCTAAAGCTAAGTCACATTGTTAACCGGCTAAAAAAACTGCGGTTGTTCTACGTTCTTCTTACTTTAAGCGGGAGATCGGGTACCTGTCAATCAAAAGGACACTCCCCCTAAATATGCCGAATTTTGAGATTAAATAACTTTTAAACAGGCGAGTTAGAAAAAAATTCACTCCCCCCACAGTTGTCATGAAGGTAAACCTGACCTATTAAACCTAAAATGGATTTTTGAACCAGGCTGTAAACATGTTTATTTCTGCTGTGAAGTTGGTCTTTTTAACATGGGAGTCTATGGGGATTCACTCTGTTTGGAGCCCCTAGTGGATGAAGGGCGAACTGCAGTTTTATGCACTTCTGCATAGGCTTCATTTTTAACCACCGGAGGTTGCTGCTTGAGTGTAACAAGAAGTAGAGCAGGCGTGTCCAGCACCAGTCCTCCAGGGCAGCAATCCTCCAGGTTTTGATCCAACACACCTGATTCCAATTAAATATCTCCACTCATCAGCTTGCTGTCAAGTTATGCCCAATAATGTTGACCAAGTCTGATTCAGGCATGCTGCAGCAGGATACACCCAAGAGTTGCAGGTCACTCTTGCTGTAGACCATCATGATACTGCTTAGACCAGTTCAGGGTTGGAGCCCATCCCTGCAACTAGCAGACTGGAGGCAGGGTACATTCTGGACAAGTCTTGGGTAACATAACTGACTTTAATTTCCATTTGTTTATGCAGTTAAATTTATCCAAGACCAGCTATTAAGTTCTTGTGCAGCATACTTTTCTACACCCAGTAAAGCACATGGATTAGACGAGGTGGTGTGTGTGTGTCTTCATGTATGGTCCCCTGCCCCTCACGGTGCCAGCTTTCACATTAAACATACCTGAACATCGCAACGACATTCTTTCAGTGTGAACATAAGACATGAAGTAAAGTACAAAAGTCAAATTTTAATATCAAAACGTAAAATTCCTGCTAAATGCACATTTCCCATGAGCCTTTGCAATTTTTGCATTAATCTGTAAAAATGTTTGTGATTTGGAAAGAAAAGCTAAGTTAAACTTGAACTTTCAGATTAGAAAGCTGATCTCCGATGACTCAAGTTACCTTTAGTTTTGATGTTCCCAACATGCAATGCATGAATTTCATACAACACCAGTAAAACTACTGTGAAATTGTTACGAAATATTTCTTTTACCGTACATTTAACCCTTTTTTAAGGACTTTTCTCAATGTGCACGACATAAATATCTGCATTCTGGGTCTCCTTGAAGACACACTGCAGAACTTTAGCAAATTTCTCAGCTTTTTTCATCTTCCTTGCACATTATCAGTCATTTTTTAACCATTGCAGATCCACGAATCTGCTAAAGACAACCAAATATAAGCAATACAGGAACAGGACCAAGTTAGTCTTTGTCATCCAACACTGCAAGCAGATGTGCTGAACCAGAAAACAGACCCGAGCAGGCTACTGACCACATTTTAATCTTCTGTTTGCCCATCGCCTCAAATTAAAATGCGATCTTTTAAGACAACATACATAACCAGAAGCCTCTTAGCACCAAACTGAGTGGACTTTTCATTTCGCTGCAGGCTCTGAGATGTTCCTCTGAGAGCTACGTTTATTCACCATCAATGTGGATCAATGACCCCTCCTGTTTAGTGTTCAAACACACCGGATCAATAGCTTCAAGACAGGCCAGACACAAAACAGAGAAAGCAACTATGGCAGCCTGAATGTATTTAAAACCACATCTTTTTTTTAACATCTCTTCAGCTGAGCTGCTCCCTGATGGTTAAACATTAATTTTCTGACAGCATTCTGACTCAGCAACACCTTCACATAATTATTCTAAGCAATGAGACATTAATTTTTCTATCTTCTCCTCAGCGATAAAGGATAGTCTATCTTTAGTACTTTTCTTGAGTTATATCGCCAGTAATTGCCAATTAAAATATACTCATTACTACAGCTCTAGATATGGTGCAAAGCATGGAGCCATTGTTATCTGTACAGGGGTTTCAGATCAGTCTGTCCCTCCAGGGCCACGTTGTCACAGTGGAAATGCTCATAACCTTTCTGGTGCATAAATATTACAAGACACAACAAGCACAACCTCCTAAACGTAACATGTCTCTTATGGAGGATGTGAAACACTTTAAACCGGACAGATGGTTTATGGTCTGTTGTAAAACCCTTCATTAACCAGTAAATATGCTGTTAAGCTTTTAGGGGCATGTATATTGTGTAGTTTTAAAACATTAGATCTTCTTAAAATAAGGAAAAGTAAACATTATAAATGAAGAGAGATATTAAAATAAAAAAATCATATATATAAAAAAAGCCAACATTAATGTGTCTCAGATCTCCAACATTCTCGCTCTGCTGAGACACATTAATGCAAAGCACAAGTCAACAAGGTATTTCAAAGTGTACAGTCTCTCCATTCATCTGCAGGCGCATCGTGGCGTCCTACATAAAGCATACTGCAGCATTTTGCAGCTTCATCCTCCCAGGATGCTCGAGTCCCGACTGTCCAACGAATACCAAATCAGATGACGGACCCATTAGCAAAACCAGCAAAGTACTGGAGTGTTTTTAAGTTTCAGACTCAAGTACTGCAGTCTTCACGATGAAGATGTCCATGGACACGGCTCCTACTAAGAATCTGGACCGTGACTGGCTGAAGCAGGCGGTCATGATTTGTTTACACCGAAGCAACAATGTTATAAACAGAAAACACCCAAACATGCTCTAGCAGGAAGCTAAATGATGCAGGATTTGCAATGAAAGGTCTTAAACTCGACTGCTTTCCCCCAGTGACGAACCACAGCCGTCATTTAATCGTAATAAGTATGTTCCATTGTCTTTAAATACTAATGTTGGGCTTCGTTTGGTGATAATCTTATCAAAAAGGGGCAGATATCCAATAACCATTTATAGTGCATTGTGTTTTCTTTTTTAAAAAAAAAAGGGGCAGATATTACAAGAAATTTTCTTTTTTCCGCTCCTTTTCGAGCATGGTGTTCTGTTTGTTTGTTTTTTTTTTTGTACCATAAAGTCGTGTTTTACCTTTTGTATGACCATGTGAGAAATAAATTACTATTATCATTATTATTATTATTATTATTATTATTATGTCATTTAACTTAAGCGTGTTCAACTTATTTTAACTAAATTTGTTCAAATTTTTATTTTCAGAGATTAATAAAGTTCAAACTGTCATAATTTAAATATATTATTTCTTTTTTATTTATATTTATTTTTCAGTCAAAGAGCCAACCTGAGTTTTCCATCCATTTTCTCCATGTTTCAAAAATGGCAATTGTGACCTCACACGTCTGAAATCAGAAACTGTTGGTGAGTTGTCCAACCATCGCTTCATTCAGAACACCAGAAGCTTTTCTGCTGCAGCGCTGGAGGGCTGCTGGGAGGACCAAATAACAGCCTGAAAGCAGACACACACACGCACTGTTACTGAAAACAGCCTTTCTATAAACCGCCAGTCGTAACTAAGTCTAATATATGAGGAGATGGAAGAGAGGGAGGTGAAACAGAGGCTGATGAGGAGGTATTGCTATGCAGGAGAGTTCAACAATTTGCTCAGTGTGTCTCCAGAATGTGGCAGAAAATAACTCCTGTGCGACGTGGATGTAAATGAGACAGGATGAAGTAAACAAGGGCAACGATTTCTGGTTGTTTTGATGCTGAAACGCAGACATGGCAACACAGAAGTGGCTTATTGCCACAGCAAACACGATGCTGCGGCACCTGGGTGTCAGGTTCAGTGGAAATCATCGTCTTCCGATGAAAACAACTCCGCAGACGAAGATGCACCATATGTTTGGTGCTGGAACTTTAAAATTTATTACATTTTAACATACTGCGAATTTCCAAGATAAATAACCACAATGCAAAGCTGAAATAAAGTGGTGAAGTCACAGCTGCAGAAAAGAAAAGGCTCAAAGCCAAGAATTTAAACAGTAAAAGTATAAAGATGCCTTAAAATAATAAAAATATTTCCAGTTTGTCTGCAATTAAATGCATAGTGGTCCCAAAACCAGGCTGCAAAACCAACAGGGAGTAGCGTAGCTACTGTGCTGAATCATTTTGGGAAAATGCTGAATCATGTGAATTTATTCCAGCTTTGTTAATAATAAAACAGTAGAAACCAAAGTTTATGACTGTTATCTGAGAAACGGTGAATTACTGTAAGATTTCATAATTGGTATTTTTAGCATGTGTTGCTAACACTTGCGATCGTAACTCTTCTGCTGTGGATCGATTTTCTTTTTCTACAAGATAAACAGTCTTAAAGCAGAGCAACCATTTTGCTCTCAGGCTGGACACACACACACACACACACACACACACACGTAAACACACACACTTCAGTCTCTGATATATGTAGAGGCCAACAGATCGTCCTGGTCTGTGAGTCAACATGTCACTGGGCTGCTGTTGATGTGCATGAAGCTGACCTCATGAAGCAACAACAGAAGTTTGTTTAAAGATCTGACATTTAGCAAGACTTTTTATAATTTTGAGAAAAAGGACTTGAAGCTTTTTAAATAAAGCAACATGCAAGCATCATTCCCTCCCTCCCTCTCTGCTGTGCTTCAGCTCTGACCCTGAAGAGCCTCCTGGAGACGAATCTGCCGTGCAGATTCGTAACCAAAGCACGCTCCAGCTTCCCTGCGACCCTTCATTGGATTAAGCGGTTAGGATAATGGATGGATGGATGAATAAATGAATATTATCTAAATACACACATTATACATCATATTAATGGAAAAACAGTACAGACTATTAAAACATACATTTTAATTAAAATAAAATAATATGCATGCTGAGGCGTTGTCTCAACCTCTGCAACCTCGTAATGAAATAACGTTCAGACCATAACGACTGCCTGTAAAGTCAATTAACTCTGATTGGTTGTTTTTATTCAGGCTCAGTATTAAAGAGAAACAAGATAAGAACAGGAACACACAATTGTGAAAAAAGAAAAACTGACATTGTAATTTTTTTTCTAACCTATACATTAGGGGTGGGAAAACTGAATCGAAAAATTGAATATTGAGATTTTTTGCTTCTCTATTTTAAAATAGATTTTTTTTTGTTAAAAAAATAGATTTTTCTTAAATGAATAAAATGATCCATTTAAAAAAAAAAAATTTTTTTAATTGATCTTTTTATTTGTTTTCTTGGGGATTATAGAAGCAAAATGATGGTCTAGCTACTGTGTAGCTTTTTTTTTTTTAAATCAAGAAAAAAAAGAGCAAAAGCAAAGCATTTATTGTTTTTGTTTTTAATTTACAAATATCAGCAATATCGAAGAATTGTGAGAATCGCAATTTAAATCAAATTTGCACCCAAAAAATCTGAATCGAATTGGGACAAAAGCATATCACAACCCTACAATATATTAAGCTATGAAGAAATATTGGAATTTTTTTCACCGGATAACTTCAATAGCACTTTAAGTTATGCTGCACTCCTGCAATCCACACTGATCTTCACCCCTGTGGTTTTTGTCCGCATTTAAGTTCTATTATCATGATTGTTATTTCTAGGATATATTATTACTTGCTGTTATTGTGCCAGGTCCTAAGTAAATGTTTCTTTCCATCATGTTGTTGTATGACTGCCCAGCTGCAGCAGCTGTAAATGAAAATGAATGGCTGCAGGTCAGCGATGGATAGATGAACACGTTGACTACATTACAACGTAACTATTGTACACACGTACACTGTGATGATGATGCTCAAATAATATATTGTGGAGCTCGAGATAAAAATGTTCATTATCACAATCTATATCTGTCACCACGGTTGCGTAATGCGACTAAAACCGATGTTTATACTGCCCAACAACCTCAGCTCAGTATGAAAACGGTGATGTTTGACAAAATCTGATAGCATGTACCTATTTACATATGAGAAGTGAGCAGAAATTAGGCCTCACATGCATTCTGGAGTTATAACTTTATATGTATAACTTAAAATGTGTATATCTGTTAATTTCCTACATATTAGCAATATATGTTCCCCGTCAGGCCTTAGAAATAACTTTCAATTCTTTCATGTTCTGTCCTTTCAGCCTTTTCCAAGTCCAATTTTGATTTGTCATTGAATGCACCGACTTCTCAAAGAATCACTGTTAAACGGCTGCTAATTCAACGTCCATCTTGCATCCTGTCTCTTCTCTGAGCCCTTTCCACCCAGTAAAATTCAGTCTAGCATTGACTTATTTCCTTTTTTATTTCAAAATAGAGACATTCCACATTAAAAAAGACTTGTTGATGTGTTAGATTTTAGCTTTTTTCCACCTGTTGTAAAAAATTGCAGGTTGATGTTATTAACAGCAATAAAAAGGTGCAAGTGCAAATAAAAAAAAGTATACACATAAAACTGCATAATACAAATCTGATCCATATTATTCCTTATCCCCTGTAAATACATTATCCTGGTCAATAAAATAAGTAATAACAGTTACAAAATGCAAATTATGGTGTGGGATTATCCAGATTACACAGCTCATCTCTTGCTATGCCCCGTCTCTCTTCGCTTTCCTCTCTTCCTCCCATAATGTCTTCTTGCATTTCTTGATGAATGAGTCATTGTGTGTGTTTAAAATAGCCAGGATGTTGATATCGGTAATGCATGCTTGCTCATATGGTACAAATTGAGTTTTTAAAATACTGTTTGTTTAGTGTCTCCTGGATGAAATCTACTAGTTTGTGACTTTGTTATAATTTAAAAAGTAAAACAAGACATTTAGGGTATATTTTAGTTCCAAAACTGCAAAAAAAAACATATACAATTGGTTTATAATCAAACATAATAGCAGCATTAAGCCAAGTATATGTGCCATGACGCATATTTATATCAGAAGAAAATACTGAATTCATCATGACAGTGATTGCAGCCAAAGGAGAGCTGTGTGACATCCTCCATTCCCCAGAGGTTTATCTCAGCCAATCGGATTGTGTCTGCCTCCAGCAGGAGCTTTGCCTCAACGATTGTCTTCCAGCCGTCATTGATATCAAGATGAATTCTTTCAGTATCCGATAGCAGCAGCGGAGCCGTCTGCACACAGAGGGAGAGGAGGTCAAAGGCCGTCGCTGTGCCGAAGACACCTGAAACCAGGAGTTGGATCACCGAGACGCCAGAGTCTCCCTCCCTCCGCTCCTCCGTCACGTGTGTGATGCCCTCAAGGGCGATCAATTATTGAGCAGGCCAACCAGAATTCAGCCCGGTCTGCCCGTGTGTGTTGGCATCACGCCCGCCTGCTCTTCACACGTGTGTGGTTGCCACGACAACACCGTTGGTCGAGATGAGAGCCGTGTTTGGTCAGAAAGAAACCGACAGCCTCTCATCCTTTGGCTTTCTTATTATGAAAACAATAAATCATAAAAATAAAAGACATTTCCTCTACATTAAAGTCAGGATTTCTTCATTTGACTTGTTTGAGATCTGGAGAAAAAGAAAAGTCAGTGTTCGTGGCTGTGAATGAAAACTGGAAACACAACGGCAAGCAGAAGTAATACCACAGATGATTTCCTTTTTACCGCTGCTCTACTTCCAGGTCTATAATAGGCAGGCTAAAGCTAAGTCCCGCTGCTAATTGGTTAAAAACCGCAGTTGTTCGACACTCTGCCTTCTTACACCGGGATATCGGATACCTGTCAATCAAAAGGACACGCCCCCATTGAGGTGCCCTGTCCCCGGCTTCTCCTGCCCTGTGTGGGTCCCAGAGTGTGTGTGTGGTTGCCACGACAACACCGTTGGTTGAGATGAGAGCCGTGTTTGGTCAGAAAAAAAACAGACAGCCTCTCATCCTTTTGGTTTCTTATTATGAAAACAATAAATCATAAAAATAGAAGATATTTCCGCTACATTAAAGTCAGGATTTCTTCATTTCAGATCTGGAAAAAAAGTCAGTGTTCGTGGCTGTGCATGAAAACTGGAAACACAACGACGAGCAGAAGTAAACCCACAGATGATTTCCTTTTTACCACTGCTCTACTTCAAGTTCTATGACGGGCGTTCGAGTCCTGATTCGTCACTTCTTTTATTTACGCCACTGGTGGGGAACCCTGGTCCTCGTCCTGCAGGTTTTCCAGGTATCCCCTGCTCGAACTCACCTGGTTCAAATGAATGGAGAACTGGAAATGCTGTTGGATCCATTTGATTTTAATCAGGTGTGTTGGAGCAGGGACACGTGAAAAACGCAAAGACCAGTGTTCTCCACCCCTTATTTACACTGTGGTCATTTCCCAGCTGTTGTTTATGTCTTTAGTACAACATATTTAGTATTTTATTTGTACAAGTATGGACTTTTTTTTTCTATCTTTATTGACTTTACTGTATCGTCGTATGTTTCTTTTTGCACTACTGTGTTCATGTATGTTTGTCTGCAGCTGAACTTACACTATGTGCACATGACAAATACAAATTTCCCTTGTGGGACAATAAAGTTGAATTCAATTCAATTCAAATTCAATTGATTCTTATTTGGTTTGAGTAAGCAAATATATTAGGAAGGTCTAAGGTATATTCTGGCTGCTATGTCGGTGCAATTTCAACATAAATATAAAAATATATCATTTTTTACTTTGCAAGCATTTGCCTTTAGTGTCACAAAAGGTAATATAATTTGACAATTTAATTGGTTTCTTCTTGTATGAACAGACGATCAGTGGCTTTTTGAAGAACAAAAAACAAATGATTTCAACAAATGATCAGGAAATGATCAGTTTTATGAGAAGTGACGTTATAGAAATAATTAAACATTGACGTTCTGATGGTTGATTATTAACTGATAAGTTTCATCCAAAGACATCATAAAACATGAAAAAGCATCATTACAGGTTTAAGAGTTTCGTTTTGAGGGACAAGTATTCAATAAAATTCATCACTTTACAGCTCCAGTTAACCCGCTTACACGCCTGTATCTGTGTGAACTTTGCCACCAAGAGCTGCTGACTGGAACCCAATAAATCCAGCCATAAAACTTTAAAGAGTGTTTTATAAGTTCTTGTAAAGTTTAAGGAAAAAATAATTGAGTCTTAAATTCAGCATTTC
>NC_136616.1:32686606-32826606 GCF_933228915.1 Telmatherina bonti
CAAGCCAGATCACAGGGGCTGACGTCTACGGGGCTCATCAGCATCAAGGAGACGAGGACGACGGATCAGCTTCGCATTTCATTCACACAGAGCAGCTCAGAGATAAATGAAGAGAAATGAGTCGTCTCGTCTCTGTTGGTTTCCAGAGTTACGGCTCTGTGACGTCTCACGCCGACCGCCACCCGCCTCTCCTTCTGATAACGTCTGCTGTTGATTCACAGATCTATTTCGGGCCCTGCTCCCTGCCCAGTCGCCCCCCATTGTTGACATCCCACCACACATGAAACACGTGACTCATGCGTGACACACGTCTGCTGCTGTTCACACACCACACACAGAAAGGAAAAACCCGCCAGATCTGGATCACTGCTCTGATCTGTCGGCGTCTAAAAACTATTAAAAAGACATCAGTGAGCCTGTTGCTCTGCATGACGTGTGTATTCATGATGATTAACGCTCACACACACACAAACTATGCTGCTGAGTAAAACACACACCAGAGGATCGAAAACTCTACAAAAAAGACAACATTTCCTCCGGTTTGAGAAGTTGCCCAGTATTACAACCATTTGGTTCAGATCGCTGCCGTTCATCCTCTTTTCTAACCTCATAAGACATCGAAGCAGCTTGAAACGTTGCAGATCTGATCATCATTACAACTCTACAACTGTAGCTCAGGAGGAAGAGTGCCTGACTATGTGCCGAAGTGTCCTTCGGCAAGACACTGAACCTTAAGTTGTCCCCCGATGTGCCTATTGGGCTATGAGTGTGTATGTAAGTCGCTTTGGATAAAAGCGTCTGCTAAAATAGGACTTCAGCTGTGTTATTAGACCTTCCTACCATCATCCAGCCGCCGCACAGCTTAGACTCCTGTTCTGAATGAAAAGCTGAATGAGACGAAAAACAGATATTAAATCTATATTCATCCATTTTCTTCTGGTTATCCATGGTTGGGTTGCATTGGCAGCAGGTAGCGAGATCCAGACACCCCTCTTCCCAGCGGCACACTCCAACATCTCCTGGGGTATCTTATGATGTTCCCAGGCTAGAAGAGATATATAACCCTCACAGCACGTCTAGGTTTTGTACTAGGGTCTCTTCCCAGACAGAAGTATCCAGAGAAACTTCCAAACAGAGGGTACATAAAGCTCAGATGCCACCCTGCGATGGACTGGTGACCTGTCCAGGTTGTACACTTTCCCTCACCTTCTGATTGCTGGGATGAACTCCAGTCCCAGTGACCCTAAGGTGGATTAAGGCGGGACAGAAAATGAATGAATAATCAGATACCTGAAGCACCTCAGAGGAGGAGCTCCATCCACACCGAACCCTCTACACATGTATGAGCAGCTGATCACTCAGGATGAGCCTGGCCCCTCCTGGACGATGCTCATCAGCTGATTGATCTTATTCTTTTTTTTTTTCCAGTATCTTAACCTTATTGGCACGAGAGAGGGTTGGACCACAGACACACCAGTTTCTTGGCCCAGTTCACCCCAACGGACTGGTGCTTCGCCATCATTACTGCTAAAAAAGACCCCATCCATCTGTGAGAAAAAGGTACCGTCATGATCCTGAGGGCATTAGATCCTGGTAGGAGCTCCCAAGGCAAGGCGGTCTCAGGGAATCAGACAATGAGCGATTGGTAGAACTCGGCGAAACAATCACTAAATGGTTCGGAAACATCGGGAAAAGGTCATCTACAGCCTCTTCCTGGAACTGGGCCTGGGAGAGGAGCTTACCAGTCAGCACCTGATGGTTGAAACTGGCACCTGGGGCCTGAAGAAGCCACAAGCTGCCACCTCCAAGCGAGCTCAACACCTGCAGGGAGGGATTTCGAGGTTGGGTGCAATACAAAATGGGAAGCAAGCAAAGGTGGGGGGGCCTGAGCGTGCTGATTCCCAGTGCCTGACTGGTAAAATACAGAATTTGAAGGTTAAATTTGACTGAAAGTTGCCTTATTGTTGCAAATGAAAAGAAACAACAGCACCGTAAGCCTTCGCAGTGAGACTGAGAGGTCCTTTGTCATGACTGAAAACAGCAACATGATAGAAACAGAACCGGCTCCAATCTTTCATGAGTAATGAACAAAAACAGCATAAAATTCCTTTTCTACTCGGTTCATTATTACATCCATGTCATTTGTTGATTTAAGGACATAAATTAAACACAGAAAAACAGAAATAATGTGAAATTGGCAGCATTAATTGACTTTCTTGGATGCAATGAAAGAAACTGCCCCAGCAGACGGGTACAGGTTACAGTTTGTTCTGTCCTCTGGAACCGTCTGAACCTGCAGGACACTCTTCGTCTCTGCCGCCGCTAAGCTTTATTTATTTTTTTTATTTCCAACTCTGCTGCAATGACCCAGTTTCGCCCTCAGGGATCAATAAAACATCATCTCCTCTCTTTATCAGCGCCGTGTCGTCGGACGAAGGCAACAAAAGTCCTGGTGACAGTCAGGACGGAAGGCAGACGGGACGAAGATGGATGATTTCTGTTTTCCTGCTTCTGTGTTTGTCTCCATATCGATGTTGATCAGGATACTTAATACCTTTTAATGAGATTGAAGAAGCGTTTGCGCTCAGATGCTGTAGGAACTTGTGAAATAAATAACATTTTCATCGATTTCGTTTAGTCTCTGTTGAGCAGCTGCTGGAGTAAAAATCTCAGAACAAAAACACTGATTTAGCCGTTTCTCAAATGGTTTATTATCAGACATATCCAGGTTTTAAACACACACACTCACACACACTGACCCGTTCAGCTGCTTGTTTACACACATATCTAATCAGCCAATCACAGGGCAGCAAATCAACACATCTAGTCACGTAGACATGATGAAGACGACTCGCTGAAGCTCAAACTGAGCATCAGAACAAGGAAGAGAGGAGTGATGAATGCAGCATGGTCATCTTCGTAGTATATCTCTCAGTACACACAACCATCTGTAGTGTTTACAGGGAAGGTCTCAAGAAGAGAAATCCAGTTTTGATATCAGAGGATAAACCAACAGGAAGTCCAGTAAGCACTGGTTCCAACCAAGACATGCAGAACATCGTCTCTGAACACGCAACACGTCCAGCCTGGAAGCAGATGGTCTCCAGCAGCAGAAGACCACAGCGGGTTCCTCCTGTCAGTAAGAACAGGAAACTGAGGCTACAGTTCACACAGACTCACCAGAACTGGACAATAGAAGATGGAGAAACTGGTCTGATGAGTCTCCAGTTCAGCTCCACATTCACATGGTAGGATCAGAATCTGCTGGAAACATCATGACAACATGGATCCATCCTGATTGGATCAACGCTTCAGGCTGCTGCTGGTCCACGTTGGGCTCCTCATGACCAACATGACACGGTACTTAGGGATTTATTGTTGCTGACCATGTCCATCCCTTTCTGAGCACAGTGTAGCATCTTCTGATGGAAACTTCCAGCAGGATGATGCACCATGTCACAAAGCTCACATCATCTCCACCATGACGATGAGTTCACTGTCCTCCAACGGCTCCACAGTCACCAGATCTACATCCAGCAGAGCAGCTTTGGGATATTCTCATCATGATGTGAAGCTACTGTGTGATGCTTCACGTCAACATGGAGGAAAATCTCTGAGGGATGTTTTAACACCTTGTTGAATCCATGAACCAAGAATTAAGGCCGTTGTGGAGGACAAAAGGAGTGCAGCCCAACTTTATTTTGGCCTTGTGGAAGTAAAAGCTTCATAATAAAGTTGACTGGTGAAACAAGAGAGATGATGGTGGTTTAATGACATCTTTCTACCATTAATGGATCAGAACAAAATGATCCTAAAAGCCGAGAAGCTTGTAAAATTTCTGATTCATTCATAGCATATTTCTGCGTCTACAGACAAATTCATTGATCGTTTATTAATTCTACAGAAATAAAGGAACATTTCACCTTTTTCTTGGCTGAAACACTGAAACTCCTGATCCCAGAGAACCCAGTAATCCTTCCTGACCCCCCCCACTGCCTCCCGCTCAGCCCATAATGAGTTGCGTTATCAGTACGTGAATGTTCTTCACCCTTCCCCACATCAGTCTGTCGCTTATTACATCTTACCAGAAGCCAAATTACTGGGCTTATTAGAGAAACTGCAGAAGCTCAGCTGCTGGGACATTTTGTGATGGTTGTCATCAGTCTAACAACGTGGTGCTTAGAGCCCGGCAGAGGATGAGGCACAGCAACAGAGATCACAGACAAGCCTGAACGTCACTGAAGAAATTAACTTAAAACTGCCACGAAGCTGACAGGAAGCGAGGCGGTCTCTTAGCAACGGTTTAGAGTATTCACACCTCACCGGCTAAGCTATCCAGTCCTCCATCCATCCACTTCTACGACCGCTCATTTCGGTTCAGGTTTAGGTGGAAGTTTCCCAACAATCAGCATGAGATGCAGGACACACCTGGACAGGTGGCCGGTCCATCGCAGCGCCAACACACGCAGACAAAGAGTCACTCACACTCGCTTGTAGGGAGAATACAGAGGGCTCAACTGACCGCACATGCATGATGAAGCCGGGATGCACGAGGGAACCCTCAAAAAACACGCGGAAAACATGCAAACTTTGCTCAGGAAAGTTACAGTTCGATACATCGTGCGTCTTTCAGACCGACATGAAGAACGGAAATCCCGATCCAGATACCAGGGTTGTGACGATACGCTTTTTGTCCCGATTCGATTCCGATTTTTTAGGTGTCGATTCAATTTAAATTGTGATTCTCACAATTCTTTGATATTGTTAATTTTTGTAGATTAAAAACAAAATAAATGTATAAAAAATTTTTTTTTACTCTTCATTTTTCTTGATTTCAATGAGGAAAAAAACAACCCAGTAGCCAGATGATCATTCTGCTGCTATAATGCCCAAGAAGAAAAGTAAAAAGATCAACAAAAACAATAAAAATGACAAACATTTTAGAATGGATTATTTTTATTTATTTGAAAAAAAAAAAAAAACTATTTTAAATTGTGAAGCAAAAAAAATCCCGATTTTCAATCTTTCGATTAGATTTTCTAACCCCTACCGGATACACTCGCTAACTATCACAACGGCTGCTGCGCTGGAGTTTTCCTGAAAAAAACACTTGTCTGCCTTCTGTAACAACCTAGGAGAGACTCACAGCAACAACTGTATGTTCCTTTTAACCTGTAGTCATGACAACAGGATGCTTGTCCGTCCTGCTGAGACGCTGACAGTCGAGTCACAAGCAGCAAAACGGCAAAGCTGTAATCAGCTTCTTATAGCAGATGTAAAATCCCAGCTGTGTGCGATCTTCTGCTTGTAGTAACATGCTATATGGCATTTGTCTTCATTTGGACATCTTTTTGGACATATTTAGTCTCATGTAGGGACAGATATCCCCACCATTCTCATCCACTTCTGCTGTATGGGAAGGTTTGGGCCAGATCTTTGCACCTCCATTGCTGTTTTGTTACAATAAACTGATAAGCCACCGTTGCATTAAAAATGCTAACAGTTACTATGGCGATGTGTTGTGTATGAATGCTTCTGCTCCATGTCTCTGCAGTGTTTGCCAAAGAACACGAAGATTCATTACCAACTGCGGATCTTTACCAGGGCTGGATTAAAAGTGCACAGGCCCCTGGGGCCAGAGTGTTCCAGGGGCCCCCTTCCCCACCGCAACATTGTGAAAATTGTGAATGATACACTGTGAAACGACATTTCTAACATCTCTCAGCCAGTGGTACCAATAGCAACAGACTGGACACTGTGGTGTAACTATCTGGCCTTTATGTACATTTTGTTTTATGTCCAAACTGCTGGTGTATGCCCTACTTGGGCCCCAAGTGGGCGTGGGTCCCTTGGCCTGTGCCCATACGGCCCACTGGGTAATCCGGCCTTGTCCTTTACTCACCAATGTGCACCTTGCTCTACGGTTAGCTAAGGTTAGCTGGACGCTACGGTTAGCAGGACGCTACGGTTAGCTGGACGCTACAGTTATCTGGACGCTACAGTTAGCAGGACGCTACAGTTAGCAGGATGCTACGATTAGCTGGATGCTACAGTTAGCTGGACGCTACGGTTAGCTGGACCCTACTGTTAGCTGGACGCTGGATGTGCTCGACTTCTCGGTGTTTATTAACAAAACAAGTCTGGGTTTTGTTGCCTCCTTTTTATCTCGTCTTTTAGCGTGGAACTCAGGAAGACACGATGTGTGACGTGTGGATGCTCTGCACCATGTTGTCCCCAGGCATTTAGCTTTCCAACAGCTTGCATGAGGATTCTCCTTCAGTCTGAACTTCGCTTTGCTACGCTAAAGGAGTTTAAAACTCCACCTTGTCTGTGTTTACATGTTTTATGTGAGCATCTTTTAACGTTGTAAATGTTACAGTAAACATGTGTTGTTTACTGTTTTGATGCTGTGACCGTCTTGGCCAGATGATCCCAAAGGGACCAACCAGTAAGCTGCTCGATTAAGACAAAAATTATAATCACGATTATTTTGACTTGAGATCTCAATTATTTAACACAATTATCCAGTATTTTTAAACAACGCTGCACGTCGTGGTGTTCTAGACTCCGTGTCGTGCATTATAACCGTCTAATGTACGGTTCCGAATAGTTTAATCCGCTTTTACCGCTTATATAGGAACTATTTTATGTTGGCTTCGATGTACGTTTTATGCCAAACAACCGCTGTCAGGCTGCAGCGCGTTTCTCTCATTCACCTGTTAAAAGACGGCTGATCTGAACCAGCTGATTAACACGTTGCTATGGTAACGCCCCGTAACGGAGGGATACTACAGTGTTTAACTCGCCGAAATATGTATAGGAAAATAAAGCAGCCAGTTGTCAGTGACAATGGTATAAACTATGTTTAGGTGAACTTCCACAACCTACTGCAGTTATTCTACATTGACCTGCAGCCGGAGCCGACTGAGACTGGCCGCCTGGGAGTGCTTTAGGACGGGAGAGGCTCCCGCTGCTCCTTCCTTACAGTAACTGCAGAACAATATGTGCCTTCAAGTCAGTCGCCAAAACACCAGAAAAGTCTCTAATAACTCCAGTAAAAGTTGCTAGATTTGTCGCTTTAAACAAAAAAAGTCTCCAGATTTAGCAAGAAAGTTGTCAAGTTGGCAACAGTGTCTGAATGAAAGCAAAGCGGCTGTGGGAGGAGTTTACAGCACAGCGCTGCAACGCCAGAGACGCTCGATTAGCAGCTGAAGACAGCAGGAGAGGAAACTGCAGAGAGAAAAATAATCACACCCTTTTATTTTTATGATCGTTGAAAGCCCACATCATAACTAAGATTAAAATCCGATTAAAATCTCTACCAACCAGGCTAAAGGCTAAGTTCATAAAAGTTACATGATGGTTGCTGGTGGCGACTTCAAAGCCTCTGCTTTAGTCAACATTGAAAGGCTCAACTGGACACAATTTCCATTAAAACATCACCAACAGAAGCAGTTTGGTCTCATCTCAGAGTGACTCTCCATCCAGCAGCATCAGGAGAAGTGAGACTGGATGGAGGCCAAGCGGACAGACGTCAGGTCAGCTCCATGCAGCCCGTCTCTGCCTTCATCTCACGTACAGACACAACGTCAACAAGACGCGCCGACCGCTCGCAGGACGCCTCCTTTATCTCTCTTGTTGTTCTGCTCTGAATCAAAAAGGCCTCCAAAGCATCAACGTCCGCTGCTGATCGCCGTTATTCCCAAGCAGCCGCCTGGTGGAAGGACGCTCCGGGCAAAAAGCTCTGAGTCGGTTAAAAGGTTGGAACGGGGGGGCGATGGAGGGATGCATTCACCGATGAAAAGCATCAAAGGGAATGTAAAAGGAAAAGGGACAGAAGAACAGACAACAGGAAGCAGAATGATAAAAGGGCGCTGAAAGAGGATGGAAACGGAGCGGAGGGACGGGAAGTTGGAGACGTTTCTAGAGAAGTTAAAGGAAACAAAAAGAACAGAAAGATGGATTGATTGTAGGATGACAAAGAGATGGATGAGAGGAGGAAAGACAGGAAAAGAGGAGGGATGTAGGTACAACCAGAGTGGATGGAGAGATGAGAAAACAGATGAATGATGAAAGGATGCAAAAGAAGCGACGATGGAGGTGAAAGAGGCAGAAGAAAGCGAAGAAAGAGAAGGATGAAGATAAACGTGGGATGACTGATGAAGAGGAGATCAGAGAAGAGGGAGATGAAGGATGGAGAGATGCTTCGGGTGGTGATGGATGGATGATAAACGGAAAGGAAGAAGAGATGTGATGGAGGGACGTATGTGTGGAGAGAGAGATGAAAGATAAAGGATAAGAGGAAGGGAGGTGAAGAAGGAATGAATGTTTACCAACATGAAGACACAATGATGGAGGGATGATCAGGGAGGAAAAGAAGAAAAAAGAGTGGAATATGAAGGTATAGTCTAAAGAAGGTAGAAAGAAGGTGAAGAAAGGAAGGGAAGGATGGAGGGATGGCTGCACAGGGGCACGGAGGAAGACAGGTGAAGATGGAGGGATTTGGAAAAGTATGAAGAAGAACGATGGAAGAAAAACTGAAGAACGAGAAGATAAGAAGATAAAGGGATGATGATGGATGAAAAGCAGAGAAAAGGGCAAGAAGTACCGGTTAAAGGAAAAGAAGGGAAGGACGCAAAGAGTGGAGGAAAAGAAGAGGAGAAGATGTTGGGCTGAGGATGGATGATGGATGGATGAACGGATGGATGGATGGATGGATGGATGGACGGATGAACAGATGGATGGATGGATGGATGAACGGATGGATGGATGGACGGATGGATGGATGAACGGATGGATGGATGGACGGATGGATGGATGAACGGATGGATGGATGGATGGATGGACGGATGGATGGATGGAGAAGTAAAAGGCTGAAAAGATAAACATGAAGTAGATGAGATGGAGGGATGGAAACACCCTCCATCTCATGGAGGATGGAGAGATGAAAAGAAGGACGACTGACGGAAGGACGGAACGGGCCGATTATTAGAGGTGGAAAATCAAATCTGAAAAATCAAATATCGGGATTTTTTGCTTTAAATCTTAAAATAAATATTTTTGTTTAAAATATCGATTATATATATATAATCGATATTTATATATATATATATATATATATATATATATATATTTTATTTTTATTTTATTTTTTTTAAATGAATAAAAATAATCCACAATAAAATTTTAGTCATTTTTACCGTTTTTATTCGGGCTGTGACGAAATGCTTTTGTTCCGATTCGATTCCGATTTTTTCGATTTAAATTGCGATTCTCACAATTCTTTGATATTGCTGATTTTTGTAGATTAAAAACAAAATAAATGTATAAAACTTTTTTTTTTTGGTTGTCATTTTAAAAAAAAATTTCAATGAGGAAAAAACAACTCAATAAGTCAGAGCGTCATTCTGCTGCTTTAACGCCCAATAAGACGAGTAAAAAGATCAATAAAAACAATAAAAATGACAAAAATTTTATATTGGATTATTTTTATCTATTTGAAAAAAAAAATTTCTTTAAAGAAAAAAAATCGATTTTAGAAAAATAACGAACAAATAAAGTTTATTTACCTTTTTTTTGTTTGTTTTCAGTCAACAAAAATCAGCAATCATCAAAGGATCGTGAGAATCGCAATTTAATTTGAATCGGCACCAAAAAAATCGGAATCAAATCGGGATAAAAACACATCGAAGCCCAATTGATTAGACTCATTAGAAGAAGAAAAGGTGAATAGAGGGATGGAGAAATGGAGGGACTATTCTTCACTGACATCAAACTGAGATGGCGGTAGAGATGACGGAGGGATGGAAAGTTGAAAAATAAAGGAAACAATAAAGAGATTAAATTTTGTTTTATTAAAATGACAAACAGAAGGAAATGAAGAGATCAAAAGTTGAAAAAGAGGAAGTTAGTGGATGAATAAGATACAGGATGGATGGACGAAAAGAAAACAAAAACACGAGGAACATTGAGGGAGAGATGAAAAGGGGAAACTGGACATGATGGAGAGATAAGTACAATGACAACCGGAAGGATGATGAGCTGCATGTGATGAGAAGATGGAGGGATGATGGAGGAATGTGTAGGAGGATGGAGGGAATTCCCTGTTGCGTGTGGCAACAGCCAATCAGCTCTGCAGACTTCCAGCTCATACAGTTACATAATATTACATCCCAACTGTGTGTGTTTGGGGGGGGGGGGGGTATACCCTGCTTTTCCAAACCAGCCAGAAACAAGCGAGAAAAATGTCAATATTTCACCATAAATCTCATTTCCACGCCACGTTTTAGTCCAATAAAAACAGAACATGATGTAACTCATGACAAACTTAATGAAATGTAAAGAAATCTACAGAAATAATAGTTCAAATCTTTACATTTACTGAAACAAAACAAAACATTTCATGTGTAAAAAGGAACCCAGTGTTTCCCTTCACGACTTTTCAGTGGTTCTTACATTTTCCATCCACATTGAACGTCTCACAAGTCTGAAAAACCTAATATAATAATAGCAGTAAAACAAAAAAAACAAAAAAAACAATTTACAGGACGTCACATAAGAATAAAATAAAAGACAATGAAAGCAGAGGTGTTTGTTCTTACCTGGGTGGCTTTATGGAACTGCTTTTTCAACCCCGCGACAGACATCTCTTCGGATGCGGAGGCAAAAACAAACCGGGAAAAAAACAACAATTAAACTGTAAAATACAACAACTTCACGCGGACAGGTGGTTTAATAAAAACAACCGGGTTTAAACCCAAAAATATGGCGGTAAATCCTTCGGTAAGCGGTCACCAAACGTCGGTCTGGTCCGTTTATTGAGATGAAACTGGTGGAAAGAGTAGTCGGTGACTGGCGGACCAAACCCAGCTGGATCTATTTTCAGACAGGAGAGGAGGGACGGAGATCGTCTACTCATACGATGCGTCACTCGAGCGCGAGAAGAAAATACAACGTGCTGCGACCTTTTTCCTACTTGGTGGCAAAAGAATGACGACTATTACCTTAAACAGGAAAAGAAAAACAGCTTACTTCGCAGAGTATGTGGTCTATTATTATACTTGGAGCGAAAACATCACAGTTACAGTTTTAACAAAAATGTTCTTATCAGCTTGTTATTAAAAAAAGAAAAACAACCATGTTATTATTTTAACATCTAGACTAAACTGGGCTCAGAGGCGATTCTAGGATCAGAGGTTTAGGGGGCTGAGCACACACACACACACACACACACACACACAATTATATATATATATATATATATATATATATATATATATATATATATATATATATATATATATATATATATATATATATATATATATATATATATATAATCATCTCAATGATGATTCATGTGATACTTGACCCCTAATTGATTATCGATTGATGAACATTAGTTTACTGTTAATTCATCAAATGTTGACAAATTTGACGTATTATTTATTTACCTGATACTTTTTTCTTTTTATTTAATGCAAGACACAAAGAAGTTTACTTGGGTGAACATGGACGTGTAAAAGCACTTGAAGTGACTATAAGGGTTTTTAAATGAAGGCATTAATGATACTAGTAAATATGGAAATGATTTATATCAAATACATAGCTGCTTTAGAAACAACAAAACAATAAATAAACATACAGTTAACCTTTATTAATAGTCACTGAAAGAGCTTTTACACTTCCATGTTCACCCAAGTGAACTTCTTTGAGTGTCTTACATAATATAAAAATGAAAGAAAAATATCAGTAGCAGGGAATTAAACTATATATCTCTATCCAAACTGACAAATATGTCAAAATATTGAATGTTCATCAATTGATAATGAATTAGGGGTCAACTGGGGGGGGGGGGGGGGGGGGGGGGGTGTTAAAATGACTTAATAAACCCGGTAATGTATAGTTTCTACACTTTTATAGTTTGTTTTTTATTTTCAAAAACGCATACACTAAAAAAAAAAAAAAAAAAATAGCTATTCAGATTTTACGGGTGTTTTGCTTCAGCACCTCCAAAAAGTGCTAAAAACGCCTATGACTGGGTCACTGTAAGAATTTGAACAGTCACAGCACGATTCACATTAAAGAGAAAAAAGTTAATTGATACTTTTTCTTCAAATGAAATTTTCAAAGAAAGTAAGAGTTAATCTTGTTAAATAGCTGCTCATTTCTCAAAACTATCCCTCAAAGCAAAGTTCTCCAATATAAATCGCTGGACTTACAGCATGGAGGGTTGTAAGAGTAAAAATCTTCATTTAGCTGACACTCACAGTCCCCTGTGTGACTTTGGAGTGATGGTATTTAGAATCAGAGGCGATTCCCGAGGACTCGACTCGTGACTCGTGGAGACAGAACCTTTTCTGCAGTAGCCCCCAAACTATGGAACAGTCTCCCTCTTTCAGTGAGGTCTGCTGGGACTTTAAGTGGTTTTAAATCTCTTTTGAAAACTCATCTTTTGGCTTTTAACTCCGGAGAGCAGGAGCACTAGGTCTTATCTGTCTTATTTAGTCTTTATTTTAGTGCTTTTAATGTTGATTTATTTTATTTTTGTTACTTTGAGGTATGTGAAAGTGATCTACAAATAAAGTTTGATTGATTGATTGATTCCAGGGACTTGCAGGCAAACTGAACCGCAGACCCCTCCAACTAGCATTTTGGCCCTTTTAGAGTATTTCAAAAGGTTTTTTTTTTTTTTTTTTTTTTTTTTTTTTTTAAAATTGGATTAACATCTTAAAATGCAGATTTTGAGCACTGGAGCAATATGATTAATGGTGATTTCAAGACAAAATATGAGATTATGTACTGAAAGCTGCATTATGAATCTTTAGCATTACATTTAAAGTGGTAAATTTCAGATTTAAACTCACAGTTTTCATTTGATTTTACTGATTGTTTTTTATTTTCAGCCAACTGACATCTTTTCTTATTTCTTTTGTTTGACCGAAAGCTTATCAGTGTTTTGATAAACCTGCTCTCACCTGTTGTTTCAGAAGATGCACCACTGAGACCAAGAGGCGGGAATGGGACCCATTTGGGGCAGAGGTGTCCAAAGTGGGTCCTTGAGGGCCGCTGTCCTGCAGGTTGGTATTCCAATACACCTGACTCACATTAATCAGATCCAACAGTCAATAAAGTTCTGCACAATGACTGATTAGTTTGGGTCAGGTGTGTTGGAGCAAGGATACATGGAAAACCTTCAGAATTGTGGCCCTTGAGGACCGGAGCTGGACACCCATGGTTTAGGGAGTTTTCCACTAGCAGACCACTGTTATTGTGCACAGAAGGTCCCTTATGGCAAGGGTGTCAAACTCCAGCCCTCCAGGGCCGGTATCCAGCAGGTTTTTGGTTGTTTCCCTCTACCAACGCAGCTGATTTGAATCAAATGGATCCAGCAGCTTCTTGTCAACCTATTTTTAAGTTTTAGTCAGGTGTGTTGGAGCATGGAGACAACAAAACCTTCAGGATATTGGTCCTCGAGGACTGGAGACACCTGTGCCCAATGGCTTTGGGCCCCAGGTATTTGCCTGTTATGTCTGTTGGCAAGCTGCTCAGAATGACCAAAACTAGGAACATTGAGGAGCTACACATACAGCGGTTTGACTTAGTTCCTGAAAAAATGGGCAGAGTGAGAGCTCATGTCCCTGTAAAGGTTTCTAAATTACACCTTTTATCTATTTTTTTTTTTTTTTTTTTTTTTTTTTGCCAAAACAAAAACACGAGCTGGTTTTGTATATTTGTAAATCTAGAAAAAAAAAAAAACCTTTTTAAAGAAAAAACAATTATTCAGAAGTTTTTGTTTTTTTTTTAAAATTATTTTAACCCTACGTCGTTAAAACAGAGACGATCTTTGTTAAGGGAAGCGCCTCACGCTTTCTGTGACGCCATCGCGCTACCTTCCTCCATCCACGAGCAACCCCGCGACGCCCCAAATCACGACAGAGACGTCGGCTTTCAGGGGCTGGTGTTGGTTTCAGACAAAATCATATTTACTGATAAACACCAGAATTAGGCACATTATTGATAAAGTTAAGTCTTTAATCAGGTATCGATGAGAAACAGAATCTGAATGAAAGAGAAAAGAAGGACAGATTGTTGGGGGGGGGGGGGGGAGGGGGATGTCTGTGTTTCAGTACCACGGACAGCTCATTCGGGGTCTAATGCTGCATTCAAGTACAGATGGGACATTGGAAGTTTCGTTAAGGCAAAGACAAAAAGCGAAGAAAAAAAATAAATGTTTAGTTTTGCGTGTATTTGGGTCAAATGTAGGAAATATTCAATGGAAAATTTCTGAAAGGAGAATCAGTTAAAACTAAACTTTGACTAAATACAGCTACACAGGCTTGTGTCTTAATAAAGACTGTGGCGTTGTACAGATTCAGCTGTGATGTTTTTTGCACTCCTTTCTAAATAATGAGGTAAATGGCATGTGCGAAAGAAAGCATCATGGTAGGTAATTTTTTGAGTTTTGAATTAATAAGTATTATTTCATTTATCTGAATAACTTATATTATTATATTTGGATTGCCTTAGACAATCCAAATATTTAAAAAAAAAAAAAAAAAAGTGTAAAATAAATAAATAAATCTTGTATTCTTTTGGACACTGAGCCTTGAGGGAAATTTCTAAATTTAAACTTGATATGAGTATTGCACCCCCACTGCCTACCTGCTTTGTTGTCAGCCCCAAGATTAGGTGTTCCAAAGAAATGTTCAATAAAAAAACAAAAAAACAAAAACAAAACAGGATTAAACACGTTTTAAACTTGAGTACTTGAGGGAAATTTATTAATTTAAAGTCGTCCTGAAAGCGTCACAAAAAACTAAAAACAAAACGTGGATCAATGCTGCCATCTAGTGGTTGATTTAGGTATTGTAGTTGTATTAAATACCGGCGTTTAAACGGGATTAAAGAGTTTGTTAAAGAGCTAAAGTCTTGAGGCAAATTTTATTTTTACACATATTGAGAAAACAAGGAAATATATGTAGCAATTTATTAAAATGTTTCATATCACTGACAATACATCAAATAATAAAACAAACAAATTAATAAATTAATTGGAAATGCAGTATGAAAGGCTTTTTTCTTTGCCAAATATTGTTTTATAAGGTAAAATTTGGGATTATTGCTTCTATTTTCTCTTTTTCAGTGCAGGTCAGAAGTAAACATTTGCTTGAACTGTAAAATGATGAGCTTTCTGCTGGACAGACAAGTTAATTAAATCCAACAGTGAATTTTATTTTGGGGTTATGTTAGGAACAAGGCAGGTAGTCCAGCAGAGTTGGATCATTTACTGTTACTTGCTGCATAAAATGGCTGAGATGCTAATTTGTTAGCTTGCAGTGGAAAAGCTCTGTTGCAACAGCTTGCAGTTGCTTTTACTCTTCACAGAAGTCACACCAGCAGGCCACCGTATGCTTGTATTTCAGCCTATTTGCCAAGAGGAGGTTGGGGATGAAGGCCATTCACACGATTTAATATGACATTAGCTGTTAGCAGTATTTGGTACCAAATACACAGAGGACATCCCTACAACTTATCGGCATCAGTATCAAAACAGAATCATGTTTCGTTTTCCATCTCGTCACCTGACGGGACACTCCAACTTATTGACATTTTCGCGTTTATGACCCTCCCTGGCCTCGGTAGTGGTAATGTGTTTAAACGGCGAGGCGCCAGAGAGCACTACTCAGCTGATTGCATTCAGGAAACAAATCACTACATGGGAGTAATGGTTACACACTGGGGCTTTTTAAAGATTACATGAGAATTTATGTGCTGTAGCCATGTGTCTTCGAAAACTTAATGATCTGAACTTTATTAAATTAATCTAATTATTCTTTTCCTTTTATGTGATACTGAAAACATAAAGCGAACAAGTATATTTTGCTTCTTTGGTAACAGCGATCTGCAGGGTCATCTCACCACATGGTTCCTGCCCTACCATGTCTCTGTTGCATTCAGGAAAACTGGGGCTTTCCAATTGCTTCTTACTATCATAATACGGGATATTTATGGGAAAATATAGGTAAAAAATAGACGTTTCCAGGTCAAAACTGGGTATTGACAGGTATCATAAGTGAAATCAAAATATCCAGATAATCTAATTATATTCTCATTATTTGGCAGTAAAAGTATCAAAAGAGGGTCTTCTCACTGGAATACTTAACGGCTCCACTTTTTTTCTTTTTGTTTTATTTAATTCAGACAGAATGGTCCATATATATAAAAGGAACCTCATCATCAAACATAGATACACAGATAACACACAAATTAGTCCATTCATTCATTCATTCATTCATTCATTTTCTGAACCGCTTAATCCAATTCAGGGTCGCGGGGAAGCTGGAGCCTATCCCAGCTGGCTTTGGGCGACAGGCAGGATACACCCTGGACAGCTCGCCAGTCCATCGCAGGGCAAATTAGTCCATGTGACTGTTAAACAGTTTCTCTATCCAATGTTTCCTCAGATCAGAGGTATAGCGACAACAGCTCAGTTGAGGGTTCAATAAAGCCTGTATGATGGAGTTTTCTGACTCCTCCAGCCACCGCATGAGTTTAAGAATTAAATGTCTGAGCAGTGCCTCACAAGTTGGAATGTGATTCTCTAAAGGCAACAGCCTGGCACTGTGACACCTGGGCATCCCCATCACCAGCCTAAATGTGCCATTATAAGCTACATTCAATCTATGAGTACTACCACGGCCGGTGGAGGTGAGGTGTGGACCCAATTGCAGAGAAGCAGACAGATATACAGAGTCGAGGATGGTTTTATTGAGCCGCAGGAACCCAGGACACTGGGCATACAAGGGAGTGACTAACAGGTGAAACAAATATACTAAATGAACCCAGGTGAACTAAATCAACAGGACCAAAAGCTAAACAAGACATAAGGGAGCTAAACAGGAAAAACTACAAAATAAAAAAGGAAAACCAAGACATGAAAAGTCCAAACCATGATAGAATAGTGCATTGCATGTAGTGACACCACAAAGGGGCAGTGTACAAAGGGGTACCAAAGGCTCTAAACAGGGCACATTTCACATGAGAGGAGCACTTGCTAAACTTTCAGACCAGCATATTTGCCAGCACACAGTTGACAATATTGTCTCTGAATGTCTCTGTCATCACACCAGTCCTGAGTAACAAAATGGCCAAGATATTCAACGTCATGCAGCATTTGAGAGGTTTATCTCACAAATAAAAGTCGGAGAGTATCATGTTCTTATCTTCTTTGCTTCTTACAATCATCATGTTACTCTTTGTGGGATTATACATTACGTTGTGATTGACGTCAAAGTCAGTCACAATGTAATGTAGCACTGTATGGGCTGATTATCACCAAATCGTCTGCATACATGAGATTCCATACCATACCACACTATACCATACCATACCAAACAACCACTGGTCCATTCAGTTGATTGTCATCTTAAATTCTGTTTATGGCACATCGGAAAAATTGAAACTCTCAGCATACATAACAGCAATCTGCGTGTCATATTTTTGTCAAACAGATTTGCTTTGTCAAGGGAGACATCTCATGTATATAGCTGCCCTTGATAATCTGAATATTTTTATGATATTTCTTTTCTTTTTTTTTTTTTTTGTCATTATCAGCCTTGATATGGCCGTGCTGGACCTGGCAGGGGAAGAGAAAAAAAAAAAGTTGAAGGAAACGAAAGAGAGAGAGAAAAAATGTAATGTGTAATGTGTATAAGCTGGTAGTGTCATAGTATTCGAATAACAATATAAAATACTACAGTACTGCAACACAACAAGACATAAGTAGCAAAGTGACAATATGCAAAGCAGTCAAAATAAATAAATGAATTAATAAAATAACAATTACAATACCAACCGTTATCAAACACACCTGCAGAGAGTCATCAGCAACCTTTAGTTGGAAGCAGATGGGAGGATGAGCGCTTTGTGGGTGTGCATGGGTGAGTGTTCAACCTGTGATCATACAATCAAAGATCAGCTGAGTGCTTGTAGGGGAGCACGACCACGACCCGAGGTGTGGAGGAGGAACCAAAGGCCCGCAGGGCCCAGCAAGCCCACCGAACACAGAGCGCAGCCCGGCAAAACAGAGAGAGCCTCCGTCTTCCGAGCCCAGAGCAGTGGAAGGGTGAGATGGACCAGGAGAGCGGCATGGTGACTTTCAGCTTCAACAGCAGCAACACGTGTGGTGCGGTGATCACGGTGGGTCCTCTCCTCAACATCTTTACTCTCAGCAGAAACACACAGAACAAACCAGCTCATTTCTTTACATGTGAACGTTTTGCCCTGCAGGCCAACGACAACCAAGTCACCTACATGAACGCCATTTCGGCTCAGAATGGCTCTTCTGAAGTCATCACTCGCCAAGATCAGTTCTACATCGGCTTCTCCTGCGTCCATGTCCAGCCAGAGATGAAGACGGTGGCCTTCAGGATCAAAGACAGGTGTGTTCTTGCTGGTAGTTTTTTTATTTATTTATTTATTTATTATTTTATTTTATTTATTTATTTAGTTCAATAAATCAAAACACATTTTAAAGTCTAAAACACATCTTCAAATTGAACTTAAATGTAAAAAAGGAGCAGCAGAAGAAAAGTCTTATAATACCTGCCCCCTTTCACCTAGATCAAAAAGTATCTAAACAAATCAACAAAAAAGTAAATAAAATGGAAAAAAAAAAACGTAAAGATCTTAATCCGGCATAAGACATCCCATGGACCAAACCTTTATTCCACCCCACCATTTTCTCATGACTTCCAGTAATACAACTCATCTTAAATCATATTTTACAACATTGGATGTAGTCTAATTTGGACATTATTCACAATATCTGTTTAATAAAACTTTTGGTGTTAATTCATTCACTTCTTGGTAGAAATTGTTCCACAAACTGACGCCTTTCACTGAGAAACATTGCACCTTTAATGTCACCCTAAAGTATGATTTCGTGAAAATTCCAACATTTTTACAAAAATTATGACTCTTTTCTTTTAAATCTTTTTTTAATTTTCTGGTAACTGGTTTTGATTTGCTTTAAGCAAACAAGTAAAATATAAGTTTATTTTGTACTAAAAATGGATTTGACGATTCTCTGTAATTACTCCCAGTAATGATCTTAATGTCCCTTTATGTAGAATATAAAATGGCTGTGCCAATGTTTTAGATGTACTTCCCCATACTTCTAATACAATAAATCACATACGGAATGAACAATGCAATAGACAAATCTCTATTATTGACTGAACCTTTAATTTTATGAAACACTGGAATTGTTTTGAAAGTTTTAGTTTTTAGGTGATTTATATGAGTTTTTCAATTTAACTTTTTTTTAAATCAATTATTACACGAAGGAACTTTGTTTCCTTTACTCATTGAATCTCAAACCCATCTAATATAATTGATACCTTGACACATTTCTCTCTGTTGGTGTAAACGGTAAAATTGTCATGGAGACGTGGAGGTGATATGGGCCCAGACGCAGGTTGGTGAGACAGGAGGCAGAGGAAATGCTAGAATGGTCTTGAATAAACTGAGGAACACAGAGAAAGGCTAAATACAATGAACTGGCAAATGGGAACTGAAACCAAGGAGTGAAAATACTCACAAGATTGTGGTCCTAATTAAATCCAACAGAGCAATCTGAACTCATTCATGCAGTGAAAGAACAGTGCCATCAAAGGCATTAGCAGTCTCACTCATGGTGCAACCTGAAACAAAATCAGCAAGGAATGCTGGGAAATTCCATCCACCAATGCAGGGTTAACTGCTGCATCCGCTGAGCCCACCCCGATGATCCACCTGAAGGGTCTGAGAGCTGGGAAAGATCCCGTGACGGGTCCTCTGGCTTTGGTACACTGTCAGATGGGGCCAGTGGTCAGTAAGTGGCCTGGAGAACAACCATCTTTTTTTTTATTAACTGAACTCTATACACCACATCCGAAAGCTTCTCAACGACAGTGCATGGTCCAACCCAGTGGCTCATCAGTTTAAGAGACAGGCCTCTTTTCCATCTCTGGACTGTAGAGAAACACATGTACCCCAGTATAATCCTCTCCTCTACAACGAGTGTCTTAGGCTTGTTTCTGTTTCAACCCAGCCTCAGCAAGAGCCTGTCTGGTAAGATCATACACTTTTTGGGTTGTCCTTGGAGCTGATAAAGGTAGTCCAAGCCAGGTTCACCTCCCACCTCTGGTTCAGGGGGAGAATCAAACACCAAGTCCACAGGGGTGCGAAGCCTACGTCCAAACATGAAGACTGCTGAGGGGGGAATTTGTAGACTCTTGAACCACCGTCCTATATGCCCACAGGACCAGAGGCAGGTGCATATTCCAATCTTGTTGCTTTTGCCTGGTCAGAATGGCAAGTTGTGTGGTTGGAGTGTGATTAAACCGCTCAACAAGTCTATCACTTTGGGGTGCAATGGTGTCTTACGGGGTTTCTTGATGCGCAGCCATCGACAGACAAGGCTAAAAACCTGGGCCTCAAAGTTCTGTCCTTGGTCACTGTGCAGTTCCTCTGGAACACCAATGCGGTAGAACATTTTATTTACCAGGCACTTAGTAATGGCACTTTGATCAGGGAACACTTAGGCTTTAGGCCACTTGGTAAAATGGTCCATACTTACCAATATGTAGCAAAGGAAAGGGCCCTAGAACATCAACAGCTGCATGTTCTACTGGCCCCCCCACCTGATACTGCTGCAAGGGGGCATGTGAGCGCCTGGTTGGCCCCTTCTGGGCAGTGAAGATATCGCAGCAATGCTCCACATCTTGACAGCCTCCTGGCCAGTGAAATCATGATCAAAGGCGCTGAACAGTCTTGGTAACTCCTAAATGGCTACCCCCTACTGAGCCATGAACAAGTTGGAGAACTTGTGGCCTAACAGTGCATGTCAGGAAAAGATGGAATACTTCTCCGTGTACCCCAGGGGTCTCTCAGTGGTGATAGAGTAGGCCACCACGGCTGACAAGGCTGGACCATTGTAAGTATAGAGTCTTGGTTTCTGTGTCCAACACTGTAACTGCTGGCCTAACAGGTCATTGGCCCTTTTGCATACTCCCTTGCATGGGGCAGAGGACAGAGTCATCACTCTGGTACTGCTGCAGTTGCACTGAACCAATGTCCTCAACAATGTGGGAAACAGATGGTGCTGGGGAACCACCTATGCCACTTTCCTGAGGATTGTCATTGTCAGTTGTGCCGTTACGCAGGGCTGCCACCACTGGAGTCACTGTGTCCCACTCTTCTACATTCTGGCAGTGTTGACACTCCAGGCCATCGAGACAGTACAGCTGCATTGTGATGATGGCAACCAGCTTGGTGGTGGATTTCAAATTCATAGTCCTGTAGTGTCTCTAACCACAGAGCCAGCTGCCCTTAAGAGTCTTTAAAGTTGAGAAGCCAAGTGAGGGAAGCATGGTCAGTGCTTAAGAGGAAATTTTCCCCATAGATGGAAGGACGGAAGTGACAAAGGGCCAGGACAACAGCCAGCAGTCAGCTGCTTTGTGAATCTGAAGTGTGTTTGTGTGTGTTGTCTGTAGCTCTGTTGTCCAGGATGTCACATCTGGAGAGTTACACACTAACCACAAAGGCCTACACCGACGCCCACCACACACAAGCTGTGGAGTCTGACACCGACGTGGTGCTGAACCAGAGGATCTGGGTGGTGCTGGAGACAGAGGGGTTGGATTCAGAGCTGATTGCCATGGTGACGGTCTCCTGCTGGGCAACTGCCCAGGAATCGCCCAACAGCACTCCCAGATACAACCTGATCCAGAACAGGTGAGACACACTCAGAGGTGGCAGCAGCTTTCTGGGATTCATTCACAGATGTGTTTTCTGATGGTTGCTATGGGAGACTGAGAACAGTCGGCTCTTGTTTGTGAGCAGTTGTGCCAACCCTGCTGACCAGACAGTGATGGTGGAGGGAAACGGGGAGGGAACCTCCAACTACTTCTTCTTCAACATGTTCCAGTTCACTGGGAGCAATGGAGATGTCTACCTGCACTGCAAACTGAATCTGTGTGTCAGAGAAGGGAACAGCTTCTATGAACAGGAACAGGACTATGAATTTGAAATCCACCACCAAGCTGGTTGCCATCATCACAATGCAGCTGTACTGTCTCGATGGCCTGGAGTATCAACACTGCCAGAATGTAGAAGAGTGGGACACAGTGACTCCAGTGGTGGCAGCCCTGCGTAACGGCACAACTGACAATGACAATCCTCAGGAAAGTGGCATAGGTGGTTCCCCAGCACCATCTGTTTCCCACATTGTTGAGGACATTGGTTCAGTGCAACTGCAGCAGTACCAGAGTGATGACTCTGTCCTCTGCCCCATGCAAGGGAGTATGCAAAAGGGCCAATGACCTATTAGGCCAGCAGTTACAGTGTTGGACACAGAAACCAAGACTCTATACTCACAGTGGTCCAGCCATGTCAGCCATGGTGGCCTACTCTGTCACTGCTGAGAGACCCCTGGGGGACACAGTGTAGTCTTCCAGCTTTTGCTGACATGCACTCTCAGGCCATAAGTTCTCCAACTTGTTCAGTAGGGGCTAGCCATTTTTAAGTTTCCAAGACTGTTCAGGGCCTTTGATCATAATTTCACTGGCCAGGATGCTGTCAAGATGTGGAGCATTACATACATTGCTGTGACATCTGCGCTGCCTAGAACGAGCCAACCAGGCGCTCACATGCCCCCTTGCAGCAGTGTCAGGTGGGGACCCCAGTGGAACATGCAGCTATTGATGTTCTAGGGCCCTTTACTTTGCTACATATTGGTAACTATGGATCATTTTACGAAGTGGCCTGAAGCCTAAGCGTTCCCTGAGCAGAGTGCCATCACTAAGTGCCTGGTGAATGAAATGTTCTGAGGCTTTGGTGTTCCAGAGGAACTGCACAGTGACAAAGGACAGAACTTTGAAGCCCAGGTTTTCAAGTCACGTCTGTCTATGTCTGGGCATTAAGAAAACTCATAAGACACCATTTCAGCCACCTGTATACTTCAGTATCAAGGTAAAATGAGTCAAATGTGTTTTTAAGCAATATTTAGGTTTTTAAGAGGGTCTTTTTGAACTCGACAGTAAACAAAACACTCGGGTTGGAAACTCAGAGTAATCACAACAGAAAATAAAGGCAAATCTTTCATTTTATTCATATTTTAGATGTTAAACAGTTAAACAAGAAAACAGAAAAGCAGCATATTTGAGTTTGACCTGTACTGTAACAAACACTCATCACAAAAACAAGATACAATGGAAAAAACTAAAATCACATTAAAGGTTCACTCTGGGTTTTTCCTCAGAGGAAGGATGGAACGTGTCAGTGTATCAGTAAATATCTCTGCAGGGCTGCAGGGTCACTTCAGACTTTCTTACATCCCCTTACAAAAGCCTTTATCCATGATTGGGTTGGTTTCTCACATTTTCAATGGCTTCATCTTGATGCAGATGAAAGTCAGTTCCAAATAATTTGCTCTGATCACTGTAAGCATGAAGAAGCTGTGAATTCCCATTGTACATAAATCCCACAATCTGAGCTGCAGAGACAAACTCATCCACATCTTCTTTTTAATGAAGTTTAGTATTAAAAGACATAAATCAAAGCATCAGAAATCCCATAAAATACAACTACAAAAGTAAAAGTAATCAGATTACATTCCTTCATATATGTTTTCACCCTGAGAACAGAAGACTGATTATGAGATCAAGTTAGAACCTTTAAATGGCTTCATAGCTGCAGACTGCATCTGTAAATCACTACATCTGAGCATTAAGTTTTTAATACAGGATTTACTGCAGATGCTTGGATCCAGTGGTTTCTGGGAGGTTTGGGAATACTTCCAGCCATGCTGGGAGATGCAGTCATACATGATACAGCGGTTATACCTGTTTACACACCTGAGCTTTCAATAACATGTAGATTATTCATTTAGCTATACTGAAAATCAGCTGTAACCCTCACACACCATCACCATGTCACCAGTAAAACAGAGAAAAGACCAAACAGGTAGGTCCCATCTTCACAAATCTTCCACCAAAGCAGCAACTGGTTCCATCTGTGTGACTTAATGGGAACCACCTGAGAAAATAATCAGATGAAAATGTGAGTGATTAATCTTGTATAAATCCTCCTCTGATAAATCTCTTTGGTTCTTTTCAGCCAATCAGCTCAAACTTCGTCATTCTACTTGTTCGCCATTTTCCTCCCTGATCTCTGACTGTCAGGCTACTAAGTGACGTTCACAACGTTTCATCTACTTTTTACTGTATAGTTTCTGTTGAAACTGTTCCTGTTTACATAAATATGCTGATCATATACTACGGCAGAGTCTTACCTAATTAATCCAGGCCATGCTGATGAAGGCTGAGGCGCCACGTTTATATTTGGGCCTGACAGATCTGCGTCCTCTTTTAGCTCCAGCAGGACAGTGCTACAAGTTCGAAACAAAGAGACGACATTCAGACTTTAGAAGAGCGACACTAATTCTACAAGTTTAAGGGCTCTAACTCAATGCAGACCTTCAGGCTGGATGTTGTGTGTTTTTATAGATTTTATCAGGGTTTTAATGATCAACTGTTGCTAATTAGGTAACAAGGACAGTTCAGTCTCTTATATAATGAGTGTTAAAAAGTCATGTTGAGTAAAGCTTCCAGCAAGGCGTACCGGGATGCAGCTGTTCCCTTCTCTGACACACAGATTCAGTTTGCAGTGCAGGTAGACGTCTCCATTGCTCCCAGTGAACTGGAACATGTTGAAGGAGAAGTAGTTGGAGGTTCCCTCCCCGTTTCCCTCCACCATCACTGTCTGGTCAGCAGGGTTGGCACAACTGCTCACAAACAAGAGCCGACTGTTCTCAGTCTCCCATAGCAACCATCAGAAAACACATCTGTGAATGAATCCCAGAAAGCTGCTGCCACCTCTGAGTGTGTCTCACCTGTTCTGGATCAGGTTGTATCTGGGAGTGCTGTTGGGCGATTCCTGGGCAGTTGCCCAGCAGGAGACCGTCACCATGGCAATCAGCTCTGAATCCAACCCCTCTGTCTCCAGCACCACCCAGATCCTCTGGTTCAGCACCACGTCGGTGTCAGACTCCACAGCTTGTGTGCGGAGGGCGTCGGTGTAGGCCTTCATGGTTACATTGTAATTAAACTCTCCAGATGTGACGTGCTGGACCACAGAGCTACAGACAACACACACACACACACACACACACACTTGAGCTTCACAAAGCAGCTGAAAGGTTTCCCAACACAGTAACAATGAAGCTACCAGCAAGAACACACCTGTCTTTGATCCTGAAGGCCACCGTCTTCATCTCTGGCTGGACATGGACGCAGGAGAAGCCGATGTAGACCTGATCTTGGCGAGTGATGACTTCAGAAGAGCCATTCTGAGCCGAAATGGCGTTCATGTAGGTGACTTGGCTGTTGTTGGCCTGCAGGGCAAAACGTTCACATGTAAAGAAATGAGCTGGTTTGTTCTGTGTGTTTCTGCAGAGAGTAAAGATGTTGAGGAGAGGACCCACCGTGATCACCGCACCACACGTGTTGCTGCTGTTGAAGCTGAAAGTCACCATGCCGCTCTCCTGGTCCATCTCACCCTTGCAGGTGTCATTATTGAGGTGTAAGAGAGAGAAGTCAATGTTTTTTTCCCTCAGGAGACAACCCACCAGACTGACTGATGCAGAGTTCTGTGTGCAGACAGCTGGATCACCTGAAAATGACAATAATGAGGAAAAGAAATGGTTAAATGTTTTCCTGCGATCACTCAGTCCTGTCATGTTGCCGTCATGTTGCTGTGTCGTACCCAGACTGCCAGACTGTCTGTAACTGGAGGCGAAAACAGCTCTACAGAGGCAGTCAGTGTTGCCCCTGATCTCACCACAAAACTCATGATCACTGCAGACGTGGTCCTGACAAAAGGCCTCAGGAGGAGCTGCAGGGAGACAGATTGGTCAAGTAGTTTCAAAACACATGAGCTACAGAAAGAAGTGAACTTAAATGAAGTTGCTCAGGTCTTACAGCACTCAGCCTCTGACCACCAGCTCTCCAGGGTGGCGTTCCTCAGGCTGCAGGCTCTGGCGTAGGCCCACAGGAACTGACACCTGAGTCCATCCACTGCAGGATATTTGCACAAAGTCCCACTGCAGGCTGTAATGTAGGGAGCTGGATCCACCACGGTGTTGCAGGAGGAGAAGGGCTGCTCCTGCAGGAGGTTGCAGCTGTTCCACACACAAAGACAGCATGATCCAGTCACTGATACGCTCCTTCATGTTTACCATCTGTGATGATGTCATGTAACATGACTGATATGATGTAATATGTGCAATATAACATCAGCAGATGTTTCCTGCTGTTTGGATGAATCTGCTCACCGTTCAGTCATCATGGTGCAGTTGATGGTTCTGTCAGCAGCTTCAGTGTACGGGGCCTCACAGCTGCAGGAGACAAACACACACATTCAGGACGACAGTTGTGCTCTGGATTCATCCAGCACACGTGATGTTTCTGAAAGTCATTCATCAAGCAGCAGCAGAGGAAAGAGTCAGTCTGGAGGAGGAGTTACCTGGAGGAGATGTCCTCAGAGAGCTTTGCGCTTAGAAAGCTGCTGGAGTTTCCACACAGACCATTCAGAGATGATCCAGCAGGTGCTGAAATGGTTCAGGACAGGAAACCATCGATGTTTAAACTGGTTCAACCCAGCAGTTCGCTGAAGAACAGAATACATGTCCACAAGGAGACTTTGTGTACCTTCCATGTGGATCTGTGCTGTGTCTCCATCAAAGAACAGAGAAGCAGAGCGTCCATCGACGGTCACTGTGACCGTGACTCCGGTTTGGTCCTTGGAGAGCAGGACACCATTAACCTCCTGGACCGAGCTGTTGAGGGTCAGCGGTGACCTGTTCACCTGAGTCACAGCGGAGACAAGATGGAGGAAATACTGAGTGCAACGTGTCAAACACAGCAGCATCGTCTGCTCACTTCATCAATGTGTTTAGGCAGCTTACCAGAACTCTGCCGCCTTGTTTCAGGAGAACGACAATTTCTTGCCCCTCCAGTCGCAGAGTCACACTGTCCAACATGCTCACATCTGTTCGACGGCGTTCACGGAAACTGGCCAGAATCTGAAGGTCTGAAAGCCACGAATCCGACACCAAAATGTAGGAACAGCGATCTTCTATGAAGTCAGCTTTGCTGTAGAAGTCAATGACAGCAGGACCCGTCACAGTGCAGGAGTTGGACACCACACAGCTGACAGAGGACACACACACAGACAGACAGCATCGTTAGCTGCTGATCAGCAGGGGGCGCCGCTTTGTTAGAGATAAATCACTGAGGACAGAACCGTGAACCTCACGGTGGAGCTGGTGGAAACATCACTGATGACAAAGTTTATAAACTTCATTAAGTTGAGATGATCTGCAGCAGGAGGCCGTTTGCATTCTATTCATATCTGATTCAAAGTCTCTGTTTGGGAGAATCTGCTCACCGTTCATTCATCATCATGCAGTTGACGGTGCTGTCAGTAGGTTCAGTGTTTGGGATCACACAGCTGCAGGAGACAAACACACACATGCAGGATCACTGCTCTGAATGATTTGTACAGATAATATATCTGAAAGTCAGTCATCAAGCAGCAGCAAGGTAAGAGTCAGTCTGGAGGAGTTTCCTGGCTGAGATGTCCTCAGAAGTCGTTATATTTGGGAAAAAAAACTGACCTGCTGGTAGGAGGCAGCAGTGCTGTTGGCTCACTGGACTCATTTCACCGCCTCCTCATGAAACATCTTCATGTTATTTTTCATTCTAACCTGAACTTTGGCCAGCAGGTCAGTCAGTCATCCTGTTTAGGTTTGATGGTTGAGGCTTATTAGTAAAGTCAGGCTTTGTCTTCTTCGTGATGTCCCACAAAGGGACATTGAGGCTTTTATCTTTTCTAGACTGGACCAACTCTCCTTATCCTAGGATTAACCAGTCTCTCTTCCACTGTCTTCAACTGGTCCAACATTCAGCTTCCAGCCTGTTAATGGGGATTAGACGGTGGGAGCACATCATCCCAGCACTGCGTTGGTTTTAAAAGTCGACTATTGGCTTTTAAATGTGTAAATGTGTATCTGTCTGAGCTCCTGCATTGTCACCGTCCTTGTAGAGCCCTGATATGTGAAGACCACAAACTGTTGGTAGTTTACAGGACTTGACTCAAGACTCGGGGAGACAGATGCTTTTCTGCAGCAGCCTCTAAACTCTGGAACGGTCTCCATCTTTCTGGGAGGTCTGCCAGAATCCTGAATGAGTTTAAACCGCTTAAAAACGGTCATATTTTTGGTTTAGGGTTGTGTCATCTGGTATGTTTAGTTTTGGTTTCCTGTTTTTTTTGAGAGCTTCTTTCCCTCTGTTGTATCCTGCGTTGCTTCCTGTTCATCAGCTCATCATCTCTTCCTCCTCAGTGTGTTTACACTCATACATGTTCAGTCTCCTTTGTCAGATCATCCTGGTCTTCTGTACATTGATAGTTTTATTTATTGTGAATGCGATTCATCGCATTGACACTATTGAGTTCCTTTTTTCCTCTTCATTCTTTATTACTGTGAATGCCCATCGGTTTTCGAAATCCTGTTCTTTTTATCTTATTATATATTATTCCGCTAAATTTTGGCATGCTACTACTACGGCACCATTCAAGTCACTTCAATCATTCAGATCTTAAACTGGACAGCTCCTTCAGGAAATGTGTGCTGCAATTTTTGTCATTTCAAATCTTTTTAGTTTTTGAAATATTTAGCATTTTGTAAAAATAAATTCAGCCTTGTGATTGGATGAAAGTCCTTCAAACCAAATGCGGATTGGACGTTGACAAAATTCAGCTCGGCGATTGGTCGGTTTTTGCATAAAACAGCTTCAACAGGGGTTCAGAGATCTGCACTGTTTTGCAGAGTCTGGTTCGTCTCAGTCTTGGAAACGCTATTCCTCCTTCACCTTTTGCCTCACTTCAACCATTCAAGTATCAAACTCTTCAGCCCATTCAGGAGATATGTGCTCTGATCTTTTGATCTTTGGAACATGTAAACTTTAAGTGATTCAAGTTTTTGTCAGTTTTTTCTAAATCCATTCCTGTGACTGGACAAAATGGAATTCAGCTCAACGATTGGTCCATTTTGTGCACCCGTACACAGGTATGCTTTGGTATACAAGGCACGGGTTCAAATCCCACATCAAACACTGTGCATCATGATGGTATGCCAGTTGTTGCACACAGAGTACTGCGTCCTGTTCCATCAAAGTGCTTAGCTTTAGCTTTAACATTAGCTGCAGGCTGTGCAGCTAAAGTGTGGACTGTCTGTACAAATAAGATAATGTCTTTCTTGAAAAGTTGTATAATTAACACAAAATGTTCATTCAAATTAAAAAGATAAACTGTGTCGATATTTCAATGTTAAAATCTTGTGAAAATGCTTTGAAGGAAACAAAGTTGCTCATGTTGAACAATAAAGTCTTTAACTGATTACACAGGCAGTTTCAAATGGTTTTCTGCAAGGATTTTCTTCAATGATAAATGCAGTTTAACTACTGACTTCAGAATTGTAGCTGTTTCTACAAACTATTTCAACTATCTTTGACTTATTGACAGTAGTTCAACCATTCACACAAAACTTTAACATTTCCCATCTTTTAGCAATACTGCTGATTGCACACAGGTGGCAAAGGCACTCCCATCCCGGTGGCATAAGATATTGATGCTTCTGCTCAGGGAGTAAGTAGGTGCTGTGGTGGTATAGTGATAAAATTAACTGCATTTCATTCAGAAGGTTGTGGGTCAAACCCAGATACTGGATCATGATAAATCCTGTCAGATGGTTGTATTTCTTCTCCTAATGCTTATGCTGACAAAAACGAACTAATAAATATTGTGTGCTACTTCACCCATTTAAACCTAAAGCTCCTTTGCTGATTTCATACAGCAGGAAGTTTAAACCTTCCTATCCCTATTCCAATGGGAAAAACCTTTCATGCTTCTGCCACAGTGCAGTGGAGAGTGGTGTGCTGCGTTTCAAAATGCTTATGCAATTGCATATCATTCATTCAGTATAAAAGGGCTTTCACAGTTGCTCTTCTGCAGGAAGAGCGTTTTTCTAGTTATTTTTATTCCGCCAAATTTCAGCAGTAAACTCCTCTTTAATCGTTTGTGCCACTTCCTCAATTCAAATCTTAAACTCTCCGGTACATTAAGGAGAGTGAAGCTATGACTTTTGTCACGGCAAACTTTTGTAGATTTTGAGATGTTTAGCATTTTGTCAAAAATAATTACAGGCTTGTGATTGGCTGAAAGCCCCTCAAACCAAATGCGGATTGGACACTGGAAAAATTCAGCTCAGCCATTGGTCAGATTTTGCATAATGAGCTGGAAATTGCTCCGACATGGATCAGAGCTCTGCACCAGTTACCAGTGGCCGGTACATGGCAGCCAAATGAATATTGACAACTTCCATTTTATTACTGATTTGGCAGAGTTTCACAACAGCCATGTACACATAGAGAGCTCAGACTTTTTCCATTTTTTTTTTTTTTTTAAAAAAGGGGGCGTAACCTTGTAACATCAAGTCAACTCAGTACTTCTACCCTTTGCCACTTTATCCATTCAAATATTCAACTATTAACCTCATTCTGGACATATGTGTGGCCTTTTCACTTTTCTTTTCTGAAAAAATATCAAGTCAGCTCAGTACCTTTTAAGAGTACCTGTTAACAGTGCCTAAAAAAAGAAGTGTTCACAGGTTCAAATCCTGATACTGCATCATGTAAAATAACAGCACTTCTCCAAATGGTTCTATTTATGCTCAGAAAATCATGGTTTCGAGCTTCTACATCTGTTGTGCTACTTCACCCATTGAAATATTAAACTCAGGCTTTTTTTGTGTGTAGTGCAACCAGCAACGTCTGTTTTATTGCTAACTAAATCACCATAGTTAGTATCAGCTAAGGCTTTTTTAATTTTTTTTTTTTTTTTTTTTTTTTTTTTTTTACAAAGGAGGGCCTGTAAAATGAAGTCAGCTCAGTACCTCGTTGTAGTACCTATCAATCGCACCTAAAATAAACATTTACATTATTGCCACTAGATGGCACTCCAAGAACAGAAAGTAAAAAAAGTATTTTCAGTCTATGGTGCTTTTCATTTGACCAAAAGGTTAATGGCTTCTTCTTCTTCTTCTTCTTCTTCACATCAGCTTAATTCAACCTTTCCCTTTTAGCAATCCTGCTGATTACACGCTGATGGAAATTCTAAAAAAGCATTTTTATGCCAATAGCCAAACTCTTCAGTCGTTGTGCCAGTACCTTGAACATCCTCTTCTCAACAGAAAGTTTTACCTTTTTCCCCACATTTATATCTGAGCAAAATTATGACCTAGTGGTAATGAGAATGGGCCATCGCGTTGGATGTTGTGGATTTGAATCCAAAAAGTAACATTTCACCAAATATATCTGCACAGTACAACTTATCACCTCCTTCCACATTTTATTCTTCAAGAAATTTTTCCTCTTTCTCTCTGCAATTTTCATCACTTCAAAAATGTTTTCTTTGGATTTCTTTTAATATTTTAGACTGTAAGACTGTAAAAAATGCAGCACATCTACGAGCTGCTGGAATGTGCTGCCACTAATTTCAGTGACATCTTCAGCTTTTTTGCATTATACATCATTAATTACACATTATCGCATTTGCACTTGCTGTCATGTATTAACAGCAAAAATTCTACTTTGGATTAAAACTGTTGTTCCAGTATTTAACCTATTTTCTTATTTTCTATTCAGCATTTTGGGTCCTTACATCCCACAAGTCCCGACAGAAACTCATCTTATTAACTCCAGAGAGCACCATCACCAGTCTGGCTTTGCACTGTCTTTGGTCTTTTCTTAGTTTTTTTTTTACTGTTTTATGCTTTTCTTTGATCATTCTTAGTATTTTCTATTTACCTGTGCGGCACTTTGGTCACATTTTCTGTCTGTGAATGTGTTTTAGAAATAAAGGGTACCTTTTTCAGGTCTGATTAATTTACTGTTATTAATTGAGAGTATAAAGTGAAGATATTTACCTGCCGTTACCATCACAACGTTCCCCGTCATTACACTGTGAGAATGTGATGGATCTGTGCAGACTGCATGAGACGTTCATGCAGGTTTCATCGTCAACATGTGTTGTATTCGGAGAAAAGCCTTTACCTGAGAAGCACAGCAGGGTTTTTATTGGTTTATAAACTTTCTGATCACTTTACAGTTAATTAGATAAAACAAAAGTTCAATTTTACGGGTTTTCAGAGTTTGAAGAGATTTCTGAAGATTTACTGACCTGAGAACCTGCATCCACTGATATCAATTAATGAGTCTGTTTGAGCAGGAGAAACAACTGCAGCTGTTGCGTATGTGCCCTCAACATAAACGTCAACTCTCTGGACAGAAAGACGATCAATGCATCAGACATATTTCAGAGTTTACATCACACACATGGTTCAACCTGTAATCTTAAAACCATCAGAAATTTGAACAAGCACACACACACACACACACACACACTCACCTCTGTAGGATTTTGGTCATTTGGATCTGAAGCTACAGGTTTGTGATTAAAGTACAGAGCAGACTGATTTCTCAAATTAACTAAAGTAACACGAAGCTGTGATGAGAGAAAAGATAGACTGTCATTAGAAAAATGTTTGATGTGATAAAAAAAGCTTTGTTTTATTTCTTTTCATTACATTTGAAAATATTTAATCAATTTTCTGTCTCTTTACACACTTAATGTTCCACAATGAAAAATACTTACGAATCTGTTATGATTTATTATGAAATCATGCCAACAAATTTCTGGGTTTGTAATTGTCGGAACAAGATTCATCACATCAGTTCCCTGACCAGATCCAATATTTAAATCATATGAAGCAGAACCATCATCAGCTGGAGGGCCAAGAAGACAGTCGTCTGGGGCTGAAGTGTTGTAAAACCCGTTGAAACAGATCACAAAGTTTTCACTGGTGAAGTTCACCTGGTAAATATCAAACACAATTCACATTAAAATAATCAATTTTCTAATAAAATGTAAACATGTTTTTCATTTATTGATCCTCCACCTGCAGGACTGTTATTTTCACAGCTGATGCAAACTGAAGAGTCATTCAAATGCATGAAACATGTAACGCTGAACAGCGATGCAGGTTTTCTTAGGATCATGTATTCATGCAGAGGAGTTCAGTTCACACAGCTGTGTGTTTTTACACTATTTATCATGTCATCCATAGATTTTGTACATAATGGAGGGACAAGTGTGTTTAAATGTTCCAGTTTGAGCATCCATTTCATTTTAAGTGAGATGTAGCTCTCATAAAGGACATTGTAGCTCAACCTGGGAAAAGAAGCAGAATAAAGGATGAAGACCAACATGTGCAGCGTATATAATCTGCCGTAGCTCTGTGCATCTCACTGCAGTTACATATAAACTTCTACATTATTCTAATGCTGCTCAAATGAATGTCCAGCAACATGAAACACTGACTGCTGTGAAAAAGGTTTATTATCAGTTCATATGTTTCATGAAACGTTCATCCCTCAAGTTCAGATTTCATTAGTTCACGTAGTTCTGTTGGTTTTTTTCTCATGTGAGACGAATGAGTTCAGATATGGATCATATTAATAACCCTAAACTGAGCGTTAAACATGCTCTGATTTCATTCAGAGACAAAACATTCATCCTGACAGCAGATGAAAGACACAAAAGAAATTCTCAGTGATTTAGTTTCATCCTACTTACGTAGAGCTGGTTGTAGACTTTCTGGTAAAACGTGATGGGACACGAGCTGATGTTGAACTCTTTATTTTCATTAAAAGTCTCAGAAGCATCTGCAGAGATGGAGACACATTAGAGGTCTGATCTCACACATCATGTTTTATGGTATTTTATGTAAAAAAAAAAAAAAAAGCATCAGATTTGTGTGTATTCTGACCATCATCTGATGCATTGTGTTCATGCAGAAAACAACTCAAACATTTTACATGAAACAAACTATTTATGCAGTTTACAACAAAGCAATAAAAAAACACCCACCTCATTAAAGTCATTTTCACACACAAGAAAGCACATGTATGTGCACTTTTCCCACTCCCAACCCATGAACTGCAATCCCTCGATACTTTACTCTCTATCATACCGTCATACTTTATTTAAGTAAACAATTTTATTGCTTGTGAAATAAAATTGATATTTTTGCTTAAGTTAAGGATGTGAAGGTTTCTGTCTCTGGTGATTGTGGGTGTGGCTTACCACCCAGTGAGATGAGAGCCAACAGGTAGAGCAGGTGGAGGAGCATGTTGGAAGGGATCCAATCAGCCGTCAGAAAGCTGGAAGACACAAAGCTGATTGGACAAAATCTCTCACATGCATTCTCATCATTTTTTTCCTGCAGGAGAAGAACAAAGCTGTGACGGATTGCTTGTTTAAGTTTTTAGTTTTATTTAAGATTTAATGAAAACAAACAAAAAAACAAAACAAAAACAAAACAGGAAGACATGATGATGCTCAACCTTGAACTTTGATGTCTGACATGTGATGTTATTTTCATCTTGTGACTGTTCTGATCTGATGTCAACCTTCATACAAGCAACATGATCCGGATAAAAAGACTCAGATGGTGTCATCTTCGGCATTTTGTTTTATTCCAGCTGTATAATAGAAATATGTCTTGACCTTTTATTGGTTATTTGATTATGTGTGTAAGAGGAGCAAAATATCTGATTTCTTTATTCTGAATGTGTGAACTTTATGATCTTTATGAAGTTGAATGCAAAAGCAGCAAAGTGAACCACTTGTCTCACCTTCTGCAGCTCTGATGAAGATGATGAAGAGGATGAAGGCTTCTGTTCAGGAAGCTCTCTGAAGATCTCGCAGCAGCTGGACAGATGTGTCTTGTGCCGTCTCTGGAGGACGCCGCTCTGACTCTCTGTCTCTGTTCGTCCCTTTTTATGTGGGATGGGATGTGATGGGAACCTCCCTCTGCTTTATTGAATGTAGAATATTGAATATTGCCATCCAGCCAATAATCTCTGACGTGTCTGTACCAAGTAGAACCAGTTCAACAAATGTTCACACTTCAACACAGATAATTAAGCATCAAAGAAAACCGCAGGATGATAAAAATGTTAGTGGACCTGAAGCGAAGCTGCAGGGCTGTTAGTCACAATGAATCACTTCGATTTGCACCTTGAGGTTTATGAGTACTGAGTGATCCAGCAGGTCCAGTTCCTGCATTGCAGCCTGCTGATGTCTCATTGGTCCCTGCTGCCAGACCCCCAAAGAGTCCCTGTTCTACTATTTCTCTGTCTTGTTGAGCTTTTAAGTTGGACTTTGCTTTTTCACCCAGGTTTTTTTGGCCAAATTCCCTCTGAAAGGGGTAGCAGTCACTTGTTTTAGTTTGAAGACGCAATATTTAACTTTTTGACCTTAAAATTCTGCGTCCCACACTTGTTTGGTGACACAGTGACATCTATCATGTATACAACTCTTACATTCAGGACGCGATGTGACGTTTGGCTTCACGGTGTAACAAGGAACTGGCTGCTGTGAACACACGTCACTGATTTAGCAAAGAAACGCAAGAAAATTAAGAGCGACAAAGAAACAAAACAAAAGTCATCGTAAGATCGACGTCTGCTGGCTGGAGAGAGCTAACGGGTCAGGTACGACACTGCTGCTTAAATCAGAGTGAACTAAACATTTTCCAACAGATGAATGACCAGAATCTACTTATTTCACACACAGTCATTCACCTCAGTGTTCACACAGGTTGCACACAAACAAGCGCAGGATTCTCATGCGGTTCAACAGTCATCAGTTACATCAGTGATGAAGAGGAAATTGGCAACTAAACTGGGTGTCATACAGGTACATGGGTCGCCGGGGGCAGCTGCTGTTCTTAAGTAAACCATGAAAAGTTTTTCTTATCTGCCATCTGCAGTTACAGCAGTGCCAAACATTTTTGTCAAAGTTAAAAACAGATCATCATGTGACACACTGTTACTGAAACACCCAAGAAACACTCATCATTATATCATTTCTTAGCAACAGAGTTTGCAGATGTCCCATCAGTCCTTGCTACACTTGTCCTGATGTCTACAAGTGTCCTACCAGACCCCCAAAGAGTCAAGAGAGAGGAATTTATTTTTGCACTTAGTTGTCTTCGCCAAATTCCCTCTGAAAGGGGTTACAGTTTCGTCATTTATTTCTACCCTCTAGAGAGACTTCATCGTCTTTCTCAGAGACCTGAACAGTCTGCACAACATCCGGACTGTCCTCCAAAGAGCAGTAAGGCCCATCTCACCCTTCTAGTCTTCTCGTATTGCATTTTATTATTATTGTTCATTGTTCAAGCCATGCTGTGTAAGAACAACAGTCCCCAAACAAGTTTTCAGTGAGAACATAGAGAAACAGCCAACTGACCGCACATCACCACACATCAGCAGAAACATTTCATGGTGTAGGTGTCATGAAATGCAGTCGGCTGGCTGTTGAGTACGCAGAAATTACATTGACATGCCTACCAACTGGACAAGAGACAAAAAGAAGGTTAGGTAAGGCACAGGCTATTGGATAGTTAATTGGAGTGGAGAGTTTTAACGCAGCTTACATCTGGATGTAAGCTGTGTTTAACCTTTTCTGGCAACTGGGGGGAGGGGGGGGTTAGCCACAGAACCACTTCTTTTTTTAGTTGTTACAGCCCAACGCAAAGGCTGCAACAAACAAGGGAAGCAGGCACACAGTGTTTCCATATAAAGATAAACCTTTAGGAAGTGATGTAGATCCCTGCGATACGAGTATGAATCCTTTCGCTTCAGAACCAGACTCTTCATTATTGACAGATTTTCTTCCACAACACGAGACAACCTGTCCAGGAAGTACCGTGCCTCTTGTACCATGATTGCTGGGATAGGCCCCAGTTTCCCAGTCACCTTTAACTGGAACAAGCAGTTAAGAATATGGATGGATGGATATGTAATCAAACCAAACCAAAAGACAACATAAGGTGCCACACCTGCACACAGCCAGGTTATCTAACAACCCAGGCCTGGAAGACACACTGAGCTCATACTTGTGGTTGCTTAAATCACTGGCAGAGTATAACCAGGCCCCGGTGTGGCTCAATGCCCCTGGAAACACTTAGAACAACAAAGTGGTGGTGGTGGGTCGTCACATTGTGTGGTGGAATCAGATCTATAACAGTGTGGGAGCCATAAATGTTTATGATTTCATAAGTATGTTGGTGTGTGCCGCTTGATTGGCACTTGGGTAGTGTATGTGTCACTTTGGGTGTGTATTCCATGGTTACAAATAGTTGTGCTCAAGGATCTTGAAACATGTGAGGGTGGGGTGAGTTTGAGAGGGAAATTTTTTGTTGACAACAGTTATACAAGTCATGCACCATGTTTTCTACGTGTACAAATAATACTAAATGGATTATACCTATGGTCATCAGCTATGGGTTGTGACTGAAAGAACAAGATCTCGCATACAGGCACCTGAAATGAGTTTCCTCCTCAAGGTGGCCGGGCTTTCCCTTCGAGATAGGGTGAGAGCACATCCCTGTGGAAGGAGACCCAAGACACACTGGAGGGATTATATCTCTTGGCTGGCCTGGGAACGCGTTGGTATCCTCCCGCAGGGGCGTGCCCGGAACACCTCATCAGGGAGGCGTCCAGGAGGCATCCTGACCAGATGCCCGAGCCACCTCAACTAGCTCCTCTCGATGTGGAGGAGCAGCGGCTCTATCTAAGCCCCTCCCAGATGACCGAGCTGCCAAATAAATACTGCGGAGGAAACTCATTTCAGCTGCCTGTATACAAGATCTCATTCTTTCGGTCACAACCCACAGCTCAAGACCATAGCTGAGGGTAGGAACATAGATTGACTGGTAAATTACTGCAGATGCCACCTGTCTATCTCACGCTCCATCCTTCCCTCACTCGTGAGCAAGACCCCAAGATATTTAAACTCTTCCCATTGGAGGATCAGAGAAATGTCTCATTTACCAAATGGGATGAAGTTATACTTCATTGTAGAGACTGTGATGGTGAAGCTGGAGGGCACTTTGATGAACTCAACCAGATATGTTTTCCTGTCAGCAACTTAACTCTCCCAGAGCCAACAATGCATCTACTATAGGTTTATCATTTTAATGTTAGTTTACAGACAACTGCAAGACCACTGGTGTAACTGCCAGTACATTCATTCATTTCCCATGCTGCTTATTCAATCCAAGATTGAGGGATACTGGAGCCCATTCCAGTAATTAGCAGGTGATAGACAGGTACACTCTGGACAGTTCACCAGTCCATCACAGGGCCACACAGAGAGACAACCAACCACTCACACACACTCTTAAGGACTTTAGAGTGACCAGTTAATCTACAGGTTAGTTGGTTTCTCCAACCAAAGAAAGCCGGTGTACCCAGAGAAAACCAAAAATCAAACCAAAAACTACACAAACAGACCCATGCATGGATCATCTGGCTGCAGGCAGGTGATGTGTTACTCATAACCAGTCCACATTCCTGCATGTACAACAATCAAGCAGAGTCAAACAACTATTTCTTCTCAGAAAGTACTGAAATCTTCCTGCTGGACGACAATAATTTCCATTAAATGTATTTTGCTCCAATATTTCCATGTCTCTACCCTTCTGACTTCAGCAATGCATCAAGAGGGGCCAGGCAGAAATGTGACGGGGGTATCATGCGTGCACACCATGCTTCAGACCATTTCTTGTTGTTGTTGGCAAGTGTTTTCTTTATAGAACCGGGTTGTTTGTTGAGCCAGCCATAATTTTGGATGTGTTAGATCACTGCATGGAACTCAGCTTTTAGTTTTATACTCGTAGTGTATCATTGTGGGCCGATAGTGGGCTGGTTTCATTGGTTAACAACAAAAATGATGTATTTATGAAGAAAGAAACCCTAAATTTAAAGAATGCATAATTTTCTTTTGTAAACAGTGTGTTGAATGCCATAACCAGAAGGCAATTGTGCTTATGGCCCCAAATCGGTGCTTGAAGCGACTCCTGCTTCCAGAAAGCTGGACTCAAGACTACAACAGGGAATTTCAGCTTGTGTACACATACATTAACTTACTAGCATTAGTATTTTCATGTGAACAAACATAGGTATGAGCAACTTCAAGTGGTGATCAAACATTGTCATTCATACATACTAATAGACATCACCAGCTCAGTGCAACATTGACAAAACTTCATCTTATGAAGGGATTTCATGACATAAAATGACTTATACTGGAATTGTATTGGTGCACTTTAGAATTTTGAATGGAAACATTTTTCTGAAAACTTTTGACATATTTTAATGCCTTCATATGATTTCATGTGGGAGAATTTGCTTCCTGTCAGTCACCTGAATCTGTGTGCTTCAAAAACTCAGATCTTTAGCTGGAAAACTGTTGCTCAAGGCGCCTTTAAAATAGTCCAAGTAAATCAGTATATTCAGAATTAAAACAACCTAAGTAGTTGTTAATAATAATCTGTCTTTAACACAGCTTACTTCTGATTGTGCAGCTTCCTTCTTGCCACTAGATGGAGCCACACACCATGATGTGACAATGAAAGTTTTTAAGTGACAGCAAGTAAAAACTTGTTCAAATAAAATCCATTACAAATATCTGTAAATTTAAAAAATAACAATTAAAAAGTTAAGAGCTAGCAAAGCAGAAATGGATCCATATCAGAAGAAATGATCATTGTGTTGATTAATGAGAACAATCTATAAATATATATTTAAAGGAGAGGTGAAGCATCTTCAAGAGCTAAGACCAGTTGCTTTTATTAAACGCATAAAGATCAACAGTGAGCCGGTTGTTGCTACCCATTCATTTCAAAATGGTAATCTTCAAACTATTAAGAGGAGAAAACAATCAAGGCAGTTGACAACCTTCCCAGGAGTGGATTTTCCTGGACAGTCAGAAACTGTTCAATGCTCAAAGAAACAAAAACCCATGAACTACAGCTCAGACTACAAAGGTCTTGGTCATGATGTGTGTTACGTAATGCATCAAATGAGGAAAAGATGGTTTGGAGGTATTAAAAAAAAGGTTTTCTGGCCACCAACTTGATGAAAAACACAAAGCTTTAAGCCAAAGGTTCAGGCATCAAAAACAGATCTGCAGATCCTGAGGACTCTGAAGCCAATAGGAAATCCAGCTGACCCTCCATGTCAGCTCTCTTACATAGAACAAAGACCTTCCTAAGTTCCCATCTGGACCAACCACATGTCAGAGACATATAACACAACCCATGTACATGCAGACACAGCAAAGTACTTTAAACATGCACTCTTTTTTTAATAGGAAGGGCGCCCTTTACAACTGGAACCGTGAGACTTTACTGCGCTACTTTTACTCACACATACAAATGTACTATAGCTTCATCCTTGCATGCAAATGCAAATTCACTTTATATTGTGCCAATCATCACATTCAGTCCAGAAAAACAGGCACAGATTTAACAAACAGCTCAAACATTTTCACACATAGAATTATGCCAATCTAACAGTATCAGATTAATCATCCTGTTGAATGTTTAACATCAAGCAATAGTTTTTTACCTGTTTTACAAGAACATTGTACACTACTTTATGGGACTTTCCAGGAACACAATAAACCAAAATAATATACTGTAATTGTATAAATATGACATAAAAAATAAGATTTTTTTTCCCCCCTATTGCATCAATGCATGTAATGTTTTAACAGTTCAATGATTGTAAGGAAAATGCATTTGTAGGATGAGCAGAAGAATTAGTGAGCTGGATGATTGAAATGTGAATAAATGGGCCAGATGGCAATTTAACATTTGATTCATTTAACAAAATGAGACCTCAGTAGCATTTGGAAGAACTCCACACAGCCACAACATCCTGGCACCTCCTCTTTACACTGGTGGGATGACACCCGTTTCTTCAAACCGCATTTGTTGCAATTCAGCCAGTGTGGTTGTGTTGGTCACTCTGTTGCAAAGAGCACGCCCAAGCTGATCCCACAAGTGTTTGGTGGAGTTGCGGTCAGTACTCCAAGCAGGCCTTTACATCCCCTCTATTCCCAAATGTTTCCTCTGACAAACCCCACTCTGTGGAGGCGATAGATGGGAGTGTTTTATCTCAGACTGTGGAGTTGTTTATTTGCCGCCACTTGCAGAGTCTCGTCTTAATTTCTGTCTGCATGGAAATAATCTTTGTTTTACCCACAGGTTTTACCAAGGAGGGAGATGCTACTCCACACCATCACACTGACTCCACTAAAAGCTGTTATCCTATCAGTGAAGCAATCACCACTTTGTTGGTATTTTTGGCAATATTTTCATGAGTGCAAACTACATGCTTCATTATACACTGGTACCATTTAAAAGAGAAATGAATACATTTTCCTACAGTAAAACATTTAATGAAAGAGCTGAGAAAAAAACAAAGAAGAAGAAAAAAAATAAATAAATAACACAACCCATGTAGGGCTGGGTGACATGACCAAAATCTCATATCCCGATATATGTTATTTTATATCTCCATAACGATATACATAATGATATAAAACTATTTGTATAATTCATTGTTAGTCATCATTTATGTGTCAGATGTACTTAGCAATGGCAGCAGTGATCTCATTCCATCGGGGGGAACTATGGTTGTATGACGTTTCACTGGGAAAAGCCTGTTGCAGCATTTGCGTCTGGAGTTTATTATGAGCTTTCACCACAACTTGACACTGCTTTTGTGGTCTTTGCTCATTGACTCTATTCTTTAATCTGTATTCTTTGTCCTGATTCTTGCACAGGTGATAAAATGAATTAGTTGTGTCGAAGTCCGTTGTTGAGACTGTGAGATAGTCTGTTGCTGGTTCTACGTCGGCCTTTTTATAACCAAACCGCATCCATGCAACAGAAATTTCTTCTCTTTTAGGAACAAGCTCAACGGTTTGGGTTGGCTGGTCATCTATAAGTGAATTATCCTGCTCTGAAACATGCCTGTTACCATTTCCCTCCATGTTTTTTATGTATTGCAGCTTGCATGCTATAAAGCGCATCTTGTCATAAAGTACTGCAGTAAAGCACCTTATCGTGGCGTAAACGATAGAGCCTCACATGAAACGATAGACATTGTATATCATCCAAACAATATATACCGTCATGTCACCCAGTCTTACACCCATGTTCGGAGCTGCGAGGTCATAGACCCTTGACAGAAAACAGACAGCTGAACATAGTGAATGTATCTAAGTTGGTCATTATGCCAGTGGATTGTTGACAATCAGACATTACAGTCAGCTGTTAAAGGTTGAAGTTCATCAAAATCAGGAGAACGTAAGTCAGCTCAAGTTGATATATCATCTCTGGAAACAAAGAACCAACTTGTCTGACCAGAAACAAATCCCAGCATCCTGTCAGTCCCCACCCAACAGCTGAGCTTTGATTCTTCTCTGCTGTCAGATGCTTTTAGCTAACGGCATGCAGCAGCCCAACCCGAGGCAGGTGTTGCCCCTCTGACCTGGAAGGGGTCATGAGATGGACCAGTAACTCCTGTTAAGCTGTGAAAATAGACAGAAGAAAGACAGAAGACCAGTCAGCCAGCGGCCAGATTAATTGTCCTTTAACAAAATCCATGAGAATATCTGGCAAACAAAAGGAAATATCCTCAACTTATCTCTTTTAGACTTTACACACAAGAAAAGTGCAAAACCATAATCAGGAACTTTAAGAATGACAGATTTTAAACATTTACACTGTATAACCATTTTTTAAAAATCACACACAAATAATAAGTCTTTTCAACTATACATTCAGTGCACATATCAAACATAACTTATTGGGTTACCTTCCTTGTTACATACATTAATAGCATGTCACATAAACACGTGTTCTGACTGCATTCTCACTACGTTACACACTTCCATTTCGTCAAAGCACATATATCTGTAGAGATGGGATATTTGAAACGGAAGCACCGAAGCCTGTTTCCTTCAAATCAGACGGACTTTGTCAAAACGCTGCATTGAAGCCAAAGTGAAATCTATACCGTCTTGTGACCGATGACGTGTGACTCTTCATATGCTCCAATGGAAATGACTTAACTGATTCAAGCGGTACTGGTGCCGCGTCATCTATCAGAATGAGAAACGCCCCATGTTCCCTCCTGCTCGCTGCTTTAAAGGCTAAGAGAACATGAAAATAAAGAGAGAAAACTTTAACTATGGAGACTTCCAGGGGAAGAAAACAATCACGTGTTTGGAAAAACTTCCACCTTGTGTCCCCCACAAAGGAAGGAGGATAATAATATGGCCAAAGATTAAATAGTATTAGATTACATAGTACTTAGTATAATTGCAAATGTAGTATTGTATTTACTATTATATGGTATTGCTATATAAGATGGATGAATGGATTGTTTTAACCAGGGAGATACATAGGCAGAAATGATGAATGAATTGAATGAATGCGTGCAGGGCCAGATTAAAAGTGCACAGGCCCCTGGGCCCAGAGTGTTACAGGGCCCCCCTTCCCCACCGCAACATTGTGAAAATTGTGAATGAAACACTGTGAAACGACATTTCTAACATCTCTCAGCCAATGGTACCAATACCAACACACTATTGGTAGTGGTGTAACTATCTGGCTTTTCTGTACATTTTGTTTCATGTCCAAACTGTTGGTGTTTGCCCTACGTGGGTGCCACATGGGACTGTGCCCTTAATTCCCAATGGATAGTCTAACCTTGAATGTGTGGATAGCGGTCAACAAAATTATGGCGACCACCCCACCCTTGGTCTCTCACCTGCTTCCCAAGTGAGTATGTGCCTTTATACACCTCTGTGCATGCACACGCCCAATCAAACACAAACCCCGACCTCTGCCACACACGCCCCACACACACTAATGCACCGTGCACCTCCTACTCATCTATGTCTCCTACAACCATATATCCCAACAAACTAATTTTGACAAACCTGTCTCTTATCTTATTTCACAGCACACACACTGTATCTAAATCATGTTAGAAAATCTAATGAATAACAGGACAACACATTGAGCCATAACTAACACACTAAGAAGACAGAATGCTACGAAACTTATAGAGATGACGACCCCTCACAATAAAGACAGCTGCAAGACTGAATGAACCGTTTGGGTTGGAAGTTAAATCAAGTTGGAGAAATTAATAGATCTGTGCCTGTAATACCCATAGCTGACCACCAGATGTCACTGGTATGGTCTATTTTATAAGGCTTTGAAGTTTTTTCAGTTCAATCAGAAGCCTCGAAAGCTTCTCTATATATTTCCTTTCTCAGCACTTCTTTAAGTATTTTTGTCATGAACAAACTCATAATTGACAAGTATAACCCACCTGTTTAGATGGAATTCTTCTGCTGTTGCCTCTTATGAGTGTTGAGCACCGCAGAACGCCATGCGCCCTCTGGTGGTGACTACATGCAACAACTTAAAGTGGAACTATTATGTGCATTTCAGGCTAATTTATTTTTATTTCTGAGACCAGAAGGGCTGGGATTGATCAAGTTATTGTCACAAATCGCTTTATTTACCTCAGACCGACCCTCTCCGTAGGCTGTCAAATCAGCCTGTGGGAAAAACGAGTGGATTTAGACTCTTCCGCATTAAACCCCGCCACCGCGCTACATCGGGAGCGTGCACCGCAACTGCTTTTGCCGTCATTGTAACATCTCATAAACAGAAGGATTAGGCTAATATTAACTCAATAAAAAAAACAAAAAATACAATGTCAACACATAGCATACAGCCCTACATGTTGGAACCTGAATCAGACCCTGAAAACGAAGTGGAAAACAGCAACCCACAGCAACAAATGCAGCAGGATGTCTCTCTTTGGTAAACTCACCAGCCATCGTTGGAAATAACTTTATCCCACGTTTTCCACCCACCTGATGTATTTGTACATGTCCTTGTTAACCAGTAGAAGGTAACCAATCACCGAACCTTATCCCCCGGGACGTCACAAGGATTTCCAAGTAGAAAAAACCCTCTAAAATGACGCGTTTTTTGTCATCATGGAAACCGAATGGAGAGCATGCCGGAAATCAAACTCAAAGAGATGATAAAGGAGGTGATAGAAAACAGTCTGATGAGGATTCAACACTCTAACACTGTAGAAAGCTAAAAAAACTCCAAATACCGTAATAGCACCCCTTTAAAGGCAAAACAACAGTAAAACAACTAGGTTTTCTCTCAACGTCTCCATGCAATAAGGGAATATTAAATAAGAAAAATATTGTGATGATCTATTTCAGCTTCTTTAAAAAAAAAAAAAAAAAACCATTTTTTTCTTCAGCTTTCGGCAGCTGAAACATTTCAGAGGGAGCTGGGAAACTTGGGTGGACATATCACAACAGTGCATCATCTGTACTCTCCTGTTATGTCATGGATAAAATACATTTAATGCACGACATTTCAGTGTCATGCACCTTTATGGGCGGTTTACTGATGTAAATCATGAACAGAAGGCACAGCCTATTAGTTTCAGATGAAGCTGGCATTTATCAATCGAAGAAATGTAAATAATTTACAATATAATTTCAAATTTCTTATGAGCTCAAGAAACAGCTTAAGAAAATTCCTGTAAAATTTTGTTGGATGAGATACGGTTTAATTTTGATCAGACCAAAGTGGAGATTTTTTGTCATACTGCACAGTTGCATGTTTGGCTTTCTCGGCATGTCATACCGATTGTCTAGCCCGGCGGTGGAGCGCTGATGCTGCGGGCTTGACCTTTTAAAACCTGGGGTGCCTGCACCAAACAGTTTCTAATTCTTTATCAGAGTTACTTTTGCAGAAATGATGGAGGTTTAGAGCTGCAGCTCATACGTATGGGCATAATAATTCTCAACATTTTTAATTTAGACAAGTCCAAAGCTTTTGTCTGCGTCTTCATTTATGTTTCATGAGTAAAACATATTTTATATATCTTAAAAATATCTCTTTCGTAGGTTTATTTGGATACCTGGTCCTAGTGGACCAGCCTGTGGCTGAAACCTAAAAAACTGCCCAGAGGTTGAAGGGTCAAAGACGCTCTTCAACGCAGCAACAGAGAGGTTTTAGACTAGATCATAAATGCTGAGAACAGCAGAAGAGTTTGGAGTTTTCCATCAGAGGTCAGATGGAAGACTGCCTCATTGATTGGCATTAAGAACAGCTGAAGAGCTGCAACCAGATCATCCATCCAGTTTCAATCTGATTCACAGAGCAGCTGCAGGACAGAAAAACCTGCGCATGCACAAAAACACAAGTCAATGTCTTCAGTTCAACAATTTTTTAATTTTTTTTTTTTTAGAGTTTCACAGAGACTTCAGAACATTAACAACTTTTATGTTGTGATGAACTAGTGCAATTTTTAACGCAAAGCAGAGGTAGTCAACTGTCTAAAGTAAATGCCCAAATAAAAAAATACCCCATCTTAACTCAGTTATGAAACAGTAAATGTCCAAATAAAAACAACATTTAAAGACGGTTGATGTTAAGGGAGTGGAGATCTGATATGCTGCCACCAGTCAGGGTGTGCCTTATCACACCCCAGAAAACATGTGTGGGCTCAGTTCAGCTGCTATAAATGATTCGCCCACCCCTCCCTTTATTTAAAGCGCATAAACGGACGCCAGCTTCCTCTGATATACGCTCGCAGCAACGGGCTGCTTTCCAAGCGCAGCGACACGAGGACGACCGCATGAAACTGCCACTGAAAGAGCGCGCATGAACGAGGTGGTCTGATGCAGAGCGCGTACTGGAGTGGCCTTGCAAACGTGCAGACGGATGCAGAAAATAATCCATCAGCGTTTCTACGTAACATTTCTGTATTTAGCTGAACAGTTGGGGTATCGCTGTGCATGCAAGCTGATGTTTCCCCATTTCTGGCTGTACAGTCGGACCACCTGCAGACCTGAAATAAAACCATCAATGTTTCAGATCATTTATTTATTCTGAAAAATGTTACTTCAAGCCAAATGAAGTTGTTCAGCATCGTATTGAGATTTATTCTTATTGTTGGGAGACGCGACAGAAATCAAAGAATTACTACAGTTTCACATTTTTTCTCAAAATCTACGCAGTTCTTCCACATCCTACAGGAAATAATTTCTCCTGCACTCCGAGTTTATCTAGATTAGAAGTCAACTGAGAAAATCCTCAAATGTTCCGTCTCTGATGGCCTAACATGAACGAACGAGTCCAATATAAACTCTTATTAACTCCTAAAGAAATGAACTGGCATCAATCAGTCCTTAACAATACATTCACAGTGCAAATTACATTATTATGAACACAAATAACCAAATACGACCTGTTTTTTTTAAATGACAGCAGCATAAAACTGGACCTGGTAAACATTTCGCTCTGAAGCAGCCGCCAATTCTAAACCAAGATCAATGAAGAGAACTATCCATCATCTGACTCGTCCAAAGCAAACATGTCAGTAACTAATCTGAGTTTGGAAGTGAATAAATAAAAATAAAAGAAAAAACAGTGAAACTGACAAATCTACAACATAAAGCTGTTCTTCTCTACTAAAACATTTTTTAACAAAATCATAAAAAACAACTTAAGTGCCACTATTGTCCACAGAAAATAAAAAACAATAAATTGAAGATATAAAAGTTCCTTCTCCAGATGGATATGTTAAAGTGATACAAAAAGACTTCATGACTTTAAGCTGATGGGATTCCTCCAGCGTTGAGCTGCAGCCACACGCAGACCTTCAGGAAAACACAAGTAGGACAATTTTACTTTATAGAAGAGAATTAGAATAAACTTTATTCATACGAAAATGATTCAGTTTCATTTACGACACATTTCTGGAAAAAAAAAGCTAAATGTGGAGACAATTTAAAAAAAAAAACAAAAAATTAAATTACATTAAAAGAAATTAAATCTAGTGTGACAATAATCTAGTATTCAGAGCAACACAGCGCCGTGGTCAATCAGACTGTACTTTAATCACCGTATATTATTATCCTACACGTTGCGTATTTTAGTGCACATTTAATTGTTTTCTTAGTAAATCTGAAACTGAGGACTGAATGTCATGCTGTAACATGTGTAGATGTCTGCTGCTACAATCCTTAAAGGTAAATAGAGAGAAACAAAAAAGAAAAGACTGGAGGAGTTTTTAAAAAGGATAAAAAATAAAAAAAAAACAAGTATTCAAATAAATTTGAAATAAATTCCTAAACTGTGAGCAGCATGTTGCATCTGCAGTAAAAAACCTTTCAACCCTGCAGGCGTCAGATGCCTGACGAAGAGGAGAGCTGGACTTCAGCTCGGGCTTACCTGCCGTGATTGACAGGACTCTGATTGGCCCGTCAGCTCTCCTTTCGGCGGCTTCAGCGTCTCCATGTGGCTGCCGCAGCTGCTGGATCGGAATTCCTGAACTGACAGCAGAGATTCAGCAGAAAATGGTCTGCATTAGCACACGGCAGCTGCTGAGCCAAGTGGGCTGCAGGACGTAGCTTCAGTCTGCGGAGAGACGAAGCGACAAGCAGAACTTTTAATTCCCCAAACGTCTCATTTAAAAGAAGCTGCAGCATGTTTAGCTCACGACTGACTGACGTTTCTTTTTTGACGCTGCTGCTGAAGGAAACAGGCGAGAAATGTGAGGAGTAGAGTGATGAAAACCCCGAGTGGGATCCAAAGAGCCAACCTGGACCGAGACCCTGATGAGACCAGTAAAGAATCAGTAAAAATCCAGCAAACACACACAAAATAGACAAAAGTTCCCAATTCCCACCGGAACTCGTCTCTTCTTGTGAACGTGGAGCGGACAGATCGGTGGGCAGCGGGGACGTCTCGGTTGCCAGGGCCTTAAAGTCTGAAAGGACAGAAAAACTGCTTGATGCGTGTTTTTAGACTGGAAAGAGACTAAAAAGACAGTTTTTGTTGGTTTACTTACCGACAACAAGCCGAACATGCGCTTCCTTGAACAGCGACGGAGCAAAGCATTTGTACGTCGCCTCATCTCCCCACGTCACATTCCTGATCTTCAGGGACATGTCCCCACGTTTGAGACCGTCTCTGAACAGTGACGTCCTCCCGATGTACGACACAATCATCATGTCGCGGAGTTCCACCCCCACCCTGTACAGGAACACAACATCCGCTCGGCTCTCCTTCTCTGACGGTCCTGGCTGCAGGTCCAGTCTGGACCACTCCACCGTCCTGTCCTGGATGTCCAACTCGGGGTCCAGGCGACACGGCAAAGTGACGTCCTCACCAGGAACAGCGACGACTGGCTCATCAGAGCCGATCAGCTGATAACTTTCTGGAAACAAAAGCAAGCTTTAATCTTAATTTCTGTACATTCAGACACTTTATTTTTCCATTTTACTAGAATTCACACTGCTGTGAAGTTTCTAATTATTCTGGGAAGTAATGAAACATTTCCAGCCTGCGTGGTGCCATTGGAGCAGATCTGCAACCGTCACAACTAAAACAGTCTTTATTACCTTCAGATCAGCTAAATGAAACTCATTCAGAGTTTCTAAAGAAAAAAGTCAACTTATAACTTATATCTACTTTGTATATTAGCTATTTTCACATACTACAATTTTATTTTTAGGTTTTAAAATAAAAAAACAAGACTTTTGCAACAGGAGCACCAATTAATCTTTATCTAAGGAATCTAGCTATTTTATGAAACATTTTAAAACCCGCATTTGTTATTATATCAAATGGTACATTTAAAAAAAAAAAAACAAAAAAACAACATTTGCTGGTTCTTTATTTCTTCTAGTTAATGTCATAAGAAGCCACTAAGGGAGGTCCAAAGAGCCGTGGATTGCAGACCTCCCAAAAGAAATCTAAAAGTAAAACCTGTCTGGAATATTTAAAGCCAACATGGAAATCTTCATAATTTTCCCAGTGATGTGAGGAAGTCAGATACTTTCCAACTGAAATGATAAACACTGCTAATAACAGATAAACAATTAGTCTCTCTCTAATATGATGCCATTAATTGATGGTAATTTTCCTAATCAAAACCAAAACCACTCTTTGCCCCTTCAAAGTAAAAATAAATTAATTAATTAATTAAAATTACACAACTGTGCAGTGTAAAATAATTTATATTTTTAAGGTAATTAGAATAATGAATAAAACTACATGGTAAAGTAAGTAGTCATGAGTATCTTGGTGAATCACCAAGTACCAAACTGCTGAATAACGATGATCAGATATCTTACATTGGTCATTTTGGTCATTTTCATAAGTTTTTAATGATTATCAGACCGTTTTATAGCGAAATTGACTAAATAAAACCCCTATAATTGCCAAATGAATACCAACTGAATGAATGAATGAATGAATGAATTCGACACAGTTTACCTGGGAATCTTAATGTTAATAATATTTCACACTGTCCGGCACTTTATCATAACAACTTTAACGAGAGGCGTTGAGAAGCATGAACGGCAACGTCACCTGTCGACGTCGTACGTAAACACGTTGTAAAAGTAAACGTAGAATAATGGAGGTGAGTTTACCTGGATTAGGTGTCCCGAGACAGCCGTAAACCCAGCATAAGATGAGGTAGAAAGCAATCCCGACCACGCTTCTTGCCATGCGGATGTTGAAACTGCACTACTACTACTGCTGCACTACTACTACTGCTGCCCCCGCGACCCGACTACTACTACGTGCGTGTTTCCTCTTTAAGCTGGTGACCACACCCACGTGATTCCCAGCCTATGACTGCGTTCGCTCGTCACCAAGGTAACCAGAGACGTAAACAGTAATGACGCATTGGGTTTCTACCTCGTGAAGCAGCTGACAGAGAGCTAACGCGATTCCACAGATTAAAACAGAGTTGTTTGATGAGGAAAATTATTTATCAGCTGGATAAATACTGACAGACTGTGCGCGTGACTTTCTGAGACTTTTTATTAAATGTTTGTCAACACGGAACATGTCAGAAAACAGTATATTCACGAGGAAAGTCCTCACATGTCTGGAATAATAATTCCATTAATTATGGGAAGATTTCAGCCGAAACATAAAGGAATTTTATTTTTTTTCCTTGCCATGAATAGGTTTTTCTTCAGTAGTTTAGATGCTCCATAACCAGTTGGTTAAACTCAGGGTTGCTTTAACTAATAGTTGCTTACTGTCCTGAAACTAATAACTCAGATTTAAAACCAGGGTTGCTTTAACTCAGACAATCCTCAGTTTGCATGTACTGCTCTTCATGAAAGTTTCTCTTTAAAATAGTTTCAATAATTTGTCAGTCAAGCAAATAATTAGTCTTTTTAATATTAAAAATATGTTTACTTCTCCCCTTCTTTATTGCCACAAAAACAGATTGTTGCAGGTGCATTTTCTCTCTGTTATATAACCATCCATCCATCTTCTGCCACTTACCTGGGTCGGGTCGCGGGGGCAGCAGCCTAAGCAGGGAAGCCCAGACTTCCCTCTCCCCAGCCACATTTGCCAACTTTGCGGGGGGGATCCCGAGGCGTTCCCACGCCAGCTAAGAGATATAGTTCCTCCAGCGTGTCCTGGGTCTTCCTTAGGGTCTCCTCCCCGAGGGACGTGCCTGGAACACCTCACCAGGGAGGTCCAGGAGGCATCCTGACCAGATGCCCGAGCCTCTCGATGCAGAGGAGCAGCGGCTCTACTCTGATCCCCTCCTGGATGACAGACCTCCTCACCCTATCTCTCAGGGAGAGCCCGGTCACCCTGCAGAGGAAACTCATTTCAGCCGGTGGTATTCGAGATCTCATTCTTTCGGTCACAACACACAGCTCATGACCATATAGGTCATGGTCTGGTAAATAACATTTTAAAATAAACAGTCTCTGTATTGAGGTATTTTGGTGAATCACTCATGTTTCCTCAGAGACACTAAAGCTGACAGATTGTGAACAATAAAAGTGAATGAATGATATCATGTTGATAAATCTTTTGTTGTCTGATGTGCGTTTTATGCTCAGTTTTCTTTCCCGTACAGCAGCGTAGGAGGCATTCTTTTCTTTTCCCTGTAATATGGTTGGTCTCCCTGACCACCTTATCAAGCCACTGCTTGAGTCACTTCATGTTTTCACAAAACCGTTAGTAAAAAAAAAACGCTTTTTGAATATCACTCACCTGTAACTAACCGCCACACGGCAGAGTTTGGGAAAAGCCCTGGCAGAGGCTGAGCTGTTGTGTATGTAACAGATACAGAAATAAATCATCAACTTTTTCCTTCATGTCACATAGATGAGTGCAGAGATGACATCACATTATGAAATAGGCACAGTTGGTGATCTAATTGCCAATGGAGATGCGACTTGGTGTGATACGCACAACCTCAGATGCTCATCAACTTCCAGTTATCATAAGCGATTTGGTTGGTGAAAAAGTTCAGGGTGCCCAATTCTATCTGAGCGATGACCTGACCCCCACTGCTGCTGTGGTCAGAAAAGCTGTCATGCGCTTATGGAAGAAGGCTTCCCGCTGAAGAAGGAATCATAATCCGAGGGTTTATTTCACAACTGGAGGAATCAGTAACTGGATACGGCGACGGACTGGTCACTGCTGAGGAGGAAGGAGTTGGTTTCAAAGGCAGGTGCTGGTAATTGTGAGCAGGTGTGTTCATTACAGTTAACAGATAGATAGATAGATAGATAGATAGATAGATATAGATATAGATATATAAAATGTATGTATATAATTTTGTTTGGGGGTGGGGGGGGTGGCAGGCAGAATTAACTGGATCCACATATATATAGTGGGCATGGGAAGCCATGTAGACCGGTTATAACTATAAATATATATATATATATATATATATATATATATATATATATATATATATATATATATATATATATATGTATATATGTATATATATATATATATATATATATATATATATCTATGAAACTATATATATATATATATATATATATATATATATATATATATATATATATATATATATATATACATATATATATATATATATATATATATATATATATATATATATATATATATATATATATATATATATATATATATACATATATATATATATATATATATATATATATATATACATATATATATATATATATATATATATATATATATATATATATATATATATATATATATATATATATATATATATTTATAGTTATAACCGGTCTACATGGCTATATATATATATATATATATATATATATATATATATATATATATATATATATATATATATATATATATATATATGTATATATATATATGTATATATATATATGTATATATATATATATATATATATATATATATATATATATATATATATATATATATATATATATATATATATATAGTTATATATATAGTTATATAGTTATATATATAGTTATATATAGTTATAGCCGGTCTACATGGCTTCCCATGCCCACTTGGTCTACCTGCACCCTGAATTGGGCCCTTGAAGCCCACATGAGCTTCATATATGGGGTCCATTTAACTGAAACCACATGGGACCTAGAAAATTTGTGTAGTTTGAGCCCATGTCCACTCAGTATGCAAAAAGCCCAAAAGGAACCTTTATGGAACCCAAATGGGTATGTTGGCGGGGGTATGGGGTTACATGGGAACTGTACAACTCTCCAAGTTGGCTCCCGGTCAAAACCAGTCAGAACCAATTTTAAACCCATATGAGCAAACGCAGGTGAGGCTATTATGAAAACTGGAGATAAATCTGCAACCTAAATTTAACCCTAATTGCCCCCACATGGACATGCTACCTGGGAGTCATTAATAATGTCCATCTGAGAACATTTTTTAAAACCATAAATTCTGAATGTTGCCCAGTCATTGCAGTCTTTTTACATTTTCTACAAGTTTATGCAAAATTATTTTACACCAAGGACCCTTGGTGCATCGAAAATGGGATGACTAAAAGAATAATTATCCACAACCAAAGTAAAAATCAGTCCCAGCCAAAGGAGGAGGTTCATCTTATTTGTCATCCACACTTTTTCATACATGTACCTAATCACAAATCTGATGATTCTGGTTAAATGAAGTCACTGTGTTGTGATTTGTTATCTCACCTGCTTGCTGCAGATAAAATGCAGCTTCAGCAGATGTTTTCTGGAAGGCAGATCCTGCAGCAGTGTTGTAGCACATGAGTCCACCTTGTGTTCCAGCTGTCACACAGAAACACGCTGACATGATCAGAAAAGCAGAAGAACGCTGTGCACGGTCACAAACGCCTGAACTCCGAGCCACTAAAACGAAACACTGCATATAGGAGGTCTTTATACATTCAGTCCCTGCGATCGTATAAGCAGGATGCTGTGGTGAATGTGATGATTCCTCCAGACCGTCAGTCTGTCAGCAGCCTAGCATGGAGATAACACTGTGTGCTGTCATTGGTGAGTGCACCAGTTTCTTCACTCTGTCACCCAGTTTTATTCTAAAACTTGATTTTTTTTGTTTATGAGATATTTCTTTCAGTTTGTTTGTGTTTGTGACTGAAAACTGGATGTTCAGCAGGTGTTATTTAATCGGTCTTCTGAAATAAACTGTGAAGCCAACACAACAAAGCTAAACTGGCAGTTTTTATATTAAGATACACAGGAAGAGCTTCTGCACCAGCAATGACCTCCTTATCACCAAGTAACATAATAAAACCCAAACAGGTCATGATAAAAGTTTAATCTTCCCGCAAAACTGCACAAGAAAGTACCTCATTGTATGTGAGACGTAGCCTTATTAGTTGTTGTGTCTTCACACTGATAGCGGTTGTTTTCTTTAGAATCACAAGAGGAAAATATAAAAATCTGAAGCATGACACGGACGTGCTGAGTGTGAAGACAACAAGTTCTGCTTTCTGGTTGCATCTTTGTTCAAATTGATATTAAAACGTCACATTTCTGGTTTTTTCTTGCAGCCTCTCTGAGCGTCGTTCCCAACAGATCCCAGTTCTTCCAGTATGAGTCTGTTTCTCTGAGCTGCGAGCAGCATGGAAGCCCATCTGAGTGGAAAGTTAAAAGGAACACTTCCAAAAACAATGATGAAGAATGTCCTTCAGCCTGGAAAGAAGGAAATAAATCCTACTGCTTCATCAATAATATATTTCCAACAGATGCTGGAGTTTACTGGTGTGAGTCTGGAGCAGGAGCATGCAGCAACACAGCTAACATCACTGTGACAAGTGAGTTTAAACACATCACATCAACATATTTACATCAGCTAACTGATTCATCATTCAGAGAATAATGTCTGGATCTATCCATGGCAAACATCTACATGTATGACATTAGAGCTACTTGTAAACAGAGCAGAAAAAATTATGCAGGCCGTGGCCACGATGCCCACAAGACCACAGCTATTTTCAGAGAGGAAAATATAAAGCTTATTGTGTTTAAAGAGGTCAAAGCCCATGAAATATGAGGTTTTTGTTTTGTCTTTCAGTTGGTATGTTGATCCTGGAGAGTCCTGCTCTTCCTGTAAATGAGGGAGAAGCCGTAACTCTGCGCTGCAGACAGAAGCCACCTTCTTCCTCCAATCTGACCCATTTCTATAAAGACGGGCGTCTCATTGGGAGCAGCCAGACAGGAAACCTGACCATTGGAAGTGTCTCCAGATCTGATGAAGGACTCTACAAGTGCAGCATCTCTGGAGCGGGAGAATCCCTTCAGAGCTGGCTGGCTGTCAGAGGTGACACTGGTAAAGATCTTCCTTTTATCTGTGGTTTCCCATGCAAGTTGATTTTAAAGCAGTGCAATACATACTAATACATAAAACCGTCTTCCCTCACCCACCTCCCCTCGCCAGTGGGTGGACTGGGGACAGTTCATCTCCAGCTTAGTTCCTCTACCAGAGTCCTGGTGGAGGGTCCTACACAGTATCTTAGCTGTTCCAAGGACCGATTCCATCTGGACAGAGATGCCAAATGTTCTCCAGGTTATCTGTCGGAGCCACTTCTCCAGTATGGGGGACACGCCCCCCATTACTCAAATGGCTACCAGTACACCAGGCTGGCTACTTGCTTGTGGCGTTCCATGTATTCTTTGCCTGCCAGTATCTTCGGATGCTTTTAGGTGCTGCATTGTTTCAGTCTGCACCTGGAGTCTTGCCTGGTGTGGTGGAGCTGGACCTTGATTGTCCTGGTATTCAAGTCTTGCTTTTGTTGCCATGATTAGTGCCCAGCCCCAGTCCAACCCTCTCTAGTCATTAATAGGACCATTGGTAGCCATTGGTGGCCACTTCGGCGATGTGTTGATGGTACATCTCTCCTGCATGGGCTTTGCAGGAAGAGAATCGTCTTTCAACTGGAAAGTTGGGAGATCGATTCCAGACTTCCTCTGACTACGTGCTGAATGGTCATTGGGCAAGACACAGAACCCCAAGTTGCCCCCAGATGTGCCAGTCGGGATTGGTGTGCGTGTGAATGGGTGAATGTGCCACGAAGTGTAAAACGCTTTGAGGGGTCAATATGACTGGAAAAGCGCCATATAAGTACAAGTTAATTTACTTTTACCTCACATGATGGTTCCTCTATCATGATGGTTCCTCCATTTTGACTTCCTCCAGGTTCCAGTGCCTGAGACATTCAGTAAGTGCTTCGTCCCTCAGGGCCCTTTTCCTGATGTTTTCATGGAGTTTGGATGTTTCATCTTGGATAGTAGCCCTGATGCTAACTCGTCCTCGCCTTTCCTCTCTGCACTTAGTGTCTAGTCACTGGACACTGGACTTGGGGTGGAACCCTCCATGCATGGTGAACAGCTTCCATGTTTTAACATCTGTGGTCTGAACCTCCTCCTTTGTCCAGCTTATTATCCCAGCAAGGCACCTGCTCACTGGCAGGGCTTGGCTGTAAATAGCCTGGACCTGGTTCTTGACATTGAGCTGACTTCTCCGTGCTTGCCTCACTTGTTGCAGATTTTGACGACACAATTCCTTGTGTCATCTTTGTGGTTGCCATTTGCTTGTGGTATCCCAAGTTCTCACTGTTTAATCTAAAAGTCTTATGTCAACCATCATATACTTTTTCATTGCAGAATCTGCGTGACATTTTTGCTTTTTACTAAACTTCAGAGCAGCAGGATGTTAGCCGCACTGCCTGCTAACCTTGTTGGTGGGGCTCTCATTTTGTTTTTAGGCCAACCTGTGGTCTTTCTGTTTTCAAACAGACCATCCTGAAGTGCCGACCTCTCAACTTGCTCACATACTACTTCCTGTGGTGGGCGTCTGCCTTGTGCTGATGCTGCTGATGCTGCTGTGCCTCTGGAGAACCCACAAAGGTCAGCCTGTTTTAAAGTAAACAGAAAACAGTTTCGCATCCTGCCCTTTTCTTTGCTAAAGGTTGGAGATACAAGGTGCAACTTCTTGAACTTGAAAACATATGTCTAAAGTAAAGACAGCAATTCCTGACAAGTCTGCAAACTACCTGAGGTGATTGGGTTGGTTTTCTCTCAGAAATGGGCAATTTTTTCAGAAGCCGGCAAAGATGCACCCTGTAAGCTCATTGTGATTTCAATATTTCCTGCAAACTGCACAATGAACATATTGTTAAAACCAAGTGATGATACTACAAACAGGTGAGTCCACCTACACAACTATGTCTGCAGTTTTAAAATAAACACTGTGACATCTACGAAGATCTTTTATCAGGTCATGAATAGTGAAACAAAAGGAGCTTTGTTTTGTTGCTGTCTGATACTGTCTATTTTCATCGAGGTTGAATACCGCAAGATTGTAACGTCACAAGTTCACTATTGTGATGTTTCTAGTTTGTTATAAATAGATGTAAGATTTACTGATCAGAGACGAAACATTTTAGGTCAAAGCTGGTAAGAGACAGCAAGTAAAACATGAACTGTCAAAAAATGCTTGTTGCAGCTCAGAAGAATTAAGGTTAGTTCATTATTATCATAATTTCCTTTCATACAATAATCAAATAGGGTTTTCTTTAAACTCCATTTTATTTACTGGTAAGCTTGACAAACACATTAACTGCCCATTTTTATGGAAGACACACGATTTTTCCAGCTTAAAACACATGTGTCATCTACATTTCTGGAGTCACTGCGATCCAGCAGCGTCCCAACGCTAAAAGACCAGACTATACAACTTTTCCTTCCAAGACGGCGCATGAAATTGCAGCCAGGTTTGCTTTACATGCCGGATCAACAGCTTATAAACACACAGGTGAATGGCAAAAGTGCTTCTTTAAACATAGTGTCTCAGTTTAAATGTAACTATTTAACGAAAACAACATTACAGTTAAAACGCTTTTAATGACATTAAAACAGGATATTTAAACAGGATATTTAATCCAAAGTTGAAACACATAAGCATCTCACTGCACCACTATTACTAGTTTTTACAGGAACTCAGAAGGGACAATATAAATGCTAACTTTAGATATATGATTGATTTGAGTGAATTAGACTAAATCATGTGGTTCTGATTTGGATTAATTTGGTTATTTATACTGGATCAGATTAAAATGAACTGGTTGAAATCAGATCATAATGACCTGGTCTGTTTAATTTTTCCTACGATAGTTTTGGAGTGGAAGTTACGATATAAACAAATCAAAACCTGAAACTTAACACAAAAAGTAAGGACAATTGTGTTTATTACTTCTTAATTACGCCTGATTATCATGTATCTGTGTTTCGCTTTTTTAAGTTAAGCTGCTAACACCAGCAAGCTCTGTTTTTCAGGGAAACTGGACCCTGCTGTTTCATACACGGATGTCACCATCACACAGGATATCGCACCTCAGAGGCTCAGAGGTAAAAAAGAAACAACACTAAGTTCAAGCTCATCGGCCAAAAACACTCAAAACGCTGCAGAAGTGAGATGAGAGTGTGTGTGTGTGTGTGTGTGTGTGTGTGTGTGTGTGTGTGTGTGTGTGTGTGTGTGTGTGTGTGTGTGTGTGTGTGTGTGTGTGTGATAGGAAGGGATGGGTGATGTTCATGTGTGCCCATGTGTCTGATGTGACTACTTAACACTGTAAAACATTTGGCTCTTGGTGTCTGACTGGTCGGCCTTCCCAGAAGTAGGTTTTATAGCTTTATTAACAGAAAAACACAAAAACATAAACAATTAACAGGCCAAATGATTAAGTTTATACACATTTTACTGCCACAGATCATCAACAGGGTGTTAAATGTGTTGCTGAAAATATTACCGGCAGTTTTATCTGACTTCCTTGTGATCATATGCCAACTTTACAGGACTTTATTTTTCCTGAAAAGATCAAAGTCTGAGTGTCAGTACTTTATCAGACGATATTCTTCCTGATCAAAATGTTCAATAATTTGAGCACAAACAAAAATATAAAAATGGTGTTGTGTTGTTTACCTTCCTCTAAATGAGTCACTGTCAGTGAAATCACCAGACAGATGTTCCAGACGTGATTTTCCTGAAGTATCATCCTCATTACATCCTCTGGATGTAACGGTACTTTAATGGGGATTAACTCTCACGTGGCTCTCTCGTTGTCCTGCAAACAGCCTCATACTCTGGTTTTCCTCCCAACATTTCCTCCTTCCTGCTTTCTACTGAGGTTACTCTGTGCTTTATCAGTTTGTTCCATTTAATCTCAGTAAATTGCCTAATTCCCATAAGGAAAAACCATCTGGAACACCTGCTGAGGCCCAACAAGACCATCATGGAGCTGGTTTAAACCCAACATGGCTGCCCAATCTGCAGCGATATGCTCATTGTTTAGCTGATGATGTCATCAGCTTGTTATGACTATGACAACCAGCTTTAACATGTAGAAAGCTCGCATGTGATTCCCCACACAGAGTTTGAGCCTCTAAGGCATAAAAAAAATAAAAACAACACCCAGATGGAAACATAAATACCGATCTGTATCGGGGAAATGACTGAAACTAAATATCTGACTCAGTCTTGCAGGGAAAACACCTTAAAAGTCGTGACTTTGGATGATTTTATTCTAATATAAAACCCTCCTTTGTTCAAATGAAAGGTTTTTAATCATTTTGACCTGAATTATGACAAAGATGCAGCTGATTCAGAGTTTTTGTGCTTATTTTCACAGAGATGGGAGCTGAACCCACCTTCTACTCGACACTCAAACTGGACATGAGCTGACCAAACACGAGTTTTAATGCACATTTACATGATGTGAAGTTATAAAAGAAGAATGTACAGCATTTTGTTTCCACAGCTGCTTACTGGAAATCCATAGAAATGTCTTTTCTTAGTTATTCTCTTAAATAATACCAGCTGGTGTTGGATCATGAATGATTGGAAAGCCTGATTAGCTAAACATGGAGGTATAACTTGTAAAAATGTTGGATTTGTGGAATGAGCCACTCAGCTAAACATGGCAGTAGTTCCACCATAAAATGTGAATATTGTAAAGTATTTTGCCTCATTTTTTGGGGTGCTATCCACACGTTTAGCTGAGTCCCTCATTCCACAGCGGCATGATCTTTACAAGTTTCACTTTGCTGTAAAGCCGACTTTTCAATCTTTCCAACAATGTATAAAACAACAGCAACTGGGATGAAGGAAAAGAGATGATCAATTAAACAAAAACTTTATTGTGTGTTATGTTTTTATTTTATGTTGTTATGTCTGTAGTCATCTTGATTCTTTGTGTAATACTGAGGTTTTTGTGGATTTCTGAGACCCTTTAGGAGATCATTTCAATCTGTCCTGTTATATTTTGAGTGTTCATGATGGATTTGAATAGTTTTTTCTGAATCATGTGTGTCTGCTTTTAGGTGATGTTTTATTATTTGAACAGTCACTTATTAAGTCTGCTTTGAGCTGTTCCTCTAATAAAATGAATGGTCTGCTTTGTTAAAGAGGTCACGCTATCATGAGTCAGAGTTTTCCTGAAAGCCATCTGATCTGGCTGAAGTAAAGAAAACAAGTTCCTGAAACATGAGACATATTCGGGCTGCATGGTGACATAGTGGTCTCACAGCTAGAAGGTCGTCGGTTCGATCCTCAGCTAGAGGTTTGGACAGTGGCCTTTCTGTGTGGAGTTTACATGTTCTCCCCGTGTATGCGTGGGTTTTCTCCGGGCACTCAAGCTTCCTCCTACTGTCCAAAGACATGCATGTTAGGTTAATTGGTAACTCTACGTGTGAGGAGTGTGAGCGGTGAGTGATTGTCTCTGTGTGGCCCTGCGATGGACTGGTGAACTGTTCCCAAAGACTGCCGGGATAGGCTCCAGCTTCCCCGCGACCCTTAATCCGACTGATCGGTTAGATAATGGACATGATGGTGGATGAGACATATTAATGTAAGGCAGCAGCAGTGAATAAAACAAAAATGAACTTTCTTGGGAGTGGATTTTATTTGAATTGCTGACGTTTCTGTGCAGATGTTAGAAAATGACGAGTTCAGTGATTTTGTTTGTATGTAAACAAAAGCTTTAACGAGGAAATGCTCAAAGGGGAACTCTCCATCTGAGTCACATGAACAGGAGCCTTTCTGTGTGGAGTTTATACGTTTACTCCGACTTCCTCCCACCAACCAAACACACGTTAGGTTAATCAGTCACTGAAATTCTCCACCATGTTGGCCCTGGTAACTTGTCCAGGATGTGCCGAGGCAGGCCGTTGATTGCTGCGATAGGCTCCAGTTTCCCTGAAACTGTACTAATAAATAATATTTCCAGACATGTGTAATACAGATGAAGGACAAATCTGTGGAAACAGCAACATATATGACCAACGACTTAGAGGAAAAAGTGATGACGTGAACCCCTGCATCATGGTCAACGCTGCCTTGTAGGTCAGATCAGCTGTTTGCCTTGTTGTTGCTACGAGGTGCTCCTGGTGTTTCCAACAGGTCAGTCATGTGTTGGCATGTTGCTGCCAACGGTTGCTTCTCAGGCAGACAAAACAAAGCTAACAGACCGACGCTGACCCGACCTGCTGATCCGGGACGTTCGGTTGACACCAGTTATCTGTAGGTCTACCCTGGTTGGTCAACCAGAACTTTTTCTTTAAAGTCAACAAAGACACCAGTCATAGTTATATTGTCCTGTCAAATTCATCTAAATTCAGTTAAATTATAAGGTGAAATTAAGCAAATTTGTAATGATTAAAACTACTTTAGCCATCTGGAGGTTATTTTAAACTACCGTTTAAAGGTAGAGTATGTAAAATTTTCAATATTTTCAAAATAAATTAACTAATAAAATAACTACAATCATAATTAGGTAGTTTTTTTGAACATGTAGGTTCCAGTCTGTCCATATTTGATGTGTTATTAAATTACAGGTTTAATTAATGACAAATGACAAAAAGCACTTTTTTTCTACTGGTAGGCAAACATTCAAAAAGGGTCTTTGTCATTAATTAAACTTGTAATTTAATAACACATCAAATATGGACAGACTGGAACCTACATGTTTTTAAAAAACTATCTAATTATGATTGTAGTTATTTTATTAGTTAATTTGTTTAGAAAATATTGAAAATCTTACATACTCCACCTTTAAAGAGTTAAAATCATTTCAATAATTTCACATTTTGTATTTTTAAACAGGACTGAAGTAAATTAAGTGGTTTGAGCAAAAGAATTGGAAAAGGATTTCTTTTTCTTTTTTTTTATAGCGATTTATGGAAAATGTTTTTGACCTCTAAAAGGTAGAAAGGCAGAAAAATATAATATTTTTTACATGAAGGACTGATCTTTAAATAAATTTCATACCACTATAATTACATAAGACGTATTCAGGACGTCTTCAGCAGCACACGTGGAATGAGGACTCTAAATGTTGCTGCTTTAGCGTCAACACAAGGCTGTAAATAATATCCTGTTTATCTTGTGAAATCCAGTCATTTTCCTTGTTCCTCTGGAGATCCTTTTGTACAAAGTAAAATGATCCATGTTCCCGTCTTTATGGAAACTTCTGTTGCATCACAGCAGCTAGAAGGAAGAACTTTCTGCCTGGGGAGGCTCTTCCTGCCTGAACGGATCCGTTTCCTCCTCCAGTTTTCCCGGTGTCTCATAGCCATGTCCTCATGATGAAACCTTTTCATAAGAGCTTCTTATCCAGACCGCATCACATTTCCTTTCATACTCCACCAGATAATCTGCTGACTGGAAATTTAGTGCTCTGGAAAATCCCTGCATGTCTCTTATTTCTCTGTTATGTCAGAAGTCATGCCTTACAGTGATTCAGGAGGTTGATTTGAATCAGGTGTGTCGGTGCTCCAACACACCTGATCCAGATCAAATGGATCCAATAGCTTCTTGTCGACCTGTTCATTCATTTCAGTCAGGGTTGTTGGAGCATGGAGACAACAAAAAACCTGCAGGATTCTGGCCCTCGAGGACTGGAGTTTAATACCCCCAATCTAGATTATAGGAGGCTTAGAGAAATGAAGATGCCTCACAGCAAGAAGGTCGCTGGCTCCATCCTTGGGGTGAGGTTTGGAGAGCGGTCTTTCTGTGTGGAGTTTGCGGGTCCTCCGGCTTCCTCCCACCGTCCAAAGCTATGTTAGGTTAATTGGTGACTGTAGATTGCCCATAGGAGTGAGTGTGAGAGGGAGTGGTTGTTTGTCTCTGTGCGAGCTGTCCAGGGTGTGCCCCGCCTTTCGCCCAAAGACAGCTGGGATAGGCTCCAGCTTCCCCGTGACCCTTCATCAGATTAAGCAGGTAGGATAATGAATGAATACTTCTAGTTAGAGTCTAACTGCATCAGGTTAGTCAAGTTGAAATTCATGAAGAGTATATGTAGAATAACTTGGAACACAGTGCCCCCACCCCCGCACTTGTCTCCATGGCAACTTATAAATAAAAATGCTTGTCTCCATATTTTCAGTTTACCTGCAATAAAACTAGTTTTACTGTTTTCCAAGTGAAAACTTTTTGTTGATGTTATAAGATTGTAATTTACAGGGATAAAAGTTCTGGACAGTGAATATCACAGAGAAGCGAAACATAAAACCTCAAAGAGCTGCACAGTTAAAAGAGCATTTACAGTTGTTTACAGTATATTTACCACCATTTCAATTTAAAAACAAAAGATGGTGAAGAATTACAAATTACCTGAAAGATTAAAACGTATTATAAATTAATAAATATATACATATATATAAATATATAGTTCACCACTACCTTCCAATGATGTCTACTGTTTGATTTGGTGCTTGTGTTGTTCTCACTCTCATGTTTAAGTTGCTTTGGATAAAAGTATTAACTAGGTGACTGTAGAGTAGAATAGAATAGAATAGAATAGGAACAGAACGTTGCCATGACAACAAAAACATCTGTGTGATGGTTGGAAAATGTAATTCCTACTTCCAGCTGGTGTCACCTCATTCCTCGATAGAATTCCATGTTGCTATTTATGTTCATACACACACTCAAGACACACCTTTTTACACACATAGATGTAAAAAAGAAAATAGTCAGACAGCATGACAGCTGTGTTTGCCTTTTCACACACTTCAGCCACTATGATTATGGTATTCAGGACGTCTTCAGCAGCACACGTGGAATGAGGACTCTAAATGTTGCTGCTTTAGCGTCAACACAAGGCTGTAAATAATATCCTGTTTATCTTGTGAAATCCAGTCATTTTCCTTGTTCCTCTGGAGATCCTTTTGTACAAAGTAAAATGATCCATGTTCCCGTCTTTATGGAAACTTCTGTTGCATCACAGCAGCTAGAAGGAAGAACTTTCTGCCTGGGGAGGCTCTTCCTGCCTGAACGGATCCGTTTCCTCCTCCAGTTTTCCCGGTGTCTCATAGCCATGTCCTCATGATGAAACCTTTTCATAATGCAGATATTTTATCTCATTCATCTTCTCCAAACATCTTAATGAAGTGTTTAATGTACACATGATACCTCCAAGCTGGTGTCACCGCATTCCTTGAGGGAATTCCCTGTTGCTAACTCACACACTAAATACACACCTTTCTACACACATGGCTGTAAAAGGAAAACAATCAGCATGAATGAACTGGGTTTGCCTTCTGACACACTTCTGCCACTATATTTATATAACATGTATTTATGACGTTTGCAGACGTGGAATGAGGACACTCTAATGTTACTAGTTTGATATCAACATGAGGCTATAAATAATATCCTGTTTATCTTGTGAAATCCAGTCATTTTCTTTGTTCCGATGTAGATCCTTCTCTACAAAACAAAATGATTCATGTTCCCGTCTTTATGAAAACTTCTGTTGCATCACAGCAGCAGAAGAAGAACTTTCTGCCTGGGGAGGCTCTTGTGTCGGTGCTCCAACACACTTGATCCACATCAAATGGATCCAACAGCTTCTTGTCGACCTGTTCATTCATTTCAGTCAGGTGTGTTGGAGCATGGAGACAACAACCTGCAGGATACTGGCCCCTGAGGACTGGAGTTTGACACCCCAGTTCCAGATTAAACAAGGCTTTGCTGCCTTTATGCAGAAACTTCGATAGAAGATGTTTGTAGCCTGACTTTATCAGGTTAGTCTCTCAGCATCAGTCCATGGAAAAGCCAGCAGCTTATTCATGTTGTTGGTATTCAGCAGCTGATGATACATCAGAAAACTATCAGAAAGCTGCAGCAGAAACATCTGGAGAACATCTCAAAGCCACAATGCACAGAGTAAAGAGAAAAGAATGCAAGTTGACTTAAAGTAAATGATGTGAAGACTTAAAGTCTGGAAACTTGCAAGAACAAAAAGAGCTTTTTTTTTTTCATCATTGCTTGTGTCATAAAAAAACTGATTTTCCAACATAACCGATTATCATTCAAGATTCCTAAAATAATGTATTCGCATAGACTTCAAGTATAAATTCATTTAGAATATATGTAGAATAACTTGGAACACAAAACCTGACAACCCCCAAATACAACAAATTCTTTCTGACATGATAAAATGGTGCAAAAGGAGTTTTCAGCTTGCAGTGAAACACAACAAGCCTTGTTCCTGCTGCAGCAGCAAGCATCCCTGTAGTAAACTGTAGGCTCTGGTGGTCGACGCTTACCTGGAAGTGCTGAGTGACAATACCAAAACAGAGTGAAATGCAGAAAATCTGTGCCTTCGCAGACAGCAAAGAACGTCTGACTGCAGTGATGCAAGCTGTGACTTCACCTACAGACGCCTGCGGTCTGCTGTGGAAGATTTTTTCTGAAAGGAAGTTTCATAGAAACAAAAGCAAAACAATAACAAGAATGCTGCCAGGCTAAACCTGTTCAAGTTTTATTTATAGAGCATTTTCCCTACATGGAAAAGCAACTCAAAGTGCAGCTCCGCCCCATCCTGACTCATCAAGTCTCCCAGACCGGAAACCTACACACTGAAACTCACGTTTACATAAAAAACATCGTCCTAAATCTCACCAACTAGATCAGGGAAACTGCAACCCTGCAAATCTAATAAAAGATGTTGAGGTGAGATGAAAATAAAAATAAAGAAGTCGAGAAAAATATTTAATTAAAAGCTTAAAAAGGTCAGACTCAGAAATAAACACTCCAGCTGCTTTCGGGTCGTCTGGAAGGTTGCTCTACAGACAGGGAGCATAAAAACTGTCATTTTCTAACCTAACATGACATATCCACCTGTAAAACTACAAGTAGAAACTTTTTGTCCTCATTATTAGACTGTAATCCACAGTTTAAAAGTTCTGGACAATTAATATCACATAAAACCTTTAAAGAGCTGCAAGGTTAAAGGAACGTTTACAGCATGTTTAGTATATTTACCACCGTTTCAGGTTACAAACAACAGATGCATAAAGAGTTACGAATTACCTGGAAGAATAAAACATACTATATTATTCTCAGCCTGGAGGCACACACTCCGAGAGGCAAATTAAAATGACCAGGTCACATGACATGCATGTATTCGGACAGTGAGACATACACAGTGCTGACCACTGCTGGTCCTTACACTGCCATTTAAATGGTTAAAATCATTTACATTTTTACATTTATCATGAGCAGAAGAAGTGGTAAAAAATCTCTTTTTCTTTACAGCTGGTTTTGGGACAAGTTGGTTTTGTCTTCCAAAGGTGAGAAAAGGAGATAAATTGACTTTCAAATAAAACATAATATTTTTTCACATTAAAAACTGACCTTTAAATAAATTTCCAAGCCACCCAAAATCTATAACGCAGATATTTTATGTTTTTCTTTTAATTAAACGGTGACATTACATAAATAAATAGGTATTTAAAGGATTAAAACAAGTAGAATAATTCCAGTTTTGGTCGTTTAGATGAAGAAGTGAACAACCAAAAGGTGTCAAAATATATTCCATCATGTTTTACTGCAGTTTGGGGGAGATGTCATTTTACCCGTCAATAACCTGAAAGACCATAAATTCTAATGAAGGGTTCAGACTCATACTCATTCATCGTCTAGACTTCTTGATGAAGGGTTTTACAAACATGTTGCCATGACAACAGATACAGAAAACCTCCAAGCTGGTGCCACGCCATTCCTCGAGAGATTTCCCTCTTGCTACTTATGTTCCCACACACTAAATACAAACCTTTCTACACACGTATGTAAAAGGAAAACAATCAGCATGAATGAACTGGGTTTGCCTTCTGACACACTTCAGACACTATAATTATATAACACCTATTTATGACGTTTGTAGATGCAGATGTGGAATGAGGACACTCTAATGTTACTGTAGTATCAACACAAATAATATTATGGTGTTTATCTTCTGAAATACAACAATTTCCTTGTTCCTTGCTGTTCTGGAGATCCTTGCAAAACCTCTGTTGCATCGCAGCAGCAGCAGAAGAAGAACTTTCTGCCTGGGAAGAGTCTTCCTGTCTGAACGGACCAGTTTCATCCACAGGTTTCCCTGATGTGCTTGATGATGATGACATCATTATGACACCTTTTCATAAGAGCTTCTTATCCAGAGCGCATCATATTTCTGTTCATACTCCACCAGATAATCTCTGACGTCACCGTGAGGGAGGACAACAGGATGGACTGTTCCACGTCACGGTTGTTTAATTCTTACTTCACTCAGACGGAATTATCTTAAAGACCTAAAAATAACAACAAAACAAATAAAAAAGATAACAGTCCCGCCTTAGCCTTCATTTGCATTTTATTTTTCATGAAGAATAGCCGGTACAGTAAATAGAAAACATAGTAAAAAAATAAATAAAAAAAAAAGATACATACACACATATAAACACACAAAGACTTATCTGAAAGTTGACTGATCGTGTGTGTGTGTGTGTGTGTGTGTGTGTGTGTGTGTGTGTGTGTGTGTGTGTGTGTAGATACCAGACAAACCTGTTGACTTGGGTCGGAAGCTTGAGGTTTAGTTGTACTGACATCTAGTGGAGATGTTGCAAACTGCAGCACCATAAATGTCCTCATCTTTCCCATCTGAGCTGACAGACTACAGCAAAATCATCTGAAAACCACTGAAGTTTACACACATGAGGTCAGTACATTACAGTTCAACCATAACAATCAGAAAACCAGTGAAACATCCTGAAGGAGCAAGTTACAAGCAAGAAGTTGGTGTGCAGAACGGAAGGTAACATCTGAACAAACAGGGAGGCGACCTGTACAAAGTAAAACAGCGAGTGAGCAGAACTAAAATATGAGCTGAACTAGAACAGAATAAAATAAAGATAAACTAGAATGAACTAAACAGGCGAAAATTAAGCAGAAGACTGAAATACAACCACAGATTACGGCCTTGAAACAGAAATCCTGAAACCAAAAAGGTGAACAGAAAGAAGAACTGAAAACACAAAGACAGCGATGGGATGTCCCAACATGACGTCAGAGTCATTTCTAATGGAGATCTCAGTGTAATTTCCTTTTGCTTGCAATGTAAGCAGGTACAGAACCGACACTGAGACTGCAAAGCATACTAATGTACAAAACAGTCTGAAATATAAAATATTTCCACGTTACTTTGTGACCAATTAGGTTTTATTGAGAAAAAAAATCACTATGTGCAACTTTACGTGCATGTAAAAGGCAAGCAGGCAAAGGTAGTGAAAATAAAGTGTTTAAATGATGGTGACCATACATAACTACTGCTATTTCCAGAATTTTCTCTTCAACTTTTAAGTTTAAAACATTTTAAGCTGCAAACTATCAGAAAAACATGGAAATGGAAAATATTAGGTTTAGATATTCCTGTGATTCTAACATGTAAAGACCATAAAACCCACACGCAGGTCATGTGGTTCACACGTAAATCACGTGTTTGGGTGAGTCACATGTGAACTATATGTAATCTAGTGTGGTTGTCATGTGTAAATATACCAGAAACAAAATATTGGTAAAATGAGGGACTTAAAAACATTGGCTGTGTCGGAATACCCACCCTGATCCCTCATCTCCAATTTACTACATATTATATAGTGAGTTGGCGATTCAGACACAAAGCTGACTGTTTTCTCCTCGTCGTAGATCATGTGACTAGCGGCTGTCACCATAGCAACTACGTCGCGTCATTCCAGATCGAATCCAAACACGTAAAAAAAATTGTATTTTATTCTTTCTTTGTTGCATATTTATTCAACATATAAAGGTATAAAATGAATTATGGTCTTTTTCTGGACCTGCTTTGACATTCGTGTCACTTGCACCACTTTGAGCTCCTGTTTGCAATGCATTGTGGTCTATATTGACCCATCCAGTGACCATTGATGCTCACTACTTTTCGAGAAGCATTGTGAGTGATTTTGAGTGCACTACATTTTTCTCTTTAGACATTCGGACACCCGTAGAAAATGGCATGAGCGCTATATCGGGCACTATGTAGGGAACAGGGTGGTATGATCAGACAAGATGGCTGCTGAGGAGGAGAAGAAAGTAGAAAGTTTGTAATGGATGAATGTGAGGACCCAGAAATTCAGCCACAAAAAAGGAGTCATTAAACAAAAAATTAAAAAAATAATTGAAAGTGGGAGTTCAGAGATGAGGGTAAAGGCAAATAAAGCGGCTTAGAGAGTCCAGATTCCAGAAACAAGGCAAGAGGTCAAAAATACTGAGAGAGCGGAGGTACTTGGCATGGATGATGGGCGGGACAAAGCAAAAAGCAAAGGGAGGGTCCGTATTCAGTATACTGAAGGACAAGAAGAGACAATGCAGGGGAGGGAACATGGCAGAGGCTATTAGGAAGCTCCAGGTAGGCTGAGTTCCCCTGATAAGATAAGATAAACTTTATTTATATAGCCCTTTTCATAGACACAAGGTCACAAAGTGCTTGACAACAATAAAACATAAAAAACCTGCAACGTGTGGAAAAATAAAGAAATAAAAACAGTATAAAGAGGTGTAGAAGTAGAAGTAGAAGTCCTGTCCAGCAGCTGTTCCAACCAGTCTTTAAACCAGCTGAATTTAATTAGCTCAGCTCTACTGCAAGGTGTTAGTGAGAACTCCTGTGTTACGACCCAGCGGTCTAGGGGTAAGAGCTGCAACTTAAAACAAATGTGCACGACCAAAAAGTGTATCGGGCAACTTTATTGTCCCACCGAAAAATAAACAGAAATCAATACAGGCCCAATTGGAATAGCAGGGCAACCAAAATATAGAACAGAGGTGGTTCTAAACACAAACAATCAAACACCTGTAAACTCAAGTCACTAAATAGTGAAAACAGCAAAGATCAAAAGCTTCACAAAAACCAACAAAATGGTAGACAAGGCTGTAAAACCAGCAACCGAAAAACCCAGTCTCAAAGGGGGCAAGCTGCAACCACCACACAGCTGCCCCAGAATGAAGAACTTGGCGCTCTTTTATCCTGATTGGAGAGGTGTTGAATCCTCACTGGAGCAGAGGTCAGCCACTCAGAGATGCCGACGAGACCAGATGATGTGGAGGATCCAATCCAAGCCAAAGGGAGGCCAGATGGTTTCCAGGCTGAATGAAAATGGGTTGATGGGCAATTGGGGGCAGCTGGAACATCCTGTTCTAAATGCTTCGGTAGAACCAAAAACATGGCAGAACTTCTACTTTACTTCTACTTTACACAATTCTGACTTCAAAGGTTCGATGTGGAACAAGCTCCGTCTTTTATCATGTCGATCTTTTCCACTTAAAAAGCAAAAAGTGAAACACAGCGAGAAGAGACTGTTGTTATGATTCAGACTTCACAGAAACAGGAAATGAAGCGACCGCATGCAGACACCGAGACCTCGCCTTCACATGGACGATGTACACCATCCACTGACACAAACAGGTCATGGTTGCATTTCTAACCAGTTCAGGTTGTTTAAAGCCTTCAGCATCCGCAACACAGCTGCTGCAGAGACTAAGCACCCTCTCAACATGGTGGTTTTCATGTTTTCATGTTTGGATTGTGTTTTATTTTTTCGTTATTATTGTGATATACAATACAATACAATACAACTTTATTTATAAGGCACTTTAAAAACAACAATGTTGACCAAAGTGCCACATTGTGGGGGGTTAAAAAAAAAAACAAACAGAATAAATAACATACATTAGGACAACTTAAAAAAATTCAGACATCTAAAAACAATTAAAAAAATAAAAGCAATCAAATTAAAACAATCAAAATAAAAATCAGATCTAAAAAGTCAACTTATTGTGTGGAAAGCCAGCTTCAACAAACAGGTCTTCAGATTTAAAAGCAGATACAGTGAAGGCCTGTCAAACCTGGAAAGGAAGCTCATTCCACAGTTTAGGTGCTGCCACCGGAAAGGCCCGGTCCCCTCTGAGCTTCCGTTTTGTCCTCGGTACTGACAGAAGTAGTCGGTCAGCTGACCTGAGAGACCGAGAGGGTGTGTAAGGATGCAGGAGCTCAGAGAGGTACAGCGGGGCAGCACCCTTCAGACATGTAAAATCAAATAAAAGCAGCTTAAAATGGATGCTAAAGTGCACGGGCAGCTGGTGAAGAGATGATAAATCCAGGGTAATGTGCTCATATTTGCGTGTGCCAGTTAAAAGACGTGCAGCTGCATTTTGTACCAGCTGCAGTCGTATGCATCCTGCGTGGGTTCACATCATATACTATTTACAGTATATAGTCTGTAAAAAAGCCCTGCGATGGACTGGCGAGCTGTCCAGGGCGTACCCTGCCTTTCACCCATAGACTGCTGGGATAGGCTCCAGCTTCCCTGCAACCCTTCATTGGACTAAGGAGTTGGGAAATGGATGAATGAATATGTCAAACAAATAAAAAGTACAATAATAATCTACCTTTGTAAAAAGAAATTATGTTCTTCATAGCTACATGTGTCTTTGTTTCTGTGGGATTGGGCCGATATGCAACAGATTTGTGCTTTCCAGGGATAACTGAACCCACATGTTTTAATAAAGTTAAATCTTCCAACTTCCACATGGACTGAAGCAGCAGTTTTCTCCCATGATGCATCTCTCCTCAGCAGCTCCTCTTCATGCTGCCTGCAGGCTTCTGGAAGAACCTCTCGCTCCGGTTGGGTAAGATAACTGGCTTCATGTCAGTGGTTGCCATGGTGAATCCAGTGACTGCTGCTCCATGGACAATGATCCCAGCTTTGGGGGATACTCAGAGTTGACTGAACCAACTCAAAACAGCTGTTTCTGGAGCCGAACTGCTCAGAGTTGCTCAGAGTTCATGAACCCAGAGTTTCTGACGAGACTCAGAGTTAGTTGAACCGCCTTGCTGGAAAACTTTTCCTCTTCATATTTTCACTTTGCTTGTTCCCAACTTCACCGTGATGGTCCACCTGCACCCACGCATGTGTGTTTACGCCTCTAGTACTTCAGTGAATCTGGGAGTACTGGTTTCTCTCTATAAACTGGCTTGAATTGATGTGTGTTTACTGTCACAAATAATATGTTTTGAAATGCATTTCACATGACAATAATGTGAAAATTTATGAGGAAAAAACACACTAAGTAGAAGAAACAGCTTTTATTGGTAAAATCTTTGAGCCTGAACTTGGTAGAAAAGTCCTGTCGACTGTCAGCGTGAAATCATTGCTACTGTTTCTCTATGTAGTTGTTTCATTTCCTGTAAAGCCTCCATCATAAACATGACCTTCTCATGCTGACTGCTTCTCTGCTTTTCAGCACTAACACAGAAACATCTGCGTACGAAAATAAAAGAAGGAACTTTAATCACTTTTAATAACTTTTGACGGCGTTTTTGGGACATAAGCAGGAGCACAGGTTATATAAGTTTATTAAAAGATCAAAACTTTATTTTTTAAATTTCACCACCAGTTGTGATGATTTCCTGTGTGTGGTAAAGGTGTAATAGTTTGTTATAAGACAAGGGAAGACAGCAGTAGACCAGCATGGCGGTAACATCCTTCTGCCTCCTGATCTGTAAGTAAAGTCACTGTTTCACAATATTCTGCTTCCTTCTGCTCGGCATGTTCAACTCCATCCTTCTTCCTCTCTGTTCTTTTTTAACAAGTTTTCTCTGATCAGATGTGAAGAGACCAAAAGTTCTTTTGTGTGTCGGAAACAGTTTTGTTGTTTTATGAGTCTTTCTATCAAATGATGAAATTTTCTTTTTTCTTTTTTTTTTTTTTTAAACCAGATGTTTAGATGAATTTATTTGGATACCAGGTTGTGATAATTTTCCATTTCCACCATTTTCCAACTGCTTATATCTCCATCCATCAAAATAGGTTGAAACTCGTGCTTTTACTTTGGTTTACAAAGACTCAATTAAATTAAAATAAGTTTGTAATTTGTGTTTTGATTAGTTATTCAGATTTTATTTTCATTCTTTTCTTACTAGTTCAGCTCATATACACATAGTTAGTCTCAATTCTTGTTTTATTTGGTAGCGGTACTCCCTTTGTTTATCCCGCTGTCTACATGTCCTGTTACTGTGTCCGAACTGCACCGTGCTTGTCTTTTCTCCATAGTGACTATAAATATATTTTCCAGGTTTACTTTTGTCAGCTTTTCTCATTCAGAATTTCTCTTTTAGTCCCTGTGAGTCATAGCTGTCGGACCTGTGCTATCCTCACCTCTAGTTACCACGGTAACCACAGAGTCATAACATATAAAAAGTTTCTCCTTCACCAGTCATCTGTAAACATTAAACATTTAAAAGTTAATAAAAACTGTGACAGCAGGGAAGCGCTTCGCAACGAGTGTTATTTCCTTTTTCAACTTTCATTCTTTTCTTTTTTTTTTTTTAAATCCCTCTGAAGACCAAGTTAGTTTTCTCTCCTCTGTGAACCACATCCTGAGTGGGTTGGTTTCCTCTCAGCAGCATCTCTTCAGAGAAAGGCTCTTTAAAAAAAAAAAAGAAAGAAAAACAAAAGGCACCCATCAGCTGAATGTAATGAGATTAAAAATACAGATCAGGTCTGAAAAAGAAGAGAAAAAAAAAAGCAGTTGTTTATGTCAGAGTTAGAGGAGAATGGGCAGACTGGTTGGAGATGATGGAAAACCAATAGGAAGTCAAACAAGCACTGGTTCCAGCCAAGACATGCAGAGCATCATGTTTGAACCCACGACACGTCCAGCCTGGAAGCAGATGGTCTCCAGCAGCAGAAGACCACAGCGGGTTCCCTCCTGTCAGTAAGAACAGGAAACAGTTCACACAGACTCACCAGAACTGGACAATAGAAGATGGAGAAACTGGTCTGATGAGCCTCCAGTTCAGCTCCACATTCACATGGTAGGATCAGAATCTGCTGGAAACATCATGACAACATGGATCCATCCTGATTGGATCAATGCTTCAGGCTGCTGCTGGTCCACGTTGGGCTCCTCATGGTTTAACCAGCACAGCCTACCTGAGTCCTGCTGCTGACCATGTCCATCCCTTTCTGAGCACAGTGTAGCATCTTCTGATGGAAACTTCCAGCAGGATGATGCACCATGTCACAAAGCTCACATCATCTCCACCATGACGATGAGTTCACTGTCCTCCAATGGCCTCCACAGTCACCAGATCCACATCCAGCAGAGCAGCTTTGGGATGTGGTGGAACGGGAGATTTTCATCATGATGTGCAGCAACTGTGAAAATCAGAAAATCTCTGAGGAATGTTTCCAACACCTTGTTGAACTCATTAAATGAACTATTGAGACAGTTCTGAAGGAAAAAGGGTCCAACCTGGTACTTGCAAGTTGAATAATGAGCCTCTGAGTGTGTGAACATACATACAACACCGGCTGTCATTGTTTCGGTTTGTGAAAAAATAACATTTCTGTTTTGTTTTGTTTAATTATAGATTTAATCACAGATTGTATCTATTAATCATCCAGACATCTAAATCCTGACTGAAATATTCCCTCTCAGGCGGCTTCGTTGCAGCCGTTGCTTCCGTGCAGATGATCGTTACTCCAGACCGTTCTCAGTTCTTCAGATATGACCGCATCCAGTTTAAGTGTGTGGGGAACTCCATTGGATGGACAGTAAGGAGGAACACGATGCAGCAGACTGCTCAGGAGTGCAAGTTTGGCTGGGCAACCCCACGCGAGTCCTCCTGCATCGTTGACAACGCTTACCCAGAAGATACTGGAGTGTACTGGTGTGAATCTCCAGAAGGAAAGAGCAACACCATCAACATCACAGTGACCGGTAATGCTGCATGTACATGCATGTTCATGCCTATTGTAATGAGATAAAATCATGTGAATTCTTTCCTAAAATGTACATTTTAGCTAACAAGGTGACCGTCAAGAGCCCAATGTATCCTGTGGCGGAGGGAGATGATGTGAGACTTCACTGCTTCTACAAGGAAGGCGACGATATCGATGCTACATCCAACTTCTCTGCAAGTTTCTTCATAAACAATTCTTTCATTGGGACTGAAAATGAAGGAGTGATGGTTCTAAAAGAAGTGTCCAAGTCTAAGCACGAAGGTTTCTACAAGTGTAAGCATCCTTCTGGAGATTCACCACCGGCATGGTTGGCAATAAGAGGTAAGGCCCTGATTGTCATAGAGGTTGTTTTTCAACCCTTTTTTAAGCCAAGGCACTTTTTTCCACTGACAAATGACAACGCACACCACAAACCATAATGTTTTGTTTTTTTTTTGAGAAAAAAGTTTATATTATTCATACAAAGTCCATCTCGTCAAAGCCTCTTGATTAGAAATCATATAAACACAAAGAAGAAGGCATTTTATTATCTTTCACTGGGGCTGTTTGGATGAACACAGAGATGCTTTTTAGACCAATTACGTGAAATTGGGTAATTTCTCAGAGCACACCTGATAATCTCTCACTGCACACTAGTGTGCCATGGCACAGTGGTTGAAAAACCCTAGTGTAGAGTGTAAAGTGTCAATGGAGGCTTAAAGGGGTCCTATTATGGTATTTCAAGTTTTCTGAGCTTTCTACAGTGTTACAGTGTTGAATCCTCATCAGACATGTGAATGACACTGTTTTTTATCACCTAAACACATGTTTGAGTTTGAGTTTGAATTGCAGCACTCTCTCCGTTCGGTTTCCATGGCAACAAAAAACTTGTCGTTTTAGAGAGTTTTTTTCTACTTGGAAATCCTTGTGACGTCTCGGGGGATAAGGTTCGGTGATTGGTTACCTTCTACTGGTTAACAAGGGCATGTACAAATACATCAGGCGGGTGGAAAACGTGGGATAAAGTTATTTCCAACGATGGCTGGTGAGTTTACCAAAGAGAGACATCCTGCTGCATTCGTTGCTGTGGGTTGCTGTTTTCCACTTCGTTTTCAGGCTCTGATTCAGGTTCCAACATGTAGGGCTGTATGCTGTGTGTTGACATTGTATTTTGTTTTTTTATTGAGTTCATATGAGCCTAATCCTTCTGTTTATGAGATGTTACAATGACGGTGAAAGCAGGTGCGGTGAGCGCTCCCGATGTAGTGCAGTGGCGGGAGGCGGGGCTTAATGTGGAAGAGTCTCAATCCACTCGTTTTGGCCGCAGGCTGATCTGACAGCCTACGGAGAGGGTCGGTCTGAAGTAAATAAAGGAATTTGTGGCAATAACTCCATCAATCCCAGCCCTTCTGGGCTCAGAAATAAAAATAAATTAGCCTGAAATGCATATAATAGTTCCACTTTAACTTTGCATAGGCTCCTCCCCCTCTCTCTTGCGGTGCATCAGATTTACTGCACAGCCAAAATAATGCTTGGTATGTGGTTTTGCACATGTGACACCAGTGTTTTGCACATGGGAAACACATGGAAATTTCATGTGAGACCCACATAAGCACACGTTAAACCTACCAAACTACATGGGAACCAATGTATGGTCATGATTCAAGTCATTTTAACCAGTAAACTGTGATCGTATAAACATAAAACCACATAGGTTCCACACACATGTGGTTAAATGAGTTTCCTCCTGTTATTCATGTGTTTTCACTGTGTCCACATGTGCTCTGGAGTCAATGCTGTGGAATATTCTATGCTATTGATGCTACAGAGTGGACACGGCAGCCGATGATGGCAAGGAGATTACATTTATTACAGACTGACACAGATTTAGAATGGACATGGGGAAGGCCTCTCTTCAGGAGAAACTCTCTGCTTATATTCGATCATCCCTGCAGCAATACTTCTTCACATGGGAAGGCATGCCACAAGTTGCTAATCGTACACTGTCCAAGCTGACTGCTGGTGTTGAGAGAGTTGCTATGTTACTTCAACAGATATCATTGTTTACCAGGTGCAGAAGTTGACCTTGGATCAAATCTAACTTTCACATCGTGTTTTTAGTGTTATTTTGCGTTATACTCTGAACGATGGTAAACCGTTGCTATGCAAAAGCGCCATTCACAATCGCCATGGTGAAAAGATCGTAAAAAGGTTCATTTTCACACTTTCCTGCTTGGAGGCGCAACAACACAGGAATCCGAGACAACAAAGAATAGTCAGCTTGCTTGGATCGCTGCTGAAAGACAACCAAACATCTTTCATATTTATTTATATGATAGTTAAGTTTAATAACTTAATATTAGTTTAAATAATTTAACTACACATTAGAAACACATTAAAAGCATGTTTGTGCTGCTACAACCTTAGCAGTTATGGTGATAAAGCTAGGTGGAGCGCGGCTTATCTTTGACAGGATTACTGTGTTCCCAGTGTTTACCAACTTTTAATCTTAATCTCCAGCAACCATCCATTTGCAGAAGGAACATGAGACTCCAATAACCTGTAAGTTATAAGTTATAACTACAGGAACTGCTGGGAAGTTTCGGCGCTCAAGCCGCAAACAATGTAGCTGAAGATGTCAGTTGTGCAGAACTGTGGCCGCGTTCAGTTTGATGTTTGATCCAGAATCTTAAGTCTTGGTTGGAGACATACTTACAATCTTTAATCATTCCAGATCATTTATCCCATTGTTTTATTTTCTGTTTTTAATGGAGTTAATTTCATTTCGTTACAGTCCAATCTGTTTGTTTTATTGTTTGTTCTTATTGCATCAATTTGGGTTTCTTGGAAGGCGCTCTAGATAAAATGTATTACTGTTATTATTATTAATATTAGTAGTAATAGTAGTAGTAGTAGTAGTAGATCCAAACTATTCATGATTTTTATCATGACTTCCTTGTTTAAATTCCAGTTCCTTCTCAGCACTGTAACATCTTTTTATTCGTCACTCTCTCGTTCGCCGTCCACTCGGTGCTTCTATGCTGCTGTTTTATTACATTCATGAGCCGCCACGTCCCAGAATGCAACGCCATGCCCAGGCTCTATCGTGTGTTCCAGTTGTCCTTGGAACTCAGAATTCCAGGAAATTTTTCCAGAAATGACAAAGCAATCTCGGAATTTCAAGCTGGAAACTTCCATATTTAAAGATAGCTACACCCAGTGTCACTTGTTGTAGTCCATTGTTGTGTTTTATATATCTTGTACATCAGTAATCAGTTCTCTGAGCCTGACCAACTCAGTTCACCACATCCAGCTAGTGGTACTTCATTTTGCTCCTTCCGCACTCTGAATGAGAGTGAAGTCCTAAAGCTTCTACAAAACTCTAAACCCACTACCTGTGCACTTGATCCGGTCCCTACCAACATCCTGCAGAGCATTTCTCCTACGATCAAAACTGCAGTAACTCATATTATCAACTCCTCTCTTGAATCTGGGGTCTTTTCCTCTGTCTTCAAGCAAGCTCGGGTCACCCCGCTGCTGAAGAAACCCACACTCGACCCAGTCCAGGTTGAAAACTACCGGCCAGTCTCACTGGTGCCTTTCTTATCTAAACTACTAGAGCGTTCAGTCTTCAGCCAAATCTCGCAATTCCTCCATGATGAAAACCTTTTTGATCCATATCAGTCTGGCTTTAGGCAAGGCCATTCCACTGAAACTGCTCTCCTGTCTGTTACTGATTCCCTCCGGCTTGCCAGATCCACTGGTCAATCCTCAGTCCTGGTCCTGCTGGACCTGTCTGCTGCTTTTGACACAGTAAACCATCAGATTCTCCTCTCCACATTCTCTGAGCTCGGCATCTCTGGATCTGTCCTCTCCTGGTTCTCGTCCTACCTCTCAGGAAGATCCTTCAGGGTATCCTGGCGAGGAGAAGTGTCCAGCTCACATGAGTTGAAAACAGGGATGCCTCAAGGGTCGGTGCTCAGTCCTCTTCTCTTCTCACTATACACCTCCTCACTTGGTGCAGTCATAAGTTCTCATGGCTTCTCCTATCACTGTTACGCTGATGACACTCAGCTTTTCCTCTCCTTTCCTCCAGATGACACAACCGTCTCAATGAGAATATCAGCCTGCCTTGCTGATATCTCGGCATGGATGAAGGCTCGCCACCTTCAGCTCAATCTGTCCAAGACAGAGCTCATTGTCTGCCCAGCCAATTCTTCCTTACATCCGCAATTAATTGTGAAGCTCGACTCTGTCACACTTGTTCCTCCGCCTGCTGCCCGGAATCTTGGGGTCATGGTGGATGACCAGCTGACCTTTAAGGTCCATGTTGCCTCGGTTGCCCGTACCTGTCGATATGCTCTCTACAACATCAAGAGAATCAGACCGTACCTGACAGAACATACGACTCAGCTTCTGGTTCAGGCTCTGGTCATCTCACGCATCGATCACTGCAACTCCCTACTGGCAGGTCTGCCTGCATGTTCTGTTAAACCTCTGCAGATGATCCAGAATGCCGCAGCACGTCTGGTTTTCAACCAACCCAAACGAGCTCATGTCACTCCGCTGCTAATCGCTCTACACTGGCTCCCGGTTGCAGCACACATCAAATACAAAGCCTTGCTTCTGGCTTACAAAACAATAACTCAAACGGCTCCAGTCTACCTTCACGCCCTAATCCAGGCCTACACTCCCTCTCGACAGCTGCGTTCCACCAGTGAAAGACACCTCGTGTTACCACCACAACATGGGACTAAATCACTAGCCAGACTCTTTTCCTCTGTTGTGCCACGATAGTGGAATGATCTCCTAAACTCTGTCTGCTCTGTCCCTGTCTACTTTTAAGAGCAAGCTGAAGAATCAGCTCTTCAAGGAGCACTTCAACACTTAGTATGGCTATATTTAGTCTAAAGTTGGTGAACTTAGCCCAGTTCTTTCAACAAACTTTATGATATTAATTCTTTGTATTGTAACATAGGTGACATTATATGGTGGGAAGTGAGTAAACAAGAAGAAACAAAACAAAACAAAAAAAAACAAAACAAAACAAAAAAAAAGCCTATAGCACTTCATGCAATGATCTGCATCCAAGTGGACAGTCCACTAGCATCTTCCTACGATGTCCTCTACTGTTTAATTTTGTGCTTGTGTTGTTCTCACTAATATGTAAGTCGCTTTGGATAAAAGCGTTTGCTAAACGACTGTAAAATAAAATAGAAAAGAATATACATATCATATATATATATATATATATATATATATATATATATATATATATATATATATATATATATATATATATATATATATATATTATATTTTGTGTGTGTGTGTGTCTGTTAGGTCTCCAGTGGAAATTGCTTGTTTATAAAAAAAAAAAATGTGTCAATATGTTTGGTTTATTAATCACCTGAACTGACTGGTGTTGTCATGGTGACATTTGTAAAATGGGTTTGTGAATTTATTCTTTTAAACAACATTTTTAGATGCTCACAAATCGGTTGTTTTGTTGGCGTTCTTTTCTCTAAGTTAGTGCAACTGGCAGGAAAACTTCCTGGTTTTGACGTCCCCTACTCTCGGACGCTTGGAATTCCGAGACAACTGAACGCACCACGATTCATATAGTTACCAGCCAATCACAAATTAGCAAACTAATTATTTCTTTTTGTCTCTCCAGCTGGAGCCAAGCCTGATCCAAGCGCCTCTCCTCCTCCTCTTCATCCAGATGTCATATCTGTGACCAGGATTATTTGTGGCATTCTGCTCTTCATCCTCTACAACTTAATCCTCATCCTTTGTATCTACACATACCGCAAGTGGTCTCGAGGTAAGAACACCTGAGAGAACCTTTAAAGAGGTTTGATATTTATCAGAATTTTATTTTATTATTGATGAACACTTAAGTTTTCACCTGCTGTGCTGGAAAGAAAACTAATCTGATACTCGTCTTCTGCCCCCTGGTGGACGCATTAAGAATACAATTTTACACTACAACCCTTTTACATGTTAACACGCAGTAATAAATTGTCAATAAGCAAAAGAAAGAAATTACTTGTAATTAAGCCAAAACAGACTTCAGTTTTAAAGAATTAAACTTTCTCCCCATTTATTCCTTCTGTTGGATTTTAGAGTGGAAACACGTGCAGGTCTTGCAGCTTTCCATCTAATTTTATCTTTATTAGACCCTATTTCTGTTCTATTCTTGAATATATAATACTTGTTTTATCTTTAAATATTTTGACTTTTGATCTTATTGCTCATGTTTACCTATGAAAAGTTGACTGGACCAAAAGAAAAAAATTACACATTATGTTATAAAGGACATAAAACTATGAATCTTGAATCTGAAAAATTAAAAACATTATTTTCAATGTATTTTCAATCTTTCTGACTTCAAAGCTTTTAATGTAGCAAAGTATCTCCACATCATGATACCACCTCCACCATGCATCACAGTTAAGTTTCGGTCTGAACTTTTGTTGCATGATATTCTTTAATTAACACAACCTTTTTTCATATACAGAGTTTATGTCACCTTACAGCTCCTTTTAGCCTCTGCCAGGAGATAATGTCGATATCTCACTTTAGTTTGTTTTTTCAGCACAGAAGCAAAAATTTGGATCTTTTTGGCCTTTCTTTAATACAGTTTCTTTCTTCATATGTGTTTAACTTTTGGGAATAATCAACTAGAAATATATAGACATATTATTCTCCATTGTAGTCTGAAATCATATGAAACAATGACTTATTGAATTTCTGTGAAGTTTGAATGAATAATTTCCATTTAGGGATCGTCTACAGTTAAGAGCAATTGCGTCTACTATTTTCTACTTTAGCTCAGAATGGACACACTTTAACCCTTTATTGGGCACTCGTTGAAATACTTGAATATTTCAGTTTCAGCCACAGTAAATATAATACTTGACATTACAAGACTCTAAAATTCTGATACTTTTATCTAAAATAAAAAGGTAAACATCAGTAAGTGGTCTGTTCAAACTATTTTTATCCTGGAGACCTCAGTGAAGTAGCAGCAATGTAGTCTGATCTTTTCCAGTTGGAGTGGAGAACTCAGTGTGGTTCTGATTTCATGGATTAGCGTTCATTTCTGTAATTCGCCCATGGGGTTAATCGTTTTCATTTTATTTGTGGTCACCGTAGTTTTCCCTGTAATATCATATGACTAAGAGGAGGTAGGTCGGAAGTATTTATGGCGATGTGATCTGCAGCATTTCCCCAGAAGTCAGAGCAACAAAACCACAACCGTCACTCTCATCATCATCACGCTTTTATGCTTTTTAATCCTGAACTGGGACTGATTTTTGTTTTCCTTCTACATTTGTTGCCCACATTAGATGATCTATAAGAGGAAGACTTTTTATTTTAATTGAATTATAAACATTTTACTTTTGGAAACATAAAAAGCTGAAAGTCTCGTCCGTCTGCTGCAAAAAGGAAACAAAGTATTGAATATTTTATCAACCCATTCTGCCCTCAAAATAGAGACATTATTAGACACAGTAAAGAAATGAAGTCCATCTCCTCTTTATTACATGAAGTTTCTTTCAGATTCAGTTGAGTGGCTTCAGGAGACAGAAATGAGCTTAGCTGTCAGTAAACTCTAAAATCAGTGAGTAGAACCATTTCATGCCCTTAAAATGATTATTTTTTTAATGCTAAACACAGTTTTTTAATTTCTAACTCATCAGCTGCAAGAAAAACAGTTTTACTTTTCACAATAAAACCTTTTTAGAAAGCAGGAAGTAGTTTAATGTGCAGTGTATGGAAGAATGGGTGATTATAGAGGGAGCAGGGATGTGTGTGTCAGGGGGTGTGTGTGTATAAAGAACGGGGGTAGGAGAGTGTGAGTTTGAGCGTGTGTAAGAGAATGGGTGTATAGGGTGTGTTTAAGGAGGAAGTGTGGATGCGTGTGGGTGTGGGTGGGGGTAGGTGGGTGGGTGCATGTGTGTGTGTGTGTGTGTGTGTGTGTTTGCGTGTGTGTGTGTGTGTGTGTGTGTGTGTGTGTGTGTGCATGTGTGCGTATGTGTGTGTGTGTGTGTTTGTGTGCGTGGGTGCGTGGAGGGTCTTGGTGCTCGGGGAGCGCTGCTGGTGCACTGGGGTGCGGCCTGGCTGCCGCTCGGTGGCGGTCTGGGGATCCCGGCCCTCCGTCGGTGTGGGCTGGGCCCTCTGCCTGCGGGGATGGGGGGTTGCTTCTGGGCTCTTGGGGCCGTGGGGCCCGCGCTCTGTCTGCCCTGGGTGGCCGGTGCCCGGCGGGGCCGGTCCTCGCTGGTCCGGGCCTGCTGGGGCCTGTTCCCCCTGACTGCGGGGGACTCTGGCTGGGACCCCCCTCTGCCGCCTCCGGGGTCGGTGCATGGCTGGCTCCGGGGTGGGGCGGTTGGGGTCTGCGCCTGGGGATGGCTGCCGATGGCCCTGGTCTCGGGGGTACTCCTGGCGTGCCTCTTACCTTTGTGTGGGAGGGGTCACACTGGCATGATCACCTTTTCCGGAACACGTTCCACTCTGCATGTTCTGCATGTGACACAGTCACCGAGTCGTCTGCAGGTTTATTCACTAACAGCAGCTAGTTTTCTCATTTCTGTTTGTTTCTCATTTATATTTAACTTTTTAGATTCATAGTTTAGTTACTATGATCTAAAGTTGGCTTGTATGTGTATGTATATGTGTTAATACTGGCAAGTGCGTATATGTTTGTACGTATGTATGTGTGTGTATGTGTGTGCATAGAGGTGTGTGTGTATATGTATGTATGTGTATATGTATATGTGTACATATGTATATATATATGTGTGTATATATATATATTATGTGTGTATACGTGTGTGTATATGTATGTGTATGTATGCGTGTGTATGTGTGTGTATATGTATGTGTGTGCCTGTATGTGTGTATGTATACATCTGTAGGTTGTTTTCTTTCTTTTTGTTTTTGGGTTATTTTTTAGTTGTTGTTTTTTTTCTCTCCCTTTCTCTCCCTTTATCTCTTTCCCTTTTCTTATGAGGTGTTTCTTCTCCTTTCTCTTTCTGTCTTTTGTCTGTCCTCTCTGGTCCAGCAGTACAAACTCTACAAGTCAAACAACAATACAAAATAAACATAGAAATAAAATAAAAATTCAGAAAGTCAAGGGGATCATTATATCTATAAAGCTTCCCTTGGCAGAGAAAATTTGCTCAGCAGAACACAGCATCCAGACCATCATTCTGCTGCCTAAATGCTGGACAAAAAAAAAAAAAAAAAAAGTGCAGTGAACTCTGGCGCCCCCTGCAGGAGAAGCAGCTCATGAGACGATGAAGGGTCTGACACAGTGGGGATGAAATGGGACAAATATGGATTATTGATCGACCTGTGATGGTTTTTCTGCTTCTGTTGCAGCCCGAGCTAAGGCTAAGAGGACTCCTTCTAATCATGGACTGATAAGAGGAAGATGATGATGAAGAGGAGCAACAGTCGGTCCTGATATTAAATAAGCTTGTTCATATATTAACAAAACAGCTTTACATGTTGCACAACTGTGGATGCTTATTCTCTTTTATATTAGCTAATTAATATGTTTCTAAGATATCAGTGCTGTTTTGTGTCTATTTACTGTTTAACCTGCATACTGTGAAATATTAAAACCCTCCTGCAGCTGATGAGCTTCATTTAGATCGATTACATATGTGAAGCTTCACTCTGTAAATCGTAAAGTTTATGTATATTCTAACTTTTTTCAATAAAGACTTTTTGTTTCCTAGACATGAATGGGATTTACATATTCTGATGTGCTGATTTCTGATTTTTTTTTAGATTAAAATGTTTTGGTGTAGAGTCATGACTTGAACATGTAACCTGCAATATTATCTCTAATATAAGGACAGCTGTTTATTACAGCTGACACAAGCAAACAGAATTAAAGTAAAGAAAACAAGACAAACTTAAAAATACAACAGCAAAGAATGTAAATATAATATGTTAAATGCATATAATGCACAAGATTTAAACATATTGAGATAAAACAGCATTTATCACCATATATTTTTCTTATTTTCTGAAGTGTTGTATCCCATGCATGAAAATTGTTTTAAAAACATGGGCTGTTTCTTTCTTGTTCTCTTTACGATGAAGTTGTCGTTCATTTCTTGCATTTTCAGGATTTTTTTCCATTCCTTTCACCTCAGCTGCACTATAGTTTATACATTCACTCATATCTTTCATTTTTAACCAGGTTTTTGCTTGTTTGTTTACATATAACTATTTTGTATTTTTTTAAAAGGTTGTTACTGTTGTCAGTTCCTTTATTACATTTCCAGACTCGCAGTGTGACCAGCAGGGGGCGCCATTCTCCCATTAATACTGTACACACCCAATGAATCAAACTCAAACTTGAACTTATGTTATTGATGTGATGTCTGTTGTGTTTACCCATCAGTTCGGATTATTTAGACCCTCTTAACTCTTTAAAAGCTTCCATCAAGTACTAGTAATCAAACGTTTGGGCATCTTAGAGAAAGTAGGTGTGGCCAAATTGTTTACCTGCAGGCTACTGCAGTCCAGCGTGGAGAAGGAGAGAGAGTCGAAACCTAAAGTTAAGCTTGCTTTGTAGACAATGGGTGTGTTTTGTGTAGAAACTAAATTTAAGAATTTTATAGTGTTTATTTTGCTGTTTGTCTGCTCTGTGCCTTCAGACACGGAAGGTAAGTTATAACAGACCACCAGCCAGACCTAGTCTGGTCTGCTCAGGTAGTTTCTGCTCTTTCACTGCTTCCTTCTTGTCGGTTCGTGGGTCTTTGGCTCTGTCACCAAACATGTTTATGGCGTTTGTTAAGACAGAAGCAAGAACAAGTTGCATCTCAATCCAAAAAATCTAAAAATTCTTCTAAAATCTCAGAATAATACATTTAACAAGTTATGTTTATATCGACGCGAACAGGCAAGAATATCAAGAGAAATGAACGGAACATTTTTCTTTTCACAAGCAGCTTTACAGACGAGTTTTTATCCAGGAATGAAAAGACCCATTAATGTCCTAAGTTCAGAAAGCATACTGCTTGTTTTAAACCTGGTAACTTGAAAGGCTTTTATGTTAGAATGTGTTTTCCATTTTTTTTTTTCTATAGGAATTGGCACTATTAACCCCTAAATCTACGAGGCTGAAGTTCGCTTCCGATTTGCAATATGTGTAAAGGGCAATTCCACTGAATTTTTCGGAAACTAGACCACATCAGACCTGGTCCTGACAAAAAACCTTCAATACTTAGACTCTTCAAACCTGGACAGAAATATTCCACATACTATGCAGATTCATTAAAACATTGTGTCTGATTTATGAAACCTTTATTCTATTTGTGAAAATGCACACTCCGCTTGTTTCATAATATTTTTGGCATCTGGACTTCATTAGACAATAGGGGTGGGAAAATCGAATCGAGAAATCTGGATTTTTTTCTTCACAATTTTAAAATGGATTTTTTTGTTTAAAAAAAAAATTTAAATAAATAGAATTAATGCACTATAATATTTTTGTCATTTTTACTGTTTTTATTGAACTTTTTACTTGTGTTCTTGGGCATTATGGCAGCAAAATGTTGGTCTAGCTATTGTGTTGTTTTTTCCTCATTGAAATCAAGAAAAATGACGAGCAAAAAAAAAAGTTTTATACATTTTTTTTTTGTTTTTAATCTACAAAATTCAGCAATATTGGAGAATTGTGAGAATCGGAATTTAAATCGAATCGGCACCCACAAAACTGGAATCGAATCAGGAAAAAAGCATATCATCACACCCCTGTTAGACAAGGTCCTGAAAAAAATATCTACAACACTTAGACACCCCAGACATTAAAACAAAGTTTTTTCCTGTCAAAGTGGTATTACATGAAATTCTCCTGTTGCACAAATCCAACGTTAGGTACCTTTTTTTTTTTTTTTTACCACTGAAATAGAATAGAAAATAGAAAAACAATGGGGCTTGGCAACGTGAAGTCACGATGCTGGCCCCGCAGTGGCTGATGGGAAAAGCTGCCATTGTTTGAGGCCATAGAGAAGGATTGCAGTAAATATGGGGAGAACTTGCTGTGTAGTCGGCTGCAATGTTCAAGCACACGATCGATCAGGAAAAAAATGGATAACGGTTTGTCTTTCACTCGTTTCCTACATGGAGGCAGAACCAAGTGAGTCTTGTATCTGATGTAACACAGAGGAGACTGATGGATATCTGCCTCTATATATATATATATATACTATACTATATATATATATATATATATATATATATATATATATATATATATATATATATATATATATATATATATATATATATATATACAGTGTGTGTGTACTAAAACTACAACAGTCACAGTTTGTACACTGCCTGGAAATGACAAACAACTAGGGCTGTGATGATATACTTTTGTCCGGATTCGATTCGATTTCGATTTTTTGGGTGCCGATTCGATTTAAATTGTGATTCCCAAAATTCTTCAATATTGATGATTTTTGTAGATTAAAAAGAATTTTTTTTTTTTTTTTTTTTATAAAACTTCTTTTTGCACTTAATTTTTCTTGATTTCAGTTAGGGAAAATCAACACAGTAGCCAGACCATCATTCTGCTGGTATAATGCCCAAGAAGACAAGTAAAAAGATCAATAAAAACAATGAAAATGACAAAAAAAATGATCGTGGATTATTTTATTTATCTTAAAAAAATCGATTTTTTTAACAATTGTGAAGAAAAAAAATCCCAATTTACGATTTTTCGATTCGATTTTCCCACCCCTACAAATAACGTACACTTAGTGACAGTAGAAGTATTTATGAATAAAAAGTGTAATAGTTGCAAAACAAAGTTAAAAGCTTGCATTCAAGTTAATTTTACTCCCTGGGCTCCACAGCCTTAGTATAATATTTAGCAAGTAACTCTGGCAAGCACTCCCTCTTAAAGAAGACTTGTGTCATTACGTCATCACGTCCGTTGCCAAGCCCTATTGAAGTTGTATAATTGTATTTTCTGGTTATTTCGGATTGGATCAGAATACCCATGAATGTACTGTTTCTCAAATGGGGGAAATGGTACCCCTGGGATACTTCAAGGCATTCCAGCAGATAAGTGAATTTTTTTTAAAAACCTTTGTATTTTTATCTATTCTTTAAAACATCCTTTTTTAAATGTATATAAATATATTTCAAATTTTTAATATGTTTCAGTAAATGTCAGTGTAAATTTATAAACTGAATTTAAATTTAGATTTACACCTTTTCATTCCTCCCAAAATCCCACATTCTGACGTGACGTGAACTCCACCCGTTACGAGCCAAATCATATCCTTCAGTCACTGTCGCCTTGACAACGCAAACAATGGAGTCCTGGTTGAAGCTTAGTGGAGATGTGCAAAACAATTGTCATTGTTTTGCAAGGTTAAAGTTTAATGAACCAAACACAAATGTGTTGTATTTCATGTTTTTTTTTTTTTTTACCAAAATACTTTGCAGTGGTTCGGGGCAACTTGGCTAAAAGATATTTGACAATTGGCACTTTGTTGCACAAAGTTTGAGGACTACTGGCCATAAGACAAACCTGTTGTTTAGTTCTCATTAAAATAAATCTTTTGCCTTTTGCCTTAAAAGCCTTATCCAAGTAAAATATAGATATCATGCTGGAATTAAATGATATTGATACAACCCAGGCGATCTATAATATTGATTTAGGATCAATCTGCCCACTCTTATGAGTCACTGCTTGCTAGGAAAAAAAATCTCAATAAGTGTCTGATTACAGTATCAGATCAATTTTATAATCTGTTTCTTACACAGAAGCAGCGTTGTTGAGCTGTAAGTGTGTTTTCAAGCCAGTGAAGATTAAATGCAAAATAAATGCTTAAAATGATTTCAAGCTCATTTCCAAGGAACCAGTTGTTAACCCTGTATGCCTCTGATCCTGTAGCATGTAGGCTCACCGACTGCAGCTCTAAGGATAAATAAAAGAGAAGTTTTCATATGTTACGGTTCCAGATATACTGGGGCAAACAAGTAAGATTGACATTTGACTCATATGATTTAGTGATAACATCAGTTGCCTCATACAGCTACTGTGTGTTACACAGTGGAATAAAAAGATTACTTATCGTATAAAAAATGACATGCTGGCTAATGGGGGAATTATTTCAAACATGTTTCAGGATTAACATAATGTAAACATTTACATTTGATTTTCTTGTTTAAAAAAAGAGTAAGGAAAAGTATGACTGTCTTGTATTACAAAACTATAATTGGATACTGCCCAGACAAGATGATAATCTGCAAAACAAAATATCATATAGGTTGAAGTTTGTACAATATTTAAAAAATCCATAATTTGGCTTGGAACAAAATAAATAAAAAAAAGAAATGTTTCACAAATCAGAAACTATGTTTTCATGAATCTGCATAGTATTTAGAATATTTCTGTCCAGGTTTGAAGAGTCTAAGTATTGTGGATTTTTCTCAGGACCTGGTCTAATGTGGTCCAGATGCCAAAAATATAATAAAATGAGCCTTATTTGCGTTTTCACAAATAGAATAAAGGTTTCACAAATCAGACACTTTGTTTTAATGAATCTGCATAGTATGTGGAATATTTCTGTCTAGGTTTGAAGAGTCTAAGTATAGTAGATTTTTGTCAGGACCTGGTCTAATGTGGTCTAGTTTCTGAAAAATTCAGTGGAATTGCCCTTTACACATATTGCAAATCGGAAGCTGCGAATCAGAACTTCAGCCCCGTCCTTAATCATATGTTTCATTTCGGCCTATCCTCTTAAAGCTATAGGAGGTATAATCTTGCCCTGAGACATTTTTTACTCTGGGTGAAGTGGTTCCTCGTCCTGATAGTAGTCTATACATTTTGTAATAATGAACAATAAGAAATATTGTTAGACCCCTCAGTTAATTGTAAATCTTTAAAAACTCTGACCAATCAAAACGTTCAGGCCCAAATGGAGTTTTCATTCCTTATATTTTGTAAGCTTCTTCTCCCGGCTCCCCCTCCTGCAGTGTATACCTTATAGCCACCATAAACATCACATATACATAGACGCCTCATTGAATGCTGGAGAATGAACCAGCGTCGCCGCCATATTGGATGGGTCTCCGCCATATTGGATGGGTCTGCTGCTCATTCTTTACTATCAGGAACGCAATGGATTCTGGGATAGGAGAGGGCGCAAAGGATACATCTCTTGTATCCTTCGTTTTAAGCTAATCTGGAGTCAAACGAAGTGTGCATTTGAAGGGTGGATTCGAAGGAGCCTTTGAATTGGGACAGCACTTGGCACGCCACGATGACGCATGCAGCCGACGAATCCACACTTCGAAGTGTGCAGGCCCTGAATTGAGAAACGCCCGTAGTTTCTCCACATAACTGTTTTCTGTGGAACAACGCGTATATATTACACACAAACAAAATACTTTTCTACATAACTGGTTGATAAATAATGCTAACACAATTAATAATCTACCAAAATGATAGATATTACTCATATGAGGTGTTTATGGAAAAATATGATATTGATGCTTCACAAAGAGAGTTTTACGTGGTAGCATAATTACCTCCACCAAGGAGGTTATGTTTTTACCAGCTTTATCTGTTTGTGTTCAAGATAACTAAAGTTATGGACGGATTTTCATGAAATTTTCAGGACTTGTTGGAAATGTGAAAAGGAAAAACTGATTTAATTCTGGTGGTGATCCGGATCACCGTTTGGATCCAGGAACTTTTTAAAGGCCTTGGCGGAGGTTTACGTTCTTCAAGTGTTTTACTGGGTAACTTCTGAATTGTAGTTTTGATACAATACTTTATTTTCAGACTTTGTACAACCGTATATCTATTTTGATAAATTAATAAATGTAAATAAAAGAAAGAGTGCGCTGTAGTTAATAGAAAACCAGCAACTATTCCCGTATTTTCTTCAGCATACGGTTGCAATAACCGGCGAAATATTGAAAGCAGATTGTGTGGAATTACATTTTACAAGGTTGAATAATAGTTTATTTGACCCAATAAAAATTGAGAAATCTAAATGCATCAATAAACAATCAAACATGTTAGTATCAAATTCATTGATACATTTATTTATATTGTAGGTACCTGATGTCTCTGCTAAATAGCATTATAGAAATTTTTTAGCATAAAAGCACATTGTTTTTAATGTTTTACGATGATCTGTATCATAACAATATCTTTGTAACAAACTAAACTGTGAGAAAAATTCGGTAAAAATTTGCGAAGTTATTGTGGTTGGGCCGACACCTTACAAATAAATGCATTGGAGGCACATGGAGACCCATCCAAGATGGCGGCGTGATGAGCCGTCAGCTCGTATAGGCAACGCGATATGATGCAGCGTCTGTGTATATATAATGGCAATGATAGCCACACCCTGCATATAAACAGCGTGTTGGGATGAAAATACGAAGTGGTGAAGAAGAAAGTCGGAAGACAAACACGGCTGAGAAAATGCAGAAAGTATTTCCCCGACCCGGCTCGGTTTATTTGCCTCCTCCTGCTAAACAACCGAGAAAGAGAAAATCGTTGGTGGAAAAAGCTGCGAACTAGAAAAGCCTTGGGGAGCGCAAAGTTCCGATAAGGCCTTTAAGAAATTTCTGGATCCAAAAGGTGATCCAGATGACCACCAAAATTAAAACAGCTCTTCCTTGTCACATTTCCAACAACTCTTGAAAACTTGAGTAAAATCCGTCCTTAACTTTTTCAGTTATCTTGAACACAAACAGATAAACGCCGATAAAAACAAAACATCAGCGAAGGTAAAAAAAAAAAAAAAAAAAACTTGAATCAAGCAAGGAGGGGGAGGAGCCAAGACAGGGTGCTGCTTTCACAATGCTAGCTCCCCAACAGTACTTATCACAACTTTCAATAATAATAACTTAAGTATTTCCAGAGACAGGCTATAAAACCTCAAGTGATCTTTCATCTTATTTTTTCTGGCATAGATTTCTTGAAAACTTCAGCTCTGCACAAAACTAAACACTGAAGTGATTTTAAGTATTCCTACCATTTTAATTGCAGTTTGATGTTGTGGTTTTAGGACAGAAATGTCCTATTAAGTCACTTCGAACCCACATTTTTAAAAATTTAATGTCTATTAGGTAAAATGATGCATTCAATTAAGTGATGATCTTTATATTAAGAGCAACAAGGATTTTTTTTTTTTTTTAAATTTACTGTGCGTGCTGGTCAGAAGTTTGTCCGATTTATATGAAATATATGTTTTTTCTTCAGGTGAAACAGATATTTTGCTTCTTTGAGCTGATAATATCACCCTGCGGCTCCACCGTTGTTCTGCCGTGTCGCCTCGACCCCCAGCAGGATGCAACACACACCACAGTGAAATGGACTCAGCAGGACGATGTCGTACACATTTATAAAGATGGAGAAGACGTTACTGGAGAACAAACAGAAAGGTTTGAAGGACGTACATCTCTGTTCTCTGAAGGTCTCAGAAAAGGAGATCTGTCTCTGGAACTTTCCTCTTTAAAACTCTCCGACTCTGGAAGATACAAGTGTTCCTTTCAGGACGGATCAGAGGAGAAGAGTTGTTATGTTGCTCTCATTGTTGGTAAGTCTCTAAAATATTCTCCATATAATAAACATTGTAATGTCCTTGTGATCACACCTCCTTAACTTCACATGATTTTTCTCAAGTCCCTAAAAGTCATCGCTACAACAGCCAAGTGGGCTACATGGTATTGGTAATGTTAAAGGAGCTAAGTCTATTACTGAGCGACTGATATTGGAGGAGGTTGTTGCACCGCTTCTCCATACACTGTCTATAATAACTTGATGTCCACTCAGATTCTTCTTGCTGTAGGTTCAGTCATTTATTCCTTTGATTGTCCATAAGAGTAACGTTGTTGCCAAATAAACAGTATAAACTCTCGCTATACTCAACAGCCTTTGCCCTTCTTGACCAATCACTGAATGACCCAGTGACATCTTCTCCTAAAAAACTCATACACATTACCTGCCCAGGTAACAATACTGCACCCTCAGAACAGGAACAATGTGAACCAGTGTTACAAACCGCCAGCTCGCCAGTGAAAAGGGGGAGAGGTTTGGAAACATTAAACCCACAAATAAAAAGGTGTTTATTTGCAGGCATGATTGTTGTTGCCCGTGACAACCAGGCAGGAATAAAGAACCAAAGCAAAAGTTGTAACAGGCATTGGGTCACACCCTGAACAACAAAAAGGGTGACAAGCTACTCACAATCAAACCACTGCTTTTAAGACAGTTTACAAATCACCCCTACTGGGCTCACAAATACAAAGATTCAAAGTACAAATCCGTACTACAGCACAAAACCACTGTCCCAGGCTGACAACCAAGCCAAAGTGAGGCAAACTGAGCCATCCACACTCAGCTGCCCTGAATGATTGCCAGCCTGCTCCTTAAAAAGGGCTGACGAGCTGGTCCTGCTGAAGATGATGATGATGAAGTGGATCTTGGAAGGAGCCGTGCAGCCAGTTGCAGGGTGGAAACAAAGCCATCAACCAATAGTCTAGTGGAGATCACACAGTCAGATGTGCACAAGAAGCCCTGGGACGTAACAAGCAGTCAAACAATGGGCTCTTATAGGTATTAAGGTGCAAGTCAGAGTTAAAATGTCCAGATATGCTCAGGTTGGAGCATGTTAGAAAGCTGTTAGAAAGTGCTGCTGCCGCAGAAGAGATAAGGACACCCTGACACCACAAAAGTTCAGGTGATTCGGTTTAGATGTTCGGAGAATTCTGAAAACCTTTGCACTTCCCATTGGTTTGCTTTCACTCAGCGCATTAGTCAAGCAGACTAAAGGACCCGGACAATGTGATGCAGTTACAACAACGGACCACAAGGGGGTGATATTCCCCAAAACCAACACTGACTGATATATCATCGTGAAGGCAGCTGCTGATCTGAGGACAGTAGATTAAAATAAAACAACGCCTTTAGTGTAGAGGTGAAACTTTATTTTAACAGTTAAATTATTCACAACATTGTAATGAATAATTAATGTGGATTATTGCTTTTTCATCACACTAAACCGCATCGTCTTCATCTCATTTTTGAAAAGCTGAACAGAACACAACTGGAGTCATTTTATCTCTCTGAGATGTTGCGGCTCATGGCAACATTATTCTGAATCCAGATTACTTTGCCAAAACAAAACATCTGCACTCTGCTTTAAACCCTGTTCCTTGTAGTTTATTTGTTTTTGTGTTCATTTTCTCACATGTAAAGTCTCAACCTGTTTGAATGAAATTTTGTCTCCATATTAGTTCATCTTCCATCATTTGTGTTCTAAATAAATCACAAACTGGCTCAGGTTACATATGGCTCATCTAAAACAATTAAAATATTCATTCTTCATTATTCTAATACAAATACAACACCTGAAAAAGTCTCGGTATTTGTTTTTAGTCACTTATTACCTTCGCCAAGGATGTTATGTCGTTGCCGGAATTTGTCTGTCTGTATGTGTGTATTCAATATAACTCAAAAAGGTACGGACGGATCTTGATGAAATTTTCAGAGTATGTTGGGAATACAATAAGGAACAAATAATTAGATTTTGGTGATGATCCGATGCGCCAAGCATCAGAAAGTTACAAAGCTCTTAGCTGGACTCTAACATGTGCATCAGGAAATTGTTCACTGCATTCAATATTTTGGTGATTAATTAATCGTAATTAACATGTTTGAAGTCCCACCCCTCCCTTATTGTCATCCCATAACAAGGAAGAACAAAATTACCCTTGCTACTGGAACAGTGGCGATGTAGTACGTAAAGAAGAAAAGACAATGTGGACAAATAAGTTTCACCCAGAATAAACAAGGTTCAAATGATAAACAGAGACTAAAAGTCTGATTAACATCAGATGCTTTGATTGGATGATTTATTGCACAGAAACAGTTTTTGCTACTCAGGCAGAAACAGAATTTAGACCTTGACTCAGATTTGTTTGTTTATTTGTTTACATAACTAACAAAACACCCTTTACACATTTCTGATGTAGCAGCTGCTGATCGGAGCTTTTTTATTTGAATAAGAAACAAAGTTCTCATCTAAATGTTGTTGTTTGTTTTCCAGAAAAGTCTGAAGTGATCGGATCACATGATCCAATCACAGCAGAGTCGGGTCAGGATGTGATTCTACCATGTCACCTGGAACCTCCGTTTGATGTGTCCACTCTGGCAGTGGAGTGGAAACACAATAATACTGTGGTGCATGTTTATAGACATTCTAAAGACGATCCAGATGTTCAACACCAGAAGTTTAAAGGCAGAACGTCTCTCTTCCATGATGAAATGATTCATGGAAACATTTCTCTCAAACTGAGGAAAGTAACTAAAGATGATGCAGGAATTTACACCTGCTTTGTTCCTAAACTCAACTGTCAGGTGAAAAGAGGAAACATCAACCTGATAGTTGGTGAGTATCGATGAACACACTTCACAAAAGGAAAAAATGTTTTTATAAAATATTTACATCCATATTCAGTTTGTATTTTCTGTGTGTGGAACATCATGTAAACATGTTTCTATTCAACCTGAATATTTAGTATTATTTTCTCTTACAGTGTCGAACGATGAAGAAACAAACAAGAAAGGTCAGATTTTTGTTTTTAAAAAATGCAACAAAAAGACTTTTTTATCTTTAAGTTTGTGCTCATCTTTTGTATTTTCAGTGCAGTTAAATTAAAATCATTCAAAGTTCTGACTTTTATAAATCTGTAACTTGTAAATGTAAACTAACTTTTTACTTTGGTGCAAATCAAGAAAATATTTGCTGATAAACTTCCAGTTGTTTCTGACTTCATCTCAAGTTTCTGGGTTTCCTGTTTTCTATAAATTCAGGTTTTCATGCAAAGCTTTTGGCTGCATTTGATATGTTGTGTGGCTGTTCACATTAGCAGAGTAATTACAGCCCTGAAGCTCTCCTTGTGCACAGGAGATCAGTAACATGACGCTTCGACCCCCCCAACTCGGAACAAAAGTGACCGACATGCTAATTATAGATTGGAACTCTAATCTTTCACAGTCGACTATTTATTTTTCCTTCTCAGTCTGATTGATCTCTTTTTTTATTTTGCTTAAAAACTATGAAATAATTCCAACTGATAGGTGATTATTTTTGTTTGTTTGCTTGTTTTTTTTACTGATGTACATGAAACATAACTTTAATAATCACTTTAAGATACTGTATATTATTTTGTGTTGTTGCAGATGCAGAGATGTGACGAGGCGGGCAGGATGACATTCAAAGAGAAAAACTCCTCGACGGCATCTGGTCTGACAAAGATGACATATAATATACAAAAGATGTTCACAGAGTGCGGTGTGCAGCCAGAGAGGTAGAGCTATGTTCCAGAAGCCATACGCACGCACCGCCCTACAAAGCAGATGTGTTTCCATTTATGGAGTAACTTTAAGAAATGGACGAAGCTATGATTTAAAATTATGTGACAATATCATCCAGTTTTTAAAAAAAAAAGTACAAGAAATTGTTATTGGATAAATATAAAAAAGAAGAAAATTCATCATTTATTTTGCAGCTTCTGACTGATGACTTTCAGCAAGTAAAGGTTGCCATAGAACTGTGTAAATGAAACAGTCGTAGTATCTAAATAAGCCTTGGGCTTCCTGCTGCTCCTTCTCACACAAGCTCTGATGTTTCACATATGTGCACCCTTGTTTTGTATTGGATTTGTGTTGGAGATAAATAAATAAATAAAAAAAACACTTAAGGCTCTGGGACGGAACAGGAGCAAGATAGTCTGAAGCAGTTTGACCTGGAGCAGATGGAAGGTTTGAGAAAAATGAGTCATTATTTCAGTAAAAAAACATTTATGTATTGATAATTCTTTGATGGAGTTCTTTTTATATAGTCAGAAGAAGGAGCTCTTGATGTATAGTTACAGCTTGGAATGGTGGAAAGGAGCCTTCTGCGTTGTTAAAACAAACAAACAAACAAAAAGGCAGTTTTCAGAGGTCATTTCTTTTTATTTTACGTTGTACGAGTGTTATGAAACGCAGGGCAAGTTTATCTGTACAGCACCGTTCATGTACAAGACAATTCAAAGTGCTTTGCATGAAACATTAAAATCATTACAGATGGTGGAAAACAAACAAACAAAGCAGAAAAGAAAATAAAAATAGCAAAATCACAATAAAATCTTAAATGATATTAAAAATAATTTAAAGCTAAATTAATTAAAAGTTACTGTGCAGATGTCATGCGTTGAAATGTTTTTAATCTGGATTTAAACGTTTCTACATGTGGTGAAAGTTTAATCTCCACTGGCAGTTTGTTCCACTTGTTTGCAGCGTAACAACTCAATGCTGCTTCTCCATGTGTGGTCTGGATTCTGGTCTGGATTCTGGTCTGGACTCTGGTCTGGACTCTGGCCTGGACGCTGGTCTGGACTCTGGTCTGGACTCTGGTCCGGACTCTGGTCTGGACTCTGGTCCGGACTCTGGTCTGGACTCTGGTCTGGTCTCCGGTCCGGACTCTGGTCTGTATTCTGGCCTGGACTCTGGTCTGGACTCCGGTCTGGACTCCGGTCTGGACTCTGGTCTGGTCTCCGGTCTGGACTCTGGCCTGGACTCTGGTCTGGACTCTGGTCTGGACTCTGGTCTGTATTCTGGCCTGGACTCTGGTCTGTATTCTGGCCTGGACTCTGGTCTGGACTCCGGTCCGGACTCTGGTCTGGACTCTGGTCTGTATTCTGGCCTGGACTCTGGTCTGTATTCTGGCCTGGACTCTGGTCTGGACTCTGGTCTGGACTCTGGTCTGGACTAGTTAACCTGGTTTATATTCTCTGAACATGTTCTGATCCTACAGAAGCGTGGCGCTGTCACCCAAATACAAATCAGGGACCGGATCAGGTTCTGACTGCAGGCGGGACTTTATAAAAACAATTTATCGGATTATTTACAGGCTTTGTCGTTTCTTAATCTCAATTAAACAAATATCAATGTTTGACCAAACAGCAGCAGTATAGAATACAGTTTATATTCGACATTTTAACCGTAACATATATCATGTCATCAGTTTCACGTGATAAGGTCCCCTTTTTCTATGTTTTTCTATGTTTTCTATGTCTATGATAGACGCTTCTGTATAATCCAGTTCAAACAAAATCAGGATGTTTTTTTGTTGTTTATTGTTGTTTTGTGCTTCATTTATTTGGCTCGTTGCCGTGATTGAACTGTTTTTATGCCATTTTGCATCCTTTTTGCTTATTTTATTTTCATATTTCATTGATTGTGTGATGATGTATGTTTCTTTGTAATCTTTAGATTCTTCATTGAACTGACCGAAGGAAGTTCAAGGAAGCAGCAGTTGTTGTTTGAGAGTTATTTAACTAACTTGTACAAGAAAACCAGAATCACTCAATGTAGTTGACTTGGTCCTCTTCTGTTTTCTGTTTCCATTCATGATTAACCTCACGCCCAGCGCTGAACAAGTCGTCACTAATAATGTACGCAGACCTGGAGTGGTGCAAAAAGCATGGTTTCTGTTCCCTATCACGGTTTCATCATGTTACTTTCTTGTGTTAACTCCCCGTGTTCCTTCTGCCTTCCGTTTTGTTTTGGAAATTAAAAACCTCATTTATGCAAGTCTGGCTCCACTCTCCTGCTTCTGGGTCCATATCTCCGCCACCAGTATGACACATATGCAACTGACGCACCAGTTCAATGACATTTTAATAAGACAAAGTGTAAAACCTTTAGTTCCAGTCACACAATAACTATAAGCAACCTGTATCTCTGAATATTAAAGGTGCAATTCTGGAGCAAGTGCATGAATCATGCTTGGAGTAGCCTACATGACAGCTAAACTGGTCCCGCCATATTACCAGTATCTAACTAAAATGGGAAGAGCTCTGTTGGGTGCATATGACACAATATGACAACTTATTCAATGTTTTGTGCATTCAGGAAAATTCGGCACAATCTCCATCTTGTGCAAAAAAACTGGTCATTGAGATCTTCCCTGTCCTTTTAGATAATGATATATATTATTAAATACATATTATCACAGAATAGGCCTACATGTTATAGAAATATTATGTAGCATTATTTTAAAAACATTTTAAAACCCTCTGATGTATAAATTATGTATAAAAACAATGTGACATTTTCCCACATACAATACTGTACTCCTCCAGACACTTTCCTATGTCTTTAACAGCATGTGACATTTTATTTATTTTATCTATTTTACAGAAAGATGTATAAAATATATTAATCACTGAGGTAAAGTTTGTTATTACATATAGGCTATATGTATGTGAAATCTAATTTTCTATTTATTCTTCAGTGAGTGGCAGTGTGTTGGGTGACTCTCCTGTTGTACATTATAGTGGCAAAAATGAGAATATACCATCCTCACTTGTGGAAAATATAGAAAACGGGCTTTAAATAGATGTCTGAGTGGACACGATGCATTAAATGGATAGAGGACAAAAAAGTGAACTAACCATTCTTCTGTCAGTCACAAAAAGAAACTTGGTCAAGTGTTTCCCTTTTATGGTTCATCTTCTCCACTTTTCCTTTTGGCTCAAAAACATGGCAAATAAACCGCAACAGGATAAATAAATACACGTAAATCTTACAATGAAACTGTACTTAAGTCGCCAGAGACGATCGCGGGATGAATCACTCATTTCTGCTTTCTGTAAAAGTCTCAACAAGCAGAACATATGAAATATATCCGGAGCTTTTCCTGAAAATGCTGCTGCAAACTGCATAAATGTAGTTTCTGTAAGAAGATGAACTGGTTCAGTTTTTATAGTTTGGACATCTCTGAACATTTGCCTGAGGAACATGTTGATGTGAGGAAAATATAGGATCGTATGACAAGTTTTACTGTTCATATGTGGGAAAAACAGCAGATAATCTTCCCGGAGAGGTAACCTGAACAGTGTTTTCATATGATTTCTTGGTAACACTTTACAATACGGGCCACAAAACTTGCTTCGTTACTCAGGAACTACTGAGGAACAAATAATAAGGGACTAATGTTTCAAAAGTGATTAACGAAGTTTCTATTCCCGTCACATCAAATTGATTAGCTAGTGATTAGTGAATGATTACATATTGATCAGTTAATCATAAAAAAAAAAGACAAAAACCCGATCAGGGACTAATGATTTATTAATGATGACTTAAGCTTTGTATCCCCATCACATCTGGTTGAGTAGATATTACTGATAAAGAAAAATAGTCATGACTAACTAATATCATTAAAAGTACAACAAAACATAATTTGACAGGTGTCGGCCACGACAGTCAGTATGGGTCGTACCACGTCTGATTTATTTTATAACTCTAAAACTCAGATAAAAGCAGATAAGAAGCAACAAGATGACAGAATGTCATGCTGAGACTGGGAGGCCAACCACTCACCATGCTGAATGACGGGCAAGACCCAGAACCACAAGTTACCCCCAGATGTGCCAATCAGGATATGAGTGTGTGTGTGAAGTGATTGTGTCACATCGTGTAAAGCAACATTACACAGTAAATATTTTACAACAAATGTTTATTTCTTTTTTACAACACTTGTTAAATAAAGTATAGGAACTACTTTATGTTGGCCTCGATGTAGTTTTTATGTTAAACAACGCATTTCTCTCATTCACATGTTAAAAGATCTGAACCAGCTGATTAATGCGTTGCTATGGTGACACCATGTAACGGAGAGGCGGTCACCACTCCTCTTCCCATTAATAAAATGTTTTATTTTGGCCAAAATATTTAAATTAACCTCAAAATCCATGACACAGCGCGTTTCATTCACCTGTTAATAAACAACTGACCCGAATCAGCTGATTAACGCGTTGCTATGGTGATGTACCGGAGGGACAGCGATTTAACCTGCCAAACTACGTCTGCGTTTATACAAAAATATTATACGCCAGTTGTCATTAGGAATCTCGCTGACCATGGTATAAACTTTTTAATATTTTGTGTCTGTTAAGTCTCCAGTGGAAACATCAGTTATTACGTTGTTGCCACTGCTTGTTTATAAAAAAAAATGTGTTCATATGTTTGGTTTATTAATCACCTAAACTTACTGGTGTTGTCATGGTGACATTTATAAAATGGGTTTGTGAATTTATCCTTTTAAACAACATTTTTAGATGCTCACAAATCAGCTGTTAGGCGTCCTTTTCTCCGAGTTAGTGCAACTGGCAGGAAAACTTGCTGGTAATGACGTCCCCTACTCTCCGACACTTGGAATTCCGAGACAACTGAACGCACCACGATTCATAAAGTTACCAGCCAATCACAAATGAACAAACTAATTATTCCTTTTTGTCTCTTCAGCCAAATCCACATCTCCTCCTCCAGACGCCATATCTGTGACCAGGATTATTTGTGGCATTCTGCTCTTCATCTTCAACAATATGATCCTCATCCTTTGTATTTACAAATACCGCCAGTGGTCTCGAGGTAAGAACACCTGCGAGAACCTTTACAGAACAAATTTTGAAGAAGAATCTTTTACACATTTTCTAATTAAACAGAGCTTTGATCTTCATTAGAGTTTTATTTTATGATTGATGAACACTTAAGTTTCCACCTGCTGTGCAGGTAAGAAAAACCTGATCTGAGACTTGTCTTCTGCCCCCTGGTGGACGCATTAAGAATACAATTATACACTACAAATGTTTTTACATCATATCACTCAGTAACAAACTGTCTATAAGCAAAAAAAAAATAAATAAATAAATAAATAAAAAAAAATATATATATATATATTTTTTTTTTTTTTTTTTTTAATTAAGCCAACAAAGACTCCTGATTTAAAGAATTTCTAATTAAAGACTTTCTCCCCGTTTATTCATTGTATTGTGTTTTAAAGTGGAAACGTGCAGGTCTTGCAACTCTCCACCTTATTTTATCTTTATTACACCTTATTTCTGTCTTGTTCTTACATACATTTTATATATATACATTTATATATACATTTATATATATATATATATATATATATATATATATATATATATATATATATATATGTAGAAACTAGTGGGTGTAGTATGGATGCAGGGTGTTCCAAAGGATGGACTGAACCCGATGTCTTCCCTTTTTAAGATTTAGTGAAGGTGCTCAGGTTCAAGTTTTCGGATATATGTGCGGTTCAAAGAAAATACAGAAAAAAGAAGAAACACCTAAATATACAGGTAAACAACAAATAAGGCACACAGTCCTCAACTGGGACTGATTTTTGTCTTCCTTCTACATTTGTTGTTCACTTAGAGTATCTATAAGAGGATGAGTTTTTATTTTACCTGATTTATAAACTTTTTACTTTTGGAAACATAAAAACAGAGACATTATTAGACACAGTAAAGAAATGAAGTCCATCTGCTCTTTATTACATGAAGTTTCTTTCAGATTCAGTTGAGTGGCTTCAGGAGACAGAAATGAGCTTAGCTGTCAGTAGAAGCATTTCATGCCCTTAAAATTATTATTTTTTAATACTGAACACAGTTTTTTAATTTCTAACTCATCAGCTGCAAGAAAAACAGTTTTACTTTTCACAATAAAACCTTTTTAGAAAGCAGGAAGTAGTTTAATGTGCAGTGAACTCTGGCGCCCCCTGCAGGAGAAGCAGCTCATGAGACGATGAAGGGTCTGACACAGTGGGGATGAAATGGGACAAATATGGATTATTGATCGACCTGTGATGGTTTTTCTGCTTCTGTTGCAGCCCGAGCTAAGGCTAAGAGGACTCCTTCTAATCATGGACTGATAAGAGGAAGATGATGATGAAGAGGAGCAACAGTCGGTCCTGATATTAAATATGCTTGTTCATATATTAACAAAACAGCTTTACATGTTGCATAACTGTGGATGCTTATTCTGTTTTATATTAGCTAATTAATATGTTTCTAAAATATAAGTGCTATGATGTTTTAAGAACCAGGAGAAATAGTTTGAACATGTCTAGAGAGAGTAGGTGTGGCCAGAGAAAGAGGAGAGGTTTTGGGGAAGGGCAGAGAGAGAATCGAAACCTAAAGTCAAGCTGGTTTTGTTGATGCTGTTTGTGTGTTTTGTGTCGAGATGATGTTAAAAACTTTAATCACGGAGTCGGTTTTTCTCATTGTCTTCTGTTTACTTTCTCACACGGAAGGTAAGTTATAACAGAGACCACCAGTGAGACCTGGTCAGGTAGTTTCTGCTCTTTACTGCTTCCTTCTTTGTCTTGAGCCTTTCGGTTTGTCACCAAAACATGTCGGTGTCATGGTGTTTGGGTTAGACAGAAGCACGGATGGAGTTTTATTTTTTTTTCTTTTTAAATCCAGCATCATAGAATAATCAATGTAACAAGCTAAATTTATATCGACTCTAACAGGCTTCTGTAAATGTTTGGCAATAAGATTTCAGCTGAGCAGCTGTCGTTATAATTCTGATTTGAGGAAACATTGGATAGATAAAATATCTAACAGCCATATCAAATAATTATATGTTGTTTGTCAATATGTGTTTGTTGATGGTCTTTCTTTTATTTATATTAAATACACGGGACGTTTTTCCTTTTCACACGCAGCTTTACAGACGTTTTGTTTTTATCCAGGAAGTGAAACAACATTTAACCCTTTCATGCATAGTAGCAGGATCGTGGATCCCTCTGCAAGTTTTCTTCTTCCAAATTCATGAACAATGTCGGATGGTGTATTTGTAAATAAACCACCTCAGTGAATGTTAGTGAGTCATAAGATACATTACCACTCACTGAAGAATAATTAAATATATGATAGAAATGAACACAAATGCATCCACTCTAATTACATAGATTTGTCTTTGTGATAAATAGGAAAAGAAAATGATAGTTTTATTTTAAAATATTTACATAATATAATTATTATACATTATTTCATAAATATTTTGTGGAATGCGTTAAAATAAAACATAAATATCAATAATAAACATAGTATCATTGCATATGTCTGTAGAGGCAAAATACTGTATTTAACAAATGTTGCATTGTTTGTTATTAATTCCTGCATGAAAGGGTTAATGAACTAAGTTCAGAAATCATACTGCTTGTTTTAAACGATGTAACTTGATAAGTTTTATTGTTAGAATGTTTTCCGCTTCATTTCCACAGTAATTGCCACTATCAACCCTTATGCATCAGTTTTATTTACTGCCCTCTTTAGTAATAATAACTTAATTAATCTCACAAACAGGCGATAAAACCTCAAATAATCTTTTTTTCTGGCATAGATTTCTTGAAAACTTCAGCACTGCAGAAAACTAAGAAACTCTGACATGATTTTTAGAACTCTTACCACTTAAAATTAGAGTTTAATGTCGTTGTTTTAGGAGAGGAATGTCCAATGAAGTCACATTAAAACCACATTTTTTTTATTTAATAGCAACAAAGTAAAATGATGATCTTTATATTTAGAGCAACAAGGAATTTTTTAAACTTCACTGTGGAGTGCTGATCAGAAGTTTGTTTAATTTATATCAAACATTTGTTTCTTCTTCAGGTGAAACTGAGATATTTTGCTTCTTTGAGCCGGTAGCATCATTCTGCAGCTCCAAGGTTGTTCTGCCGTGTCACCTCGACCCCCAGCAGGATGCAACACACACCACAGTGAAATGGACTCAGCAGGACGATGTCGTACACATTTGTAAAGATGGAGAAGACGTTACTGGAGAACAAACAGAAAGGTTTGAAGGACGCACATTTCTTTTTCCTGAAGGTCTCAGAAAAGGAGATCTGTCTCTGGAACTTTCCTCTTTAAAACTCTCCGACTCTGGAAGATACAAGTGTTCCTTTCAGGACGGATCAGAGGAGAAGAGTTGTTATGTTACTCTCATTGTTGGTAAGTTCATAAAATATTGTCCACATAATAAAAACTGCAACGTTCTGCTTTCCACACCTCCTTCTTTTTCCATTATTACCCTTAAATCCCTAAATATTATTGCTACAACAGCAGCATGATGTTGGTGATGTTAAAGGAGTTAAGTGATAAACAGAGACTAGAATAAAGTATTGATGGACATCAGATGCTTTGATTGGATCATTTATTACACAGAAAGAGTTTTTGCTGAATTTAACCCTTAATTCAGATTTTGTTTGTTTGTTTACATAACTAATAAACACCCTTTCCATGTCTCTGATGTAGCAGCTGCTCGTCTTGGACTTCAAGTTCTCGTCTAAATTTAGTTGTTTGTTTTCCAGAGGAGTCTGAAGTGATCGGATCACTTGATCCAATCCCAGCAGAGTCGGGTCAGGATGTGATTCTACCATGTGACCTGGAACCTCCGTTTGATGTGTCCACTCTGATAGTGGAGTGGAGACACAATAATACTCTGGTGCATGTTTATAGACATTCTGGAGACGATCCAGATGTTCAACACCAGAAGTTTAAAGGCAGAACGTCTCTGTTTCATGATGAAATGATTCATGGAAACATTTCTCTCAAACTGAGGAAAGTAACTAAAGATGATGCAGGAATTTACACCTGCTTTGTTCCTAAACTCAACTGTCAGGTGAAAAAAGCAAACATCAACCTGAAAGTTGGTGAGTATTGATGAAGACATTTAACTAAATGAAACATTGTTTTATAAAATATTTACATAAATATCCAGTTTGTATTTTCTGTGTGTGGAACATCATGTAAACATGTTTCTATTCAACCTGAATATTTAGTGTTATTTTCTCTTACAGTGTCGAACAATGAAGAAACAAACAAGAAAGGTCAGATTTTTATTTTTAAAAATGCAAAAAATTAAAATAGAACATTTTTTTAAGTCCTAAAGTTTTTGCTCATCTTTTGCATTTTCAGTGGAAATGAATGAAAATAATTAGAAGTTTTAACTTTTAGAAATCATCAAACTGTAACTTTTCTCTTTGCTGCAAATCAGCTAAATATTCTGCTGATAAACTTCTGGTTGTTTCTTTCTTTAAATTCTGACTTTATTTCATGTTTTGTATAAATTTAGTTTTTGTTTTTATTTGTTCTTTCCATAAACATGTTCTTTATCTCTAACCAGCAGCTGGTCACCAGCCGACATCTTCACCTGAACCACCTGATAAAACACATAGCAGCAACGGTAAATAGTTTTATTTGCATGTTTTTGTTTTTTAATGGAATCAAATTAACCTTTTTTTTTTTTTTTTTTTTTTACTATTTATATGATTTCTCTGTTTTGCAGCACTTGACACTGGTCTTGGTGTTGCTGCTGCTGTCCTTGTTCTCCTTGCTGCTGTTGGTCTTTACAAGTGTAAGTCTCAGTTTTCTCCTCTTTTTATTTCCAGCAGATTCTTTCCTTCTGAACTTTCAGATGAAGTTAAACAAACTAAATCTACATCTTTAATCACATGTAGAACGTTTTCACTGGTTTATACAGAAATATCATGAAGTTTTCATGGATCAGTCCAACACAAGGTGTGTGTTAATAAGAAGTGACTGACTTATTATAAATGCAGAAAAGAAAAACAAACTAATAAAAAAATTAACATTAGCAGGGTGTTTCAGTGAAACCAGCATCTCTACAATGAAACACGGATCAAACACGCTCACTAGCAGTAAATTACTGGGTTCCTTTAATCAAACCAATTAAATTCTTGTCAGGATTTAAAGAAAAAAATGGAGATTTGACCAAAAATACAACTTGTGTTAAATCTGACTTTGTGATCTCTTCGTTCCTCACTCCAGTCTGGGCCTGACTGTAAAATATGTCAATGTGTGGAAAGTCCTGCTAGCATGATTAGCGCCAGGACAGTCTTTGCTACTTTTGCTGTTATTGTGTGAACAAATCAATGGAGTTAAAAGTTCATATCATGACACGAAGCTCAAAAGTAATAGAAAACAATCTGACTCTGTGGAGCGGTTATACTGTTCACAAGCCACAGGTAAGTTATCTGAACATTTTCACCATGAAAACTGCTTTTCTGAACAGTTTTAAGTTTCAGAAAACTCTTTTCATTTGGACTAAAGTTAGAAATGCCAAGAAAAACCCGAGTTTGTCACAATCATTGTTTCCATGTGGACAGGACCTTCCTAAACTCTGTTTGCTGTTTCCTGCAGGGAGGCGTAGAAGAAGACAACGACGTGAAGCTGGAGGGTCTTACCAAGGAGGTAGAAACAGAACATCTCACTTTAATTTCTCACCTAGAAAATATATAAATATCAAAGGTTTAGATGCACTTTCCCCAAAATAAATCCACAGATAAACACTGTAAGAGATAAGATAAGCTGGACTGTAAATGTTAGTAAATATAGAATAAAACAACTTTTTTTTTCCATTATTTGGTTTGTGTTTTGTGGATCTGATAAAAAAAAAAATCCTCCTGAAAGAAAAAATGTTCTTTGTAAGGAAATAAGCAGCAGCTTTCATCCTTCTTTAACCATTTCATCTCCTTTATCAGACATAAAGCAAACAAATGATACAAGCAGGGACTCAGTGATTAACTAACAAGTCATTTATTTGTTTTAGCTGCTGACAGGGAGGATGGACAGGGAGAAGAAGGGGTTGAACTGAACAATGACAATCAACCAGATCAAGGTAAAAACTGAGACTTCTGTTTCATTTATCATCTAACAAACCTGAAACCAAAACATAAACAGATGAAAGAATAAATCAGAAATATTTTTTATAAGATGCAGGGAATGAAAAATACTCCCAACCTTTACAGAAAAACACATGAAACACACGAGCAAACATGAAGTTTTGGAACATTTATATTTTCATGAACACTGGAACATGTTTACACGTGATTCACATGAAAATGTTCCACAAACACGTCCTTCACATGTGTACGTACACGTGTGTGTTATTTTACAGAACTGGATGATGATATTAGATAACTTAGATTTGTAAACATTTACACTGGATCATGTTTCCTTCTTACTGCAGACTTCATGCTGCAGACAGAAAGTTTTATACTTTAACATGTTATTCTTGGTTTCACTCCTAAATAAATCAGATCAATGATGCAGAAAAGCAAAATAAACACATTTTAAAACATGAACATGAGCAGAGTATTGAAGTGAAACTAATGAACCAAGTTACACGTGTTTATAAAGCTTCTTCATCTGTAACTTGATTCATAAAAGAGTCAGAAATAAATAAATTGATGGATACGGATCAATAATTTCACCTTTCTGAAAAAGAGCATCAACATAAAGAGTAAAAAGTGATCAAATCTGCATCAGATCAGTTTTATTGACTAAACTTAAAGAGCTCTGCTGTAATCCTCTGAAAAAGCCGTCCAGCAGACATTTTCCTCCAAAGTGAATTACACCTGAGACAGAACACCAGTATGACATTAAACAGGAGGAGGAATCCCAGTTCAGTGTTAAACAGACCTCTGGGGGTCCAGTTGGATACTGGTGCTGCCATGATTTCATCCCACATCTTCACGTTGGCATCAGAACACGCAGCTTATTCAGGGCTGAGTCGTCTCCGTCCACATTAAAGAAACAAAAAGTCTGTCAGGAACCAAAGTAAAGATGGAGATTTGGCTCCATCTCTAAAGCCACGTTTACCAGTCAGAAGACTCACAAAAACCAGAGACTTCTGTTAGACCTGGTCTTGTAACGCCTCTGTTCCAGTTAGAGACTGTATATTTACACTGTATGGAGACATGTGAGCATGATTAGCACCAGACCATGCTGCCGTTGCCATGTGAACAAGATGAAAACATGAACCACTCAGGTGGTGGTGGATGATCTGGATCACTAAAACAAAGATGTCTGTCATTCTGTCCACACGTAAACACCACAGATCATCTGAAAACCTTCACCATGTGTAATGGGGACTTTACTGCGCTGGTCTGGTTCAGTATTGTTGTGATCGCGGAGTGTGCATTGGTTAAAATGCAAGAAAAAATCCAGGGGAATCCTTCAGGCTCCTTTATTCCAAGGTTTACATACTATATGGAATATACATGTGTGGGTGTGGTTCTGCCTCATGAACACACACTTAAGATAAAAAACACACAGAAGAACACACCACCATCCCCGAAGCTTCGGACCAAACTAATAAAAACTATTACTGAACATTTTAGCTCACAAGCGGCCTCTAGTGGTCGGCCTGAAAACTGCAGCCGAGGTACAACGCAATAATAAATAGTCCTGATAGAGTCCTGTCTTCTTAACACCATGGAAACTGTTTTCTTCTACCTGCAAACATGTAGACGAGGTCTTAGTGATGATCTTTGTGTTTGTTGTTTCTGCAGGGAATCGTTCGGGACATGAAGCTCTTCCACAGAAACATGGAATCATCGAGACAGAATCCATCATGACGGTAAGGACTTGTGTCTCTTTTTTATTTCTTAACTGACAGTTAATTAATTTGACAACTTTAAGGGACTGATCATGATGCCGACAGATGTTTCTCCAGATGTTTGTGAAGCAATCCTACACAGTTCTCTTTGGCTACGTTCAGACTGCAGGTGTTTAATGTTCATTTCCGTTGTTTTTGCTTTGTCAGATCTGATATTTTGTGTGGCCGTTCACATTAGATAGATAGAATTATGTTGTTTTTTTTTTGTTTGCTTGTTTGTTTTTTTTTCACTAATGTACATGAAATATAACAGAAATATTCACTTCAAGATACTGTGTATTATTTTGTGTTGCAGAATGGTCATGAGACGGACCTGATGACATCCGAAGAGAAAAAACAACTCATCGGCAACTGATCTGACTTCACTTCACTTCAGGTTCTGGAAGAGAAAAGGAGCCAGACGGCCTGAAGCAGTTCGACCGGGAGCAGATGGAAGATAGGTTTGAGATAAATGAGTCATTATTTCTGTAAATTACATTTATGTAGCTCTTCATGTGTAATTACAGTGTAAATACACTCTCCGTGTATACGTGGGTTCTCTCTGAGTTCTCCAGCTTCCTCCCAGTTAACTAGTTACTCTAGTTACTGGCCTTAGGAGTGAGTGTGAGTGGTTGTTTGTCTCTGTGTGGCCCTGTGATGGACTGACGAGCTGTCCAGGCTGTCCTATCCCAGCTGTCTTTTATATATTTTTATATTATAATAGTTGTTCTATGTGGCTGGTTTTACCTGATTAATCTGTTACATGTGTTTGTTAAAATGATTTGTTTTATTTGTATGATTGAATTTATTTTTATGACCTTTTGGTGGCTGGATGAAGATGTCTGACATCTGGATGAGTTTTCTTTCCCTTCTCTTCTTTGCCATTAAATGCAAATTGTTTGTAAGTTTGGTGTTCAAGGTTTCATTTTACAACTTGATTGTTACATTGAATTTGATCGCTGCTGTGATTGAACTGTTTTTATGACATATTGTGTTGTTTTTGCTTATTTTAACTTCATATTTCATTGAACATGTAGCTGTAATTGTGTGGTCATATACATGTCATTGTAATCTTTAGATTCTTCATTGAACTGAGAGAACCAAAAGCCAAAAACTGTTTTAATAGACTATAAATACATTTAACAGATTAACACAGATTGTCATTTTCATTTTCCTCAAGAATAAACAGTGAAATATGATAATATGACAATTTTATGCACTATATTGTTATTTTAATGCTGTTTTTGATCGACCACTATCTACTGTTGAAAAGACGAATAATTTATGGGTTTAACTAACAGATTTCTTACTTGTACAAATAAACCAGAACATGGAATTACTCAATGTTCTCTTCTGTTTTCTGTTTCCATTCATGATTAACCTCACGCCCAGCGCTTAACAAGTCATGACTAATAATGTACGCAGACCTGGAGTGGTGCAAAAAGCAGGTATGCACTGAATGCAGGAATGCAAAGCAATGGAGGGGAATTATTTCTAGGATGAATTTTCTGTATACACCATCTTTACATGTGGAACTGATATGATGAATAACGGAGGCACGTTACTGATGAGGCATCCCCGCTTCTTCATCTCAGCCCATCATCCCTCCAGAGGTTCCAGTGCCTCTACTGGGAGCATGATCATGGGAGGGCGCTGGAGATTTAAGGTTTTCATTTGAGTCTTGTCATCTGGAGCTAAATATGGTGAAACAGGAAAGGAAGTTCTCCAAACAGGGAATGGAAGATGGAGAAGGAGAAAAGTTTTGTTGTGATGAAGACAACTTCTCTAAGCTGCAGAGGTTCGGTAAGGATCATGTTGAGCAGGCGGCTGGAAAAACAAAACGGGAGAGAAAGAAGGTATAAAACATGAACAACAAGCCTCTAGTTGGGAGTGATGATGATGATGATGAACTGTTCTAATGGCAGAGAGGCTCCAGCTTCACTATAAAACAACTACAGAACTGATAAAACAGAATAAACTAGAAAATCAGTCGGAGAGCTCAAACCTCCTCCAAGCACAATGTTCAAGATTCCTTTGAAAGAATTCCTGGATCCAAACAGTGATCCGGACCACCACCGAAATGAAATCGCTTCTTCCTTTTAACATTTCCAACAACTGCTGAAACTTTTAGAGATGTCTTGAACACAAACAAACATTAAAAACAACCTCATTGGTGGAGGTAACAACACTTTCATGTTTAATATAAAAAAGTACAGATCCTAAAACATTGTGTATTAAACAGTCAGTATGCAATCATCCTGATGACTTCTCTGCATTCTGAGTTCATCTGCTTGCTATCTGAATATTATTTAATTGTTACAGAAATACATCATAAAAAGTAAAAGTACTGCAGTGATTAAACTTTATCACCTTCATTCTTCTCTTCCAGCCTCTTGTAAAGACAGCGAGGTGGAACATCTCTAGAAGCTTCTTTTCAGCACATCTGGACAAACACTCATTTCTTATATATGACTGTATATCAGCAGCCTATCCTTCCAATAAACAGAACATTTACAGAAATACTGCATTGCTAATGCGGTTAGAAAATGATTAGGTCATATTAAACTTTAACATTTAGTCATTTTGACATGATGTCGTGCATGATTTCTACTGGTTTAATGATGTTGTATATATATTGTTGTTCAGGTAAAATGTTGTCCAAGCAGCCTGCTGGTTCTTCATGAACACACCAGACAAACCTCCAGTTTTCCTGTTTTCCTCCTATTTCTTCCTGTTTTCTCGAAGCAGCACGTGACGACTCGGAGTCTTTTTATTCTAAACTTTTAAAATAAAAAATAAAAAAAAGATTTTCTTGATGTTGACAGCACGAGAAGCTCCATCATGAGGAACCTGCATCCCCCCCCCCACTGTGTCTCGCTTTGCGGCCTGCAGCAGCAGCAGGAGGCTGACATGCCATGTAAAGATGCTTCTTTACAGAACATTGGAGCTTCTTTTAGTTTAGTTTCTCATATCTCTAAAATATTTCGTTGAGATATTTACGGGAAAATGAAATGGAAAAGCAATAAGATTTTATTTAGACTTTTTATCTAGTTTATTTGTTTCATCTATCCCATGGAAATATGTAGGCCTATAAAATAATACACTGTCAGATTTATGTAGGTTTATTTATAAACATAATATGGTCATATTTATATAACAGAAATACTTTATAAAAACGGACTAGTTTTCTTGTCATGTTAATCCCTGAGGTAAAATTTGTCGTGATGTGTATGTATGAAATTCCTTTCTAGTTCAGGCTGTCCTTCAGTGAGTCGCGGTGTGTTTGGTGACTCAAATTTACCATCCTCACTTATTAAATGGGTAACAAGGAACAAGGAAATGACTGAATAAAAATGAAAGGATATCGTGGAAAGAAAGACATGATAAATCCCGCGATCGTCTCTGACGACTGAAGCACTGTAAAGATTTACGTGTATTTATTTGTTTAGCCTGTATTTATTTAACATATTTTCGAGCCAAAACGGTGGCAGAGAAGATAAACTAATAAAAGAGAAAACACTTGACCAGGTCTGATGGTGGACTTTTTCTTACCTGTAGCTTGTTTAGTGCCTTTCAGAAGATCGATTAGTTTTACAGCCCAAAAAAGCGCCTTAAACTGCATCATTCAGTCGCAAAAGGAAGAGATTTCTAATCCGCTGTTTCTTTCTTTGATTTTTTTTTTTTTTTTTTTTTTTTTTTTAAAGAAACACAGTTGTTCTCCTCCCAGTCTGTTAAAAGGGCCCGGTTTGCTGCTGTTGGTGCGGTTTGGCGCCACTTGGTGGCGAATTAATTAATGTGGTTTCGTTTTAGTCAGGCACGTTTTTGGCCACCTAAGGCAAGGACCACGCTACTTTTCTCACGAAATTTAGACAGGTGTTTGAAGTGGAACTATTATGAGCATTTCAGGCTAATTATTTTTTATTTCTGAGACCAGAAGGGCTGGGATTGATGGAGTTATTGCCACAAATCGCTTTATTTACTTCAGACCGACCCTCTCCGTAGGCTGTCAGATCAGCCTGTGGGCAAAAAGAGTGGATTGAGACTCTTCCGCATTAAGCCCCGCCTCCCGCCACTGCACTACATCGGGAGCGCGCACCGCACCTGCTTTCGCCGTCATTATAACATCTCATAAACAGAAGGATTAGGCTAATATGAACTCAATAAAAACAAAAATAAAATACAATGTCAACACATTGCATACAGCCCTACATGTTGGAACCTGAATCAGAGCCTGAAAACGAAGTGGAAAACTGCAACCCACAGCAACGAATGCAGCAGGATGTCTCTCTTTGGTAAACTCACCAGCCATCGTTGGAAATAACTTTATCCAACATTTTCCACCCGCCTGATGTATTTGCACATGCCCTTGTTAACCAGTAGAAGGTAACCAATCACCGAACCTTATCCCCCGGGACGTCACAAGAATTTCCAAGTAGAAAAAACTCTAAAACGACGCGTTTTTTGTCGCCATGGAAACCGAATGGCGAGCGTGCTGGAACTCAAACTCAAACTCAAACATGCGTTTAGGTGATAAAAAACAGTGTCGTTCACATGTATGATGAGGATTCAACACTGTAACACTGTAGAAAGCTCAGAAAACTCCAAATACCATAATAGCACCCCTTTAAGTTTTCCCCAAAGTTGTCATTCCATGATTTGTGCGTGCAGTAGCAGTGCAGAACTGGAAAGTCATTGGTGATTGTATGTTTCTACATAGAGATTCTTGTTAATTTAAGTTGTTAACTTTATGCTGCTACTTCAGCTAAATAGCACTGCACGAAAGAGATATCACATGTAAAAATTAGGCTGTTTACTTCCTTGTATTTTCAGAAACCACAATTGCATGGTAACGTTTGAAGGACTAATGGCCTGGATTTTTCTTGAGAAGATTACATTATGTTCTAACCGGACATACTGCAGCGGTTATCACCTTCAGTCTTTCATACCAGCAAGTTAAAATACATTCCTCACGCCAAGTAATCACTGCCCCCCCTTTCCGACCACATCTGCAGCGCTGCAACCCAGCTGGGACACACAAGAACACCAGTATTTTAACAATAAATAAACTGGAGTCAGAGTCGTCTCATTTACATCCGTCCATTTTATAATATGAAACAAAGGAATGAACCACTTTCAGCATCATCTAGCGCATTTTGTTCCAGCGTGTCTTGTGGACTCGTTCATTTTCCCCGCCAGCTTCGAATCTGTGGCAGTGGGCAGCACCACCTTCATCCCTAGTGAACATCCTCCTCCTGTGGATGAAGATGCAGCTCTCTCCCTACATTTTATTGTCTGACCACTTTATATTTACTTTCGGGATAAGTCCGGTCGCCGATGAGACAAGCTGATAGCATCTGTCCCCTGCTGACCTCCTCTGCCTTTCTGGTGGTAGTGATGTCCATCCGTCTCCAACAGATAAAATAGTTTTACATTTTACAACCTCATCGATTAGAATTTCTACCTCATTTTCCAGAAAATTGATCTCTTTTGCTTTTTTTCCTGCTGAACAGTCATGGAAATGAGATGGATTAATATTTATCAAGGGTGTTCACCTGTCGTTTTATGGCCAACATGTAGGCGTGACAAGATGTTCCCTTTCGTGCGCAACATTCAGTGTTGATCCTGATTTATAAAGCGAAAAAGGTATGGGACGTGCAAGCGCACTGCTTTGGAAATCATGAAGTTTTTTTGCGCCGCATTTCCTGTTTTCCGTACGTACACCACCTGTAATCATCGTTGCAATGCACAGTTTGATAAATGAGGCCCCAGGTCTTGATGTCTGTAAGACATTTTTGTAATCTAAGAAACAGATTGGTTTCATCTGGCTTCTTGGAAGGGTAGATCTGAGTGTCATCCACATAGCAATGAAAATTTATACCATACTGCCTGATGATGTTTCCCAAGGGAAGCATGTATAATGTGAAAAGTATTGGTCCAAGTATAGAACCCTGAGGAACTCCATGACTTACCCTGGTGTGTGAGGAAGACTCATCATTTACATTTACAAACTGAAATCTATCAGAGAAATATTACTGGAACCAGTCTAATGCGGTCCCTTTAATCCCAATAACATGTTCCAGCCTCTGCAGCAGAATATTGTGATCAATAGTGTCGAATGCAGCACTGAGGTCTAAAGGAATGAGTACAGACAGAAGTCCTTTATCTGAGGCCATGAGAAGATCATTAGTGACTTTCACCAGTGCTTTCTCTGTGCTACGATGAGCTCTAAATCCTGACTGAAACTCTTCAAACAGATTGTTTCTGCTCAGACAGGCGCATAGTTGGGTTGAAACTGTTTTATCAAGAATTTTAGACAAGAAGGGGAGATTAGATATTAGTCTATAATTAGCTAAAACTCCTGGATCCAGAGTTGGTTTTTTAAGCAACAGTTTAATTACAGCTGTCTTAAAATATTGAGGTACATATCCTATTAATAGAGATGAATTGATCAGGTCTAGTACAGATGTATTGATTAAGAAACATATTTCCTTAAATAATCTGGTTGGGATGGGGTCTAAAACACAGGTTGAAGGTTTAGATGAAGCTATTATGTTGGTTAACTCGGAGAGCTGTACAGGCAAGAAATGGTCCAAATGACAATCAGCTTCTAAAGACGTCTCTAAGGCTGCTGCAGATTAAATATTATTAGTAGTGTTAAGGTTATTACTGATTTCCTTCCTGATGGAAACTATTTTGTTTACAAAGAAACTCAAAGTCGTCACAGCTGAGGTTGAAAGGAATAGATGGCTCAACGGCACTATGGCTCTTAGTCAGTCTGGTTACAGTGCTGAAAAGAAACCTGGGGTTGTTCTTCTTCTCCTCTATCAATGATGAATAATAAGCTGTTCTAGCCACATGCAAGGCTTTTTTGTACACAATTAAACTTTCTTTCCAGACTTTGCAACACTCTTCTGAGCCAGATGAACGCCATTTTCTTTCCAAACGTCTTAGTGTCTGTTTTAAAGCTTGAAGCTTTAAAACCATGGGGGCCGCTTCTTCTGACTGTCTCTCTTCTTCGTGAGAGGAGCAACATTATTTAGTGTTATACGCATTAAAGCTGTCACTCTAGCAACACATTCATCGACCTGTGTCGGAGTAAAGCTCCAGTGTGATGATGAGAATGAGTCGGTCTGTGGACATTTTGGGAAAATCCAATTGAACTTAATAGCAATGCAGTATTTGTGTAAATGTTCTGTTTATTGGAAGGATAGGCTGCTGATATACAGTCATATATAAGAAATGAGTGTTTGTCCAGATGTGCTGAAAAGAAGCTTCTAGAGATGTTCCACCTCGCTGTCTTTACAAGAGGCTGGAAGAGAAGAATGAAGGTGATAAAGTATAATCACTGCAGTACTTTTACTTTTTATGATGTATTTCTGTAACAATTAAATAATATTCAGATAGCAAGCAGATGAACTCAGAATGCAGAAAAGCCATCAGGATGATTGCATACTGACTGTTTAATACACAATGTTTTAGGATCTGTGCTTTTTTTTTTTTTTTTTTACTAAACTTGAAAGTGTTATTACCTCTGCCAATAAGAGTGTTTTTTATGTTTGTGTTCAGGATATCTCTAAACCACATTATATATATATATATATATATATATATATATATATATATGTAATAAATTTTTTTACTTCAGAAAATTCATCCTAGAAATAATTCCCCTCCATTGCTTTGCATTCCTGCATTCAGTGCATACCTGCTTTTTGCACCACTCCAGGTCTGCGTACATTATTAGTCATGACTTGTTAAGCGCTGGGCGTGAGGTTAATCATGAATGGAAATAGAAAACAGAAGAGGACTAGGTCAACTACACTGAGTGATTCAACATTCTGGTTTCTTTGTACAAGTAAGATTTGTTCGTGAAATAACTCTCAAACCACAACTGCTGCTCTCGTGAACCCATAAGCCATTCGTCTTTTCAACAGTAGATAGTGGTCGGTCAAAAACAGCATTAAAATAACAATATAGTGCATAAAATTGTCATGTTATGATATTTCACTGTTTATTTCTGAGACAAAAAATTACAATCTGTGTTAATCTGTTAAATGTATTTATATTCTTTAAAAACAGTTTTGTCCATAGCTTTTGGTTCACTCAGTTTAATGAAGAACCTAAAGATTACAATGACATGTATATGATCACACAATTACAGCTACATGCTCAATGAAATATGAAGTTAAAATAATGGCAACAAGCCATTTCAATAAAACAATCAAGTGGTAAAATGAAACCTTGAACACCAAACTTATAAACAACCTGCAGTTCAACATTTTAATGGCAGCGAAGAAAAGGAAAGAAAACTCATCCATCTTTATTTATGAATCTTTATTCATGAATATACCAGAAAAAAGCTTAAAAATAGGTATCCACTACATATTTTTTTCAGTGTTCAGACCAGCAAGACTGAATCTTCTACATGTAAGATTGTAAAACATGTAAAAAATAAACAAATGTTGTAAAATGAAACCTTGAACACCAAACTTACAATTTGCATTTAATGGCACAGAAGAAAAGGAAAGAAAAATCATCCAGATGTCAGACATCTGGATGATTTTATTTGGATGATTGAAATAAATTCAATCATACAAATAAAACAAATCATTTTAACAAACACATGTAACAGATAAATCAGGTAAAATAAGCCATAAAACAACTATTACAATATAAAAACAAATATGAACGATGGATGCAGTACCTCCAGGGTCACTGCAACAGACTGATGACATCATTCGCTCTACTGGTGTGGTTGCCATGGCAAACTGGGGAGCAGGGATCCTAAAGGCTTTATGTTCATTCTATGTTCTTTATTTTTCTTAATAATATTTGATTTAATTACATAAATGCTGTTATATGGTTAAGATTACAGAAATTCAACTAAATGAAAAATTGTCATCTAGTTGAAATTTGTAAACTTTTACCGTTTCATGCATGAATTAATAAAAAAAAAGCAAATTTTTTTTTAAATACAGTATTTTTCCTCTACACATATTCAATTACATTATTTCATTTATTAGTGCTATTCAGAATTCTTCATGATTTATGATTTATTTGAATGTATTTCATAAAATATTCATAAAATGACATATAATCATAATTATATTCTGTAAATCTTCTATAAAATATAGCTGTCTTATTGCATTATGTTTAATTATATCATATATTTATTTATTCTCCAGGATATGGAAACTTATTGGATGACCCACTAACATCCACTGCAGTGGTTTATTTTAAAAATATAATCTTTATTCATGAATATACCAGAAAAAAGCTTAAAAATAGGTATCCACTACATATTTTTTCCAGTGTTCAGACCAGCAAGACTGAATCTTCTACATAAGAAACATGTAAAAACCAAACAAAATAAAACTCCTGGTATTGTTAGAACTGGATTATACAGAAGCGTAGAAGCTGTCACTCAAACATAAAAAGGGACCATATCACTTTACAGCAGGATAGTTTCATTGTGAAAACGTGAAACTTGTAACGTGATACGTTTAGTGGTTAAAACATGGAATATAAACTGTATTCTGCATGCAGGGATATGACTGATTTACCAAACAGGATGAATTTGTAGGCTACCTAAAAGGACAGACAGAGATGGTGGTGCATGGACGACACTGTGACACACCAGACACGACTTTGTCTTCATGTCAGCAACTTCATTCTCCCAGTCCAGCAGGACGTATTCAATCATTTTCATTTTAGCTTTCAGAAGAAAGCAGAGTGGTGATCCACAGACACCAGGGCTTGATGTCACATGATTAAATTGTCACATTGCAATTATTTTCTCAACTAGATCCATTTAGCATCTTCCAAAGTAAATACAGGAATATTCCAAACGGTAATAAATGCAGACTTGTAAGAGGACACATTCAACATTATCTTGTCATACTTCATCCGCTACAACTGAACGTAATGTAATTACACAACGCTTGCCTTTGCAATAAATAGAAAAAAAAAATTATCAGCAATATTGTACAGAAGATTTGATAATTATGATTGTATGTTATTCTCTAACTATTTTTTAGAGTACAATAGAACAAATAAAAAATACTAAATGTCACCAACAAAAAGTATCATTGCATATTTGTTGAGGTAAAATACTGTATTTAGAAAAATGTTGCATTTTTCTAGATCCATTTAGCATCTTCCAAAGTAAATACAGGAATATTCCAAATGGTAATAAATGCAGACTTGTAAGAGGACACATACAACATTATCCTGTCATACTTCATCCGCTGTTAGTTGTTAATTTTAATAACATTGTTGATGTGGACGTGCTTTTTTGAAATAAACCACTTCAGTGGATGTTTGCGAGTCATCCAATACGTTTTCACTCACGAGAGAATAAATAAATATATGATACAACATAATGAAATTACACAAAACATGAACAGGAACATCCAGGAAATAAAACACATATTAAGTGTGTTCATTCCCCTCCATAGCTTTTTCTCCTTCTTAAACCAGTCAGTAAACTTTAAATGTTTTTTTTTTTTTTTTTTTTGTAAAGACATCTCTCTTCATCCATAACTTATGGCAACTAAAGGCAAGTTGGACACTTATAAGGTAGTAATGTAGAAAAGGCTGCCTAAAGGATTGACACGCTGGCTCTTTAAGGGGCGGAGCCTGGACTACGTGAGCAGCTTGCCAGGCCAGAGGGGAGAAAAGGAAGAGATGAGAAGAGGATTTTCTTCCAGTTAAAGTGTAGTTCGGCACTTTAAGACTTATTTTCAGTTTGTTTGTAACCCCACTTGGATGTTTTTGTGCGTGAAGTCCAGTAAGTCAAGTCTAAGTTTGTAACGCAGTTAATTTAGTGGAAGTCGATATTCTTTTGCTTAATTGATGCCATGCACTGTTCACATGAGCAAATCATGCATGGCACAGAGGCAGCTTCATGCACATATAGAAAGCCTGTTTGTGAATTTATGCTAAAACTGTAATAATTTGCATGATTATTTAGTTGCTGATATTTAATTTTGTCCGAGAACCATACAAGACATGTCAAGTGTAAAGAGGACAAACTGGAACCTTCAGTTGGCTTAATAAATGCCGTTGAAGTTCAAGTGACTCGTTCTTTGGAGTTCTAACCGTTAGTTCTAATAGTTAGTTCTAACTCACAACAGTGGGTTGAACACTCCAACCAGCCCAGCACCGTCACTATCTTTCAAGTAAAGTAAGCGGATTTGTCCTGTTGGATCCGGGATCCCTCCTCTGAGGACTCAGACACACACATTCATACAGTCATGTTGCTTACTTATAAAGCACAAGAGACATATTATGTTGCTGCTAACTTGCTGCCTGATGCTCCTTCCCTCCCTCAGCAAAGCTGCCAGAGATCCTTTAGCTAGAGGAAAGAGGTCTCACTCTTTTTACTTTTTTAACTGGCATGAAACTGAAACTTACTCACTTGCGTACAGAGATTGTCTATAGCGACACACATCTCACTCTAACAAGTATAATGGATTTAAACATATTACCATCGTGTTTTTTTTTTCTTTTGTAATGAATAACAACGCAAGACAGTAAAAATCTTTCAGAGTAAAAGTATCATCGTGATCCAAAATATGTAGTGGAGTAAAAGTAGGAGAGAAAAAAATAATACTTCAATAAGTAGAGATACCACCTTTTTTTTTTTTTTTTTTTTTTTTTTTTAACCACATATTCTTCATTTTACTACTTAAGTACAGTAGTGAAGTTACTTCGAACTTTGTGTTTCACATTTTCACAATAAAACAATCTGGTTATAACTGGAATGAGAGTTTAACACTTTCAGACTGATGAGGGAAAAATGAACACATTTAATCACAGAACGCAGAACGTTTGTCAGAACACTGAAGCACATGACTTCTGCTCATAACTTTGCGACTTTGGCGCGATTTTTCAGACCCCTCTAGACAAAGACCATCAACCAGTTGGGCAGCTTTATCTGGTGATTCTGGAGACTTTTGGAGACGAACATAAACGCATGTATAGTTTACTTTTCTCCATTAGCAGCGGCTACTGTGTAAGCTCCACCTGAAATGAAAAACTGCTGCTTCTTGGGGGACATACTGCTGTTCGATTCATCAAGATTAAAAAATTATTATTAGATAAATTGTTTTTATCAAGTCCCGCCCATAGTTATAACGTGATCTGGTCCCTTATTTTTATTTGGGTGACAGCGCTACGCTTCTGTAGGATCATAATACTCCTACAAAGTTAAATAAAAAGAAAGAAATGAGTGTTTGAGCTCTGAAAACTGGTTTTTGTTTGGTTTTTTTAAACAACCTGGAAGTCTCCTTTCCACCCTTCCAAGCTGTAATTATACATGAAGAGCTACATTAATGTAATTTACAGAAATAATGACTCATTTATCTCAAACCTATCTTCCATCTGCTCCCGGTCGAACTGCTTCAGGCCGTCTGGCTCCTTTTCTCTTCCAGAACCTGAAGTGAAGTGAAGTCAGATCAGTTGCCGTTGAGTTGTTTTTTCTCTTCGGATGTCATCATGCCCGTCTCATGACCATTCTGCAACACAAAATAATACACAGTATCTTGAAGTGAATATTTCTGTGATATTTCATGTACATTAGTAAAAAAAAAAAAAAAAAGAAAAAAAAAAAACAAAAAAAAAAACATAAATCTATCAGTTTTAATTATTTCATAGTTTTTCGATTTGGACCTCTTTTATTAGTGGTTTTGAATCTGATACAGATCAGATTATTTTTGCAATCTAACTGCAGTCTGAGCAGCAAAGTGGTTTAAAATAATAATTAATGCGACGATGACATCACTCTGCATCGACACAGCAACAGGCGAAAGGTTAAATTAGAGGGAGACGCTCCGGGAATACTTCCACTGCTAAACAGCTTGAACTGCTGCCACTGTGGGACACGTTGGTTATTGACCTGCAGTGCATGTGGGTCTGTTCTAAGTGGGGGGGGGGGGTGAAGCGTCATGTTATTCATCTCCTGTACACGAGGAGAACTTCAGGGTTTTAATTACTCTGCTAATGTGAACGGCCACACAAAATATCAGATTTGACAAAACAAAACAACGGAAATGAACATTAAACACCTGCAGTCTGAACGTAGCCAAAGAGAACTGTGTAGGATTGTTTCACAGACATCTGGAGAAACATCTGTCGGCATCATGATCAGTCCCTTAAAGTTGTCAAATTAATTAACTGTCAGTAAAGAAATAAAAAAGAGACACAAGTTATTACCGTCATGCTAGCTTCTTCCAGATCATCTCCATGTTTCTGTGGAAGAGCTTCATGTCCCGAACGATTCCCTGCAGAAACAACAAACACAAAGATCATCACTAAGACCTCGTCTACATGTTTGCAGGTAGAAGAAAACAGTTTCCATGGTGTTAAGAAGACAGGACTCTATCAGGACTATTTATTATTGCGTTGTACCTCGGCTGCAGTTTTCAGGCCGACCACTAGAGGCCGCTTGTGAGCTAAAATGTTCAGTAATAGTTTTTATTAGTTTGGTCCGAAGCTTCGGGGATGGTGGTGTGTTCTTCTGTGTGTTTTTTATCTTAAGTGTGTGTTCATGAGGCAGAACCACACCCACACATGTATATTCCATATAGTATGTAAACCTTGGAATAAAGGAGCCTGAAGGATTCCCCTGGATTTTTTCTTGCATTTTAACCAATGCACACTCCGCGATCACAACAATACTGAACCAGACCAGCGCAGTAAAGTCCCCATTACACATGGTGAAGGTTTTCAGATGATCTGTGGTGTTTAAGTGTGGACAGAATGACAGACATCTTTGTTTCAGTGATCCAGATCATCCACCACCACCTGAGTGGTTCATGTTTTCATCTTGTTCACATGGCAACGGCAGCATGGTCTGGTGCTAATCATGCTCACATGTCTCCATACAGTGTAAATATACAGTCTCTAACTGGAACAGAGGCGTTACAAGACCAGGTCTAACAGAAGTCTCTGGTTTTTGTGAGTCTTCTGACTGGTAAACGTGGCTTTAGAGATGGAGCCAAATCTCCATCTTTACTTTGGTTCCTGACAGACTTTTTGTTTCTTTAATGTGGACGGAGACGACTCAGCCCTGAATAAGCTGCGTGTTCTGATGCCAACGTGAAGATGTGGGATGAAATCATGGCAGCACCAGTATCCAACTGGACCCCCAGAGGTCTGTTTAACACTGAACTGGGATTCCTCCTCCTGTTTAATGTCATACTGGTGTTCTGTCTCAGGTGTAATTCACTTTGGAGGAAAATGTCTGCTGAACGGCTTTTTCAGAGGATTACAGCAGAGCTCTTTAAGTTTAGTCAATAAAACTGATCTGATGCAGATTTGATCACTTTTTACTCTTTATGTTGATGCTCTTTTTCAGAAAGGTGAAATTATTGATCCGTATCGATCAAATGAACCGTCACAGAGAAACGGAGGTTCCTGCTCTGTTTACTACGTGTCTCTTATGGTTGTGGGTCACATGACTGATTGATTAGTGATCAGATCTTAGATCTGTTATCATGTAAAGCACAGTTTTGTGTCATTAGTTCATATTTTGTTCCATAAAAATTGTTTATTTGTTCAGTAAAACATTTGTCTTTAATCCAATATTAACTTTATTTCTGACTCTTTTATGAATCAAGTTACAGATGAAGAAGCTTTATAAACACGTGTAACTTGGTTCATTAGTTTCACTTCAATACTCTGCTCATGTTCATGTTTTAAAATGTGTTTATTTTGCTTTTCTGCATCATTGATCTGATTTATTTAGGAGTGAAAACAAGAATAACATGTTAAAGTATAAAACTTTCTGTCTGCAGCATGAAGTCTCAGCATTTATAATAAATTCTGCCATCATCACTTCTTATTAACACACACCTTGTGTTGGACTGATCCATGAAAACTTCATGATATTTCTGTATAAACCAGTGAAAATATTCTACATGTGATTAAAGATGTAGATTTAGTTTGTTTAACTTCATCTGAAAGTTCAGAAGGAAAGAATCTGCTGGAATTAAAAAGAGGAGAAAACTGAGACTTACGCATGGAAAGACCAACAGCAGCAAAGACAACAAGGCCAACAAGGAGAACAGCAGCAACACCAGGACCAATGTAAAGTCCTGCAAAACAGAGAAATCATATAAATAGTAAAACAAAGGTTAAACTGATTCCATTAAAAAACAAAAACATACAAATAAAACTTCAACTTTGAGTCATTATAATCTGATCCATCATTTAACTGGACACCAGTTTAACATTTATTTGTTTCCTGCTGGTGGAGAGAAAATGTTTTATACTGTAAATAATATACAGTTTATTATTTTATGATCAGTTCTGTGATGTTATTTACCGATTCTGCTCCATGTCTTATCAGGTTGTTCAGGTGAAGATGTCGGCTGGTCAACGATTGCTGGTTAAAGATAAAGAACATGTTTATGGAAAGAACAAATAAAACCAAAAACTAAATTTATACAAAACATGAAACTCAGAAACATGAAATAAAGTCAGAATTTAAAGAAAGAAACAACAAAGTTTATCAGCAGAATATTTAGCTGATTTGCAGCAAAGAGAAAAGTTACAGTTTGATGATTTCTAAAAGTTAAAACTTTTAATTATTTTCATTCATTTCCACTGAAAATGCAAAAGATGAGCAAAAACTTTAGGACTTAAAAAGATTTTCTATTTTAATTTTTTGCATTTTTAAAAATAAAAATCTGACCTTTCTTGTTTGTTTCTTCATCGTTCGACACTGTAAGAGAAAATAACACTAAATATTCAGGTTGAATAGAAACATGTTTACATGATGTTCCACACACAGAAAATACAAACTGGATATTTATGTAAATATTTTATAAAACAATGTTTCATTTAGTTAAATATCTTCATCAATACTCACCGACTATCAGGTTGATGTTTCCTTTTTTCACCTGACTGTTGAGTTTAGGAACAAAGCAGGTGTAATTTCCTGCATCATCTTTAGTTACTTTCCTCAGTTTGAGGAAAATGTTTCCATGAATCATTTCATCATGAAACAGAGACGTTCTGCCTTTAAACTTCTGGTGTTGAACATCTGGATCGTCTTTAGAACTTCTATATTTATGCACCAGAGTATTATTGTGTCTCCACTCCACTGTCAGAGTGGACACATCAAACGGAGGTTCCAGGTGACATGGTAGAATCACATCCTGACCCGACTCTGCTGGGATTGGATCAGGTGATCTGATCACTTCAGACCTTCCTGGAAAAAACAAACAACTAAATTTAGACGAGAACTTGAAGTCCAAGACGAGCAGCTGCTACATCAGAGACATGGAAAGGGTGTTTATTAGTTATGTAAACAAACAAACAAAATCTGAATTAAGGGTTAAATTCAGCAAAAACTCTTTCTGTGTAATAAATGATCCAATCAAAGCATCTGATGTCCATCAATACTTTATTCTAGTCTCTGTTTATCACTTAACTCCTTTAACATCACCAACATCATGCTGCTGTTGTAGCAATAATATTTAGGGATTTAAGGGTAATAATGGAAAAAGAAGGAGGTGTGGAAAGCAGAACGTTGCAGTTTTTATTATGTGGAGAATATTTTATGAACTTACCAACAATGAGAGCAACATGACAACTCTTCTCCTCTGATCCGTCCTGAAAGGAACACTTGTATCTTCCAGAGTCGGAGAGTTTTAAAGAGGAAAGTTCCAGAGACAGATTTCCTTTTCTGAGACTTTCAGGAAAAAGAAATGTGCGTCCTTTAAATGTCTCTGTTTGTTCTCCAGCAACGTCTTCTCCATCTTTACAAATGTGTACGACATGGTCCTGCTGAGTCCATTTCACTGTGGTGTGTGTTGCATCCTGCTGGGGGTCGAGGCGACACGGCAGAACAACGGTGGAGCTGCAGGGTGATATTATCGGCTCAGAGGAGCAATTTATCTCAGTTCCAGCTGAAGAAGAAACAAATGTTTGATATAAATTAAACAAACTTCTGATCAGCACTCCACAGTGAAGTTTAAAAAATTCCTTGTTGCTCTAAATATAAAGATCATCATTTTACCTTGTTGCTATTAAATAAAAAAAGTGGTTTTAATGTGACTTCATTGGACATTCCTCTCCTAAAACAACGACATTAAACTCTAATTTAAGGGGTAAGAGTTCTAAAAATCATGTCAGAGTTTGTTAGTTTTCTGCAGTGCTGAAGTTTTCAAGAAATCTATGCCAGAAAAAAAAGATTATTTGAGGTTTTATCGCCTGTTTGTGAAATTAATTAAGTTATTATTACTAAAGAGGGCAGTAAATAAAACTGATGCATAAGGGTTGATAGTGGCAATTACTGTGGAAATGAAGCGGAAAACATTCTAACAATAAAACTCATCAAGTTACATCGTTTAAAACAAGCAGAAGGATTTCTGAACTTAGTTCATTAACCCTTTCATGCAGGAATTAATAACAAACAATGCAACATTTGTTAAATACAGTATTTTGCCTCTACAGACATATGCAATGATATTTTGTTTATTATTGATATTTGTTTTATTTTAACGCATTCCACAAAATATTTATGAAATAATGTATAATAATTATATTATGTAAATATTTTAAAATAAAACTATTATTTTCTTTTCCTATTTATCACAAAGACAAATCTATGTAATTAGAGTGGATGCATTTGTGTTCATTTCTATCATATATTTAATTATTCTTCAGTGAGTGGTAATGTATCTTATGACTCACTAACATTCACTGAGGTGGTTTATTTACAAATACACCATCCGACATTGTTCATGAATTTGGAAGAAGAAAACTTGCAGAGGGATCCACGATCCTGCTACTATGCATGAAAGGGTTAAATGTTTCACTTCCTGGATAAAAACAAAACGTCTGTAAAGCTGCGTGTGAAAAGAAAAAACGTCCCGTGTATTTAATATAGTAAATAAAAGAAACACCATCAACAGACACATACTGACAAACAACATATAATTATTTTATATGGCTGTTAGATATTTTATCTATCCAATGTTTCCTCAAATCAGAATTGTTCGAGGGTGAGCCTCGAAATAACAGGATTGCTGGTTGAGGCGGCAGATTATGGACTATGATCCCGGTTAGAGAATCAAGGCACTTGAAAGGAGAGATCAGGTTATCTTCTTTATTGAAGATTGGCATTGGCCTTTCCGGCATTGATCATCTTTACATAGGTAGGGGTGTGTGGGTGTGTGTGTGTGTGTGTGTGTGTGTGTGTGGTCTGAAAATAGGATAATAAAGACATACCACAACATACTCAAGATTACTCAGTTAAAAATGTACAAATGAAAAACTGGATTAGCATAGGATTTTAAAGATCTTCAAATGTCACAGCTTATATAAAAACTGCTTCTAAAACAGAATATGAGAGCACCAGTGTAATATTATCAGAGAAACAATACAAGCCAAACAGAAATATGACCAAAAACAAGCATAACTAACAGCAAAACCACATTACTTGAATTAAATATAATTAGTCAAGCATGGTCACAATTACAACAAACTGAGTTGCAATATTGGCGTTTCAAGCTTAATTTGCATAATTAAACAATCTCTACGAGCATCCAAATTGGCTGCATTAGTAGCAAATAAAGGCAAAGCTAACTACTACTGTCACAGGCCATTTACTTAACTCTAACTCTCATAAATCTTTCCATAAAACATCACAAACTCAGGTAGCAATAAGATTATCAAGAACTAACAACTGGAATGCACTTGCATTTCCTCAAGAACGCACACAAAACCACAAAAGCAGACAGAAAGTCCTCGTAGCGTCCCAGAGTCTGCTTGTGAGCTGGCCTGCTGCTTGTCAGTGTGGCTGGACATGCCCCAACAAGTTGCAACAACATTAATTCTCCACCAGCAGAGGGTGCTGTTGGACTTTGGCCTGTAGGGCTTTCTGACAAGAATTATAACGACAGCTGCTCAGCTAAAATCTTATTGCCAAACATTTACAGAAGCCTGTTAGAGTCGATATAAATTTAGCTTGTTACATTGATTATTCTATGATGCTGGATTTAAAAAGAAAAAAAAACTCCATCCGTGCTTCTGTCTAACCCAAACGCCATGACACCGACATGTTTTGGTGACAAACCGAAAGGCTCAAGACAAAGAAGGAAGCAGTAAAGAGCAGAAACTACCTGACCAGGTCTCACTGGTGGTCTCTGTTATAACTTACCTTCCGTGTGAGAAAGTAAACAGAAGACAATGAGAAAAACCGACTCCGTGATTAAAGTTTTTAACATCATCTCGACACAAAACACACAAACAGCATCAACAAAACCAGTTTGACTAGGTTTCGATTCTCTCTCTACCCTTCCCCCCGGAACCTCTCCTACTCTCTCTAAACATGTTCAAACTATTTCTCCTGGTTCTTCAAACATCACAGATATGTGGGAATGTTTGGAGGACGCAGCCAGCAGAAATAACTAGGAGAAATAGTCTCGACATGTTTAGAGAAATTATTTCCCGTATTACTGTTACGAGAAGGGAAGAGAGGTTTGGGGGGAAGGGCAGAGAGAGAATCGAAACCTAAAGTCAAGCTGGTTTTGTAGATACTGTGTGTGTTTGTGTCGAAATGATAGATAGATAGATAGATAGATAGATAGATAGATAGATAGATAGATAGATAGAAAAGTTCAAGCCATGTATCCACACTGAAACATATTCATCTGAAAGATCAGATATCAGTACAAAATCATTTAATATTTGCCCTTTTACCTTTAAGAATATATACACCGGTATTCAGTTCTATGAAACAAAAAGTCTTCATTGAAAAAAGTTAGAATATACATGAACTTTACTATTTACAGACTGAAGCTTCACATATTTAATCTATTTAAATGAAGCTCATCAGCTGCAGGGGGGTTTTAATATTTCACAGTATGCAGGTTAAACAGTATGTTGCACACTTTTAATATTTCAAAGTTCAATAGCTTTTTAGTCATGTGACCTACACACTTCAAACACTGCTTAATGGTTCCGCTAGTCCTGCCACATGTTGCACAGCCTTTATTTTCTCTATTTTCATCTTGTGGTATTTAATGTGAATTTTACATCCCCACGCCCCATAAAAAATTCATATAAAATCCCACAAGATGAAAATGAGGAAAATAAAGGCTGTGCAATGTGTGGCAGGACTGGATGAGTAATTAGGCAGTGATTTTAGGTGTGTAAGTCATGTGAGTAAAAACATATTGATGTTTGAATTCATTAAAAATTCTTATACCATGGTCAGTGAGAATTCCAATGTCAACTGGCGTGCATTAGATTGGTCTAAACGCACAGTTAGTTCGGCAAGTTTAATCACCAACGTAGTCCTCCGCCGTGCGCGTCACCATAGCAACGCGTCACACACGCTTCAACGGCTGACCATAACATAATAACAGAAGACGCTGAAATATGGATTTTGAGGTCAATTTTAACATTTTTGGACCAAACAAAACATATGATGACTGGGAAGAAGAGGAAACAATAAAAGAACAAGCTAGGCAACGTTACAAGCAGGTAACGGCGCATGTCATTCTATTTCTCTTGACAACGGTTGCTAAGACACAAAAACTAACAAAAAGTAGTTCCTATGTTTAACCACATTTAGCGAGTTTACAGCAATTATAAATTATTTCTTTTAGTGTTTACAGTTTGTGGGACCAAGGTATAAGCGGATTAAACAACTCGGAAGCGTGCATTAGACCATTATAAGGCGCGTCGTGGTGTTCCCACTGCGCGTCGTGCCTTAGAATGGTCTAATGCACGCTTCCTCGTTGTTTAATCCTTACATATAAAATAGGACTAGATGAAAATGGAGAAAATAAAGGCAGTGTAGCACTCACAGATAAATCGTAAATTGTTTAAAATTGTTTTGACATTCATAGCCCCAGTGGTTGCGGAGATAGTTATGTTTAAATTCTGCTATTTTTAATTTGTTGACGGTCCCTAACTATCCGCCGGTGGTGAAGACCGCTGCGGTGGAATTTGCTATCACAACCCCACGACAAAGCAGCTTAGGGTCGGCAATTCATGACGAGGAGACTGGGTGTTCAAATATACATGGAAGGTATGAAGTTAAGAAGACCGTCGCATCCTGCATCTTAACCCCACGACGAGGTGGCTTCGGGTCGGGAGACTGGGTGTCTGAATATCTGTTGAATATCAAACATCTAACTTTACCTCGGTAGAAATCACTTCTATGAGAACTATAAAGAAATAATATGAAAACAATGTCGGGGTTACCGCTCCTTGTAACTTACATATTGTGTGTCACATATTAACAGTAAAACTTATCAGACTTGATCCTTTTTATCTCCAACACTTCCTGAATAAAACATTCTTCCACAACATGAGAGAAATGTTGGAGAAGTCCAAACGATAAACACTGAACCAGTTGATCTTGTTACAGAAACTACATTTCTGCTGTTTGCAGCAGCATTTTCAGGAAAAGCTCCTTATATATTTAATATGTTCTGCTTGTTGAGACTTTTACAGAAAGCAGAAATGATGAACATGATCTCTGACGACTGAAATAGTTTCATTGTAAAGATTTACGTGGATTTATTGATTTAGGCTATTACTAGTTTTTTTTAAACATATTTTAAAGCCAAGAGAAGAAGTGGAGATGAATTATAAAAGAGAAAACACGTGACCAGGTTTCCTTCCCTGTAACTTTTTCCGTGGCTGACAGAAGAATGGTTGCTACTATATGTAAAGCAGCGCTGGAAACTTCATCATTTAATCGCAAAAAGGAACAGATTTCCAATCCGTCCTGTGTGTTTCTTTTATTTATTTTTCAGAAATGCAGCTTGTCTTCAGGCTGGGTGGACTCCAGCTTTCTGCGATCCTTCGTTAGAACAAGCGCTTAAAAGGATGATACTTGATTATTTAACATTTATCTGTTTCTTACATTTTTACAGGATATAGAAATATTTCATGATTGGCAACAATCTGTCCCACAAACACTCCACCCTGATTTCTGAAAATATCGTTCCACAGGAAATACTTAGGTGTATTAAGTTATTTATTCCTATTAGATACAGGGTGAGATGATAAAAGAAAAGACTCGATCAGGTCAGATCGATGTTTTCTTACCTGTAACTTTAGTTGTGACGGACAGCAGCAGGCCTGCAAACAAAGAAAGCGACACGAACTTCATTTCACCACAAAAAGAGCAGATTTCATCCACTGTTTTAAAGAAAGCAGACACGCAGGTCTTATGGCGCTTGACTGTCGGGCTGGTTTCACCTTCTTGCTTTCACTTTTGATTTTCTTTTTTTTTTTCTTTCATTGAACACTTCGTAACAGTAAATTTCCAGGGTTTGTCTGTTTTTTAATTGTAGATTTTTGTTTATTTTACTTATTTTCATCTGAATTAAAGTGATAGTTTAGGATGAAATAACACATTATACATTTATTCTTTTAAATATTATTATTGAATGGGTTGCTGAGTTTGGCCCTCTGTGGGTGGGTCATTTGCATATTTTCTATCCCTCTCCGCAGGTGAACCGTGGTGCTTTAAGCTCCTCCCAGCTGGCACGTGATGACGGTGTGTTGTAATTCTGTAAAGTTGATTGGTATCAGTGTTGCCAGGTCCGCTTATTCTAAGCGACTTTGGGCTTTTTTTTTTTTTTTTTTTTTCGGAACTGTTTACAGAAATTAAGAAATGAAATAAAACGGGAAAAAAGTCAATAAAATCTTATTTAATTTCCATTCCATTTCCCCGTAAATAGATCAATGTAATATATTATAGAAACTAAAAGAAGCTCCAATACTGTGTAATGATGCCAGACTCCTGCATGTCTGACCTGCTGCTGCTGCAGGCCGCGAGGAGAGAGACGGGGGCCGCATGCAGGTTCCTAGGAGCATGATGATGGATCTTCATATATATATATATATATATATATATATATATATATATATATATATATATATATATATATATATATATATATATATGGTTTGGTTTTTTTTTCTTAAATGAATCACTGATATATTTAATTATATATTTGTGCATCATTTATTTCCAATCTTAATTAATCCATTAATAATTGAATTAATACATTGTGGCACTTTCACTCCTCCAGAAATAAATCTCCCATTATTCAAATTTTAGTCGGATTAATAATTCGTTTTGCTAAATCACATCCATAAATCTGCATTTTCCAAATCACTTCCAATTTGTTAAAAAATCAATCAGACTTCAAGAAATGTTTCCAGTCTATAGAATTAACAGAAGATAAGAAATACCTTAGATGCATGAAAATAATTCAAGTAATTGAAACTTTTCTCAAAGAAGCGTAGTTGCCAGGCTAATACTTGAGATGCTTCAGAACTTGTTGGGTCTGACTCGGGGTACACGGGGGGACATGTCCCCCGCACTTTTACAGTCGTTATAACCACTTCATTACTTTTTGTACATGCTGAAACGTGTTTTACCGAGCCGCACCTAAACGCAACACGAGCAGGTGAAGCTACAGCTAACAACAACACCATGTGGCAACAGAGGACTGTCTTTGGTGTTGTTCCCATCTTCTAACATGTTCAGCAAACCAGCTAAGAGACAAAAAACTAACAAACCGCATCAGATGATTCCTGCTGCTGAATGTCGACGCTGTTCAGCTGAAACAGAGAAGTTCTGTCATGTTTCTGTCACCATGTGGATTTTAAAGATGACAGATAGATGTAAAATAAATTAGCCAAGCTATCTAGTTAAGGCAGAGATAGTATCTACATTTACTTCAATAACCTTTGGGATAAATTGTACACTTGGCAGTTGTTTTGTTGCAAAAATGTTTTTACTTGAGTATTATTAATATTCTAGTTATAAAAAGCTGCTCTTACTCAAGTAAAGTTAGTCGACTGTTTAGGCCTCTATGATCACTCACTTCTGGGTAGAAACTAAGAATATAAATGTAATTCAAGATGGCGCCGCTGTGTATGGCACGCCGTCCGGGTCTGCTGAGTTTGCTGTCAGTTTTAGCTTTTATCGTTGTTGTCATTCGAAATGTATCATCTCTGCTTGTGTACGATCGCCTCACGCTGCTACAAATACGCGACAACATAACCAACTTGCCTGGATGTGCTGAAAATGGACAATCAAACCCGCCACCACCGTTTCTAGCCTCAGTGCCAGCCTATCTGTGGCATCCTTTCTGTGTGTTGCCTCGCAACAAGAAACATAGGAGACGTGGAAAGAGAAGCGGTGTACGAGTCAAGATAAAAGCTTACCTCGCATCCAGTTTATCCGATTCGTGTGATCCAGCCCGTTTTAAGGAAATATCCACGGAATACGGAGGATTGGATCTACATCGCTCTCTGCAATACAGGTATCGTTGGCTCCGACCGGCACTCCCTGGCGCCGGCTGTCCTCCTGTTCCTTGTCGCCGGCCTGCGTGGATCCAGCGGCGGGGCTGCGTGAAGGAGAATCTTCGCTCGCTCCGTCGTGCTGCTCCTTTGTCACCAGTGAAATCCATGCCGGTGCACGCAGCTCTGTTGAACGCTCGTTCAATCACAAATAAGACATTTGTCCTAAATGATTTTATTTCCACGCACGATTTGGATTTCCTCATGGTCACGGAAACCTGGCTTAGGCCAGGTGACAACAGCGCTTTTTCCGAGCTCCTCCCCCCTGGCTACTCCTTCCTGAGCGCACCGAGGTTGGCAGGCCGTGGAGGCGGGCTTGCCACTGTGTACAAACATAACATCAGCTGTCGCTCTATCCCTTGTAAGAGCTACCGTAGCTTTGAACACCTAGTATTTCTGTTACAACTGGCATCCCCCACACTGTGTGCTGTTCTATATCGCCCCCCCAAATATAATAAGGATTTCATTTCTGAATTTTCTGATTTTCTTTCTGATATAATGCCCAAATATGACAGTTTTCTTTTTTGTGGGGACTTGAACATTCATGTCTGTTGCCCATCCAGTAATTTGTCAACTGACTTTCAAAACCTGTTAGCCTCATTTGATTTAACTCAGTCAGTAAAATCACTCACACATAGACTCGGTCACATATTGGACTTCATAATGTCACATGGTCTCCCAGTAAATATTTCAGAGATATTGGACACGTGCATCTCAGACCACCTCCCCATTCTTTTTGACTTCACAGCTCCTTCAGCTCAAGCTAAATCTTCTGCCCCAGCTTGTAGCCATCATACTTTTACTTCCGCTACAGCAGGTGAATTTGCTGCTGCCTTTATGGGTACTGGTTTGTATGCTCTGGGTGAACTGGAACATCTGTGCCTAGAGGAATTTATTTCCTCTTTTAATTCTACCTGCTCAGAAATTCTGGACTGTGTTGCACCCTTTAAGCTGAGGTCCATCAAACCTAAACCAGATCCCTGGCTGAATAACACCACACGTGCCCTGAGAAGGCGCTGCAGGCAGGCTGAACGGAGATGGAAGAAAGACAAGCTGCATGTGTCTCTGGGCATACTGAGAGACTGTCTTTCTGACTATCAAAATGCTGTTAAGGAAGCCAAATGTAAATATCTTTCAACTGTTATTTCCACTAGCAGCAATCGCCCTCAAGTTTTGTTCGATACAATCCAGTCTGTGACTAATCCTTCAGACAATGTGTTGATAAATGTGTCTAAATCCACCTGTGACGCATTTCTCCATCATTTCACAGACAAGGTGGCCTCTGTTAGACAGAGCATTAGCAACAATAGTGCTGCAGCTACCGCTCCACCTTGTGCCCCGCCTTTTGCCCCTGCTGCTGTGTTGACTGGGTTTGAGCCAGTATCACTCTCTCAGCTCTGTGAAGTGGTTCAGAAGCTGAGACCAACAAGCTGTCCTTTGGACATTGTCCCATCTAGAGTTTTAAAACAGGTTTTTGACACAGTGGGGCCATGTCTACTTCCTTTTTTCAATTCCTGCCTGCTGTTAGGGTCTGTTCCGGCTGTTTTTAAGCAGGCTGTGGTCAGGCCACTTATCAAGAAACCTAACCTAGACCCAGCAGTTCTCTCAAATTTCAGACCCGTGTCCCATCTGCCATATCTCTCTAAAGTATTGGAAAAGCTGGTTTTTTCACAATTACAATCATTTTTGGATCAGAATCACATTTTTGAGAGGTTTCAGTCTGGTTTCAGAACGTGCCACAGCACAGAGTCAGCACTCCTTAAGGTGCAAAATGATGTCTTGCTCTCCCTGGATTTAAAGCAACCTGTGCTGTTGGTAATGCTTGATCTTACCGCAGCATTTGACACAGTGGACCACTCTGTCCTTCTCACTCGCTTAGCCCAGCAAGTGGGTCTTCAGGGACCTGTGCTCCAATGGTTCAAGTCATACCTGACTGATAGATCTTTCTCAGTAATGATTAATGACCTCTCTTCATCTTCAGCTCCTCTGTCTTCCGGTGTGCCACAGGGTTCCATTCTTGGCCCTGTTCTGTTCTCTTTGTATATGTTGCCCCTCGGCTCTGTGATATCCCGCCATAATGTCTCATTCCACTTGTATGCAGACGATCTCCAAATCTATCTGCCAGTTTCCCAGAACTCCTCAGACACACAGTCCATCTACAGGTGTCTGGATGACATTAAGCAGTGGCTATCGCAAAACTTCCTCTGTCTGAATGAGTCAAAATCTGAATTTATCCTCTTTGGTGCCCCCAGCCCAGCAAATACAGCTCCATTGTTCACACCTCTCACCAACCATCTCAGTCAGACAGTTAGGAACCTTGGAGTGACGTTGGACAATAATCTCAGACTCAATAAACAAATAGACTCTGTGGTCAGGGCAAGCTTTTTTCAGCTTCGCCAGTTGGCCAAAATCAAATCCTTTCTCACTCGTCAAGACCTTGAAACAGCCATCCACGCCTTCATCAGTTCACGTTTGGACTATTGCAACGCCCTCTACATTGGACTCAGCCAGGCTTCTCTGCACCGTCTACAGCTTGTGCAGAATGCAGCTGCCCGCCTTCTCACCAACACACGCAAACATGACCATATCTCCCCTGTACTGTTCTCTCTACACTGGCTCCCGCTTCAGTTCAGAATTCAGTTCAAAATCCTTCTGTTTGGCCTTGCACCTCCGTACCTTTGTGACCTCCTGACTCCTCACCAGCCCAGCAGAGCCCCGCGCTCCTCTGATCAGCACCTCCTGGTGGTCCCTCGGTCTAGGTATAAACAGTGGGGCGATCGGGCCTTCGCAGTGGCAGGGCCCAAACTCTGGAACTCTCTGCCTCTGGAGTTACGCTCCATCATGGACCTGCCTCTGTTTAAGGCCAGGCTGAAGACTCATCTGTTTAGATCAGCCTTTGGCTGTTGAGATTTTTACATGTGAATGAACTGCTATTTTATATTTTTACTTGTTTTTATCTTTGTTCAGCACTTTGGTCAACTAAGGTTGTTGTAAAGCGCTTTATAAATAAAATTTGATTGATTGATTTGATTGATGTATCTTTGTTCCTTTGACTGTTATATTTGTAAAGATTTAATTAATATTTGTGGTAGTTAAAGTTGAAAGTAAATGAGTTTTATGATTGCTGGTTATTGTTTAATAATAGGAATAATGTTATTTGATGAATAAAATCAGATGTTAGGCTACACAGCATTTTAGTGTTTTTTTTTTCTAGATACATTTTTATTCTTTCTCAAGTAATTATTTGGATGAGTACTTTTTACTTCTATGGAAATAACATTGTTCTAAAGAAACAAAATCCTTGCTTGAATTTTTGCTAATTTACCCCCCAGGAATGAACCCACTCCTTCATTTCTGCACAGAAGTTGTTCCTACTGTTGTTTTGCACATATTTTATCCAACAGAAGCAGCAGGATGAGGGTGGAGACAGTGGTCCAGAGACCAGCAGCAGGATGGAGACAGTGGTCCAGAGACCAGCAGGATGGAGACAGTGGTCCAGAGACCAGCAGCAGGATGGAGACAGTGGTCCAGAGACCAGCAGCAGGATGAGGGTGGAGACAGTGGTCCAGAGACCAGCAGCAGGATGAGGGTGGAGACAGTGGTCCAGAGACCAGCAGCAGGATGGAGACAGTGGTCCAGAGACCAGCAGCAGGATGGAGACAGTGGTCCAGAGACCAGCAGCAGGATGGAGACAGTGGTCCAGAGACCAGCAGCAGGATGGAGACAGTGGTCCAGAGACCAGCAGCAGGATGGAGACAGTGGTCCAGAGACCAGCAGCAGGATGAGGATGGAGACAGTGGTCCAGAGACCAGCAGCAGGATGGAGACAGTGGTCCAGAGACCAGCAGCAGGATGGAGACAGTGGTCCAGAGACCAGCAGCAGGATGGAGACAGTGGTCCAGAGACCAGCAGCAGGATGGAGACAGTGGTCCAGAGACCAGCAGCAGGATGAGAATGGGGACAGTGGTCCAGAGACCAGCAGCAGGATGAGAATGGAGACAGTGGTCCAGAGACCAGCAGCAGGATGAGAATGGAGACAGTGGTCCAGAGACCAGCAGCAGGATGAGAATGGAGACAGTGGTCCAGAGACCAGCAGCAGGATGAGAATGGAGACAGTGGTCCAGAGACCAGCAGCAGGATGAGGATGGAGACAGTGGTCCAGAGACCAGCAGGATGGATGGAGACAGTGGTCCAGAGACCAGCAGCAGGATGGAGACAGTGGTCCAGAGACCAGCAGCAGGATGGAGACAGTGGTCCAGAGACCAGCAGCAGGATGGAGACAGTGGTCCAGAGACCAGCAGCAGGATGAGAATGGGGACAGTGGTCCAGAGACCAGCAGCAGGATGAGAATGGAGACAGTGGTCCAGAGACCAGCAGCAGGATGAGAATGGAGACAGTGGTCCAGAGACCAGCAGCAGGATGAGAATGGAGACAGTGGTCCAGAGACCAGCAGCAGGATGAGAATGGAGACAGTGGTCCAGAGACCAGCAGCAGGATGGAGACAGTGGTCCAGAGACCAGCAGCAGGATGGAGACAGTGGTCCATAGACCAGCAGCAGGATGGAGACAGTGGTCCAGAGACCAGCAGCAGGATGAGGATGGAGACAGTGGTCCAGAGACCAGCAGCAGGATGAGGATGGAGACAGTGGTCCAGAGACCAGCAGCAGGATGAGGATGGAGACAGTGGTCCAGAGACCAGCAGCAGGATGAGGATGGAGACAGTGGTCCAGAGACCAGCAGCAGGATGGAGACAGTGGTCCAGAGACCAGCAGCAGGATGGAGACAGTGGTCCAGAGACCAGCAGGATGGAGACAGTGGTCCAGAGACCAGCAGCAGGATGAGGATGGAGACAGTGGTCCAGAGACCAGCAGCAGGATGGAGACAGTGGTCCAGAGACCAGCAGCAGGATGGAGACAGTGGTCCAGAGACCAGCAGCAGGATGGGGATGGAGACAGTGGTCCAGAGACCAGCAGCAGGATGAGGATGGAGACAGTGGTCCAGAGACCAGCAGCAGGATGGAGACAGTGGTCCAGAGACCAGCAGCAGGATGAGGATGGAGACAGTGGTCCAGAGACCAGCAGCAGGATGGAGACAGTGGTCCAGAGACCAGCAGCAGGATGGGGATGGAGACAGTGGTCCAGAGACCAGCAGCAGGATGAGGATGGAGACAGTGGTCCAGAGACCAGCAGCAGGATGAGGATGGGGACAGTGGTCCAGAGACCAGCAGCAGGATGGAGACAGTGGTCCAGAGACCAGCAGCAGGATGGAGACAGTGGTCCAGAGACCAGCAGCAGGATGGAGACAGTGGTCCAGAGACCAGCAGCAGGATGGAGACAGTGGTCCAGAGACCAGCAGCAGGATGGACATGGATGGTCTTCACAGCAGGAGAAATTATAATTAAAGTCCTGATTTAGAATGACTCTGTTATAACAGACTAAGAGGAAATATTGAAAGGGATTTTGAGATTAAATTCTACAACAATTTCACTTGTATGTATAGTTAATTTATTTGTATTTATTTAGGTATAGCCCCCCACTCAAGCATTATCATAAACTGTTATTTATTTTGATCATATGACTTTGTCTGCTAGGATGCAAAATGAAATTTAGAGCTCATGATATTATTTTGTTATATAGATTTTTTAGCCTGTAGTCTTTGATTCACATGTTGATTTATTTTACCTACAACACTTGGGTCACCTCGTGGTGTGTGACAGTGCTCTACCAATAAGGTTTTGATTGATTGATTGAATGT
>NC_136616.1:32831606-33041606 GCF_933228915.1 Telmatherina bonti
GAAATGGACTCTGCAGGACGATGTCGTACACATTTATAAAGATGGAGAAGACGTTACTGGAGAACAAACAGAAAGGTTTAAAGGACGTACATCTCTGTTCTCTGAAGGTCTCAGAAAAGGAAATCTGTCTCTGGAACTTTCCTCTTTAAAACTCTCCGACTCTGGAAGATACAAGTGTTCCTTTCAGGACGGATCAGAGGAGAAGAGTTGTTATGAAGCTCTCATTGTTGGTAAGTTCATAAAATATTGTCCACATAATAAAAACTGCAACGTTCTGCTTTCCACACCTCCTTCTTTTTCCATTATTACCCTTAAATCCCTAAATATTATTGCTACAACAGCAGCATGATGTTGGTGATGTTAAAGGAGTTAAGTGATAAACAGAGACTAGAATAAAGTATTGATGGACATCAGATGCTTTGATTGGATCATTTATTACACAGAAAGAGTTTTTGCTGAATTTAACCCTTAATTCAGATTTTGTTTGTTTGTTTACATAACTAATAAACACCCTTTCCATGTCTCTGATGTAGCAGCTGCTCGTCTTGGACTTCAAGTTCTCGTCTAAATTTAGTTGTTTGTTTTCCAGGAAGGTCTAAAGTGATCGGATCACATGATCCAATCCCAGCAGAGTCGGGTCAGGATGTGATTCTACCATGTCACCTGGAACCTCCGTTTGATGTGTCCACTTTGACAGTGGCGTGGAAACACAATGATGATGTGGTGCATGTTTATAGAAATTCTAGAGACTATCCAGATGTTCAACCCCAGAAGTTTAAAGGCAGAACGTCTCTGTTTCATGATGAAATGATTCATGGAAACTTTTTCCTCAAACTGAGGAAAGTAACTAAAGATGATGCAGGAATTTACACCTGCTCTGTTCCCAATCTAAACTGTCAGGTGAAAAAAGCAAACATCAACCTGATAGTTGGTGAGTATTGATGAACACATTTAACTAAATGAAACATTGTTTTATAAAATATTTACATAAATATCCAGTTTGTATTTTCTGTGTGTGGAACATCATGTAAACATGTTTCTATTCAACCTGAATATTTAGTGTTATTTTCTCTTACAGTGTCGAACAATGAAGAAACAAACAAGAAAGGTCAGATTTTTGTTTTTAAAAATGCAAAAAAATTAAAATAGAAAATCTTTTTAAGTCCTAAAGTTTTTGCTCATCTTTTGCATTTTCAGTGTAAATGAATGAAAATAATTAGAAGTTTTAACTTTTAGAAATCATCAAACTGTAACTTTTCTCTTTGCTGCAAATCAGCTAAATATTCTGCTGATAAACTTCTGGTTGTTTCTTTCTTTAAATTCTGACTTTATTTCATGTTTTGTATAAATTTAGTTTTTGGTTTTATTTGTTTTTTCCATAAACATGTTCTTTATCTCTAACCAGCAGCTGCTCACCAGCCGACATGTTCACCTGAACAACCTGATAAGACACGTAACAGAATCGGTAAATAACATCACAGAACTGTTAATAAAATAATAAACTGTTTATTATTTACAGTATAAAACATTTTCTCTCCACCAGCAGGAAACAAATAAATATTAAACTGGTGTCCAGTTAAATGATGGATCAGATTATAATGACTTAAAGTTGAAGTTTTATTTGTATGTTTTTGTTTTTAATGGAATCAGTTTAACCTTTGTTTTACTATTTATATTATTTCTCTGTTTTGCAGGACTTTACATTGGTCTTGGTGTTGCTGCTGTTCTCCTTGTTGTCTTTGCTGCTGTTGGTCTTTCCAAGCGTAAGTCTCAGTTTTCTCCTCTTTTCATTTCCAGCAGATTCTTTCCTTCTGAACTTTCAGATGAAGTTAAACAAACTAAATCTACATCTTTAATCACATGTAGAACGTTTTCACTGGTTTATACAGAAATATCATGAAGTTTTCATGGATCAGTCCAACACAAGGTGTGTGTTAATAAGAAGTGATGATGGCAGAATTTATTATAAATGCTGAGACTTCATGCTGCAGACAGAAAGTTTTATACTTTAACATGTTATTCTTGTTTTCACTCCTAAATAAATCAGATCAATGATGCAGAAAAGCAAAATAAACACATTTTAAAACATGAACAGGAGCAGAGTATTGAAGTGAAACTAATGAACCAAGTTACACGTGTTTATAAAGCTTCTTCATCTGTAACTTGATTCATAAAAGAGTCAGAAATAAATAAATTGATGGATACGGATCAATAATTTCACCTTTCTGAAAAAGAGCATCAACATAAAGAGTAAAAAGTGATCAAATCTGCATCAGATCAGTTTTATTGACTAAACTTAAAGAGCTCTGCTGTAATCCTCTGAAAAAGCCGTTCAGCAGACATTTTCCTCCAAAGTGAATTACACCTGAGACAGAACACCAGTATGACATTAAACAGGAGGAGGAATCCCAGTTCAGTGTTAAACAGACCTCTGGGGGTCCAGTTGGATACTGGTGCTGCCATGATTTCATCCCACATCTTCACGTTGGCGTCAGAACACGCAGCTTATTCAGGGCTGAGTCGTCTCCGTCCACATTAAAGCACAGAAACAGTTTGTTTCATATTCCTGCAAACATGAAGACGAGACCTTAGTGATGACCTGAGAAATAATGTCTTTGTGTTTGTTGTTGACTGTAGGGAAACGTGTGGGACGAGACACACAGAAAGCTGTTCTACAGATAAATCAACATCTGGAAGAAGCTGGCATGGCGGTAATAATGCAGCATATGTCTCTTTTTTTTATTTCTTAATGCCAGTAAATTAATTCCCATTTTATTGTGATGCAGACAGATGTTTCTCCACATCACATTAAGCAGAGTAATTACAGCCCTGAGGTTCTCCTTATGCACATGAGATCAGTAACAAGACGCGTCACCCCGACTCGGAGCAGAAGGGACCTGAATGCACCACAGGTTAATAACAAACGTGTCCCGCCGTGGCGGCTGTTAAAGTTAGTTCCCATTGTAAAGGTGCAAAGCCGAAACTTAAAGCGTCTGAGGTGCTGCTGGCGTGAACTCTCATTGACGCGTTTGATCGCTAAGACTCGTTTGGTCCAATAATGTCAGTTCCAAACACTGATTCATTTGACCTTTTATTGTCCATGAAACCAATCCGTTAGTGATGATTGTCAGTATATTGTCCATAGATGATGGAAGAAGACGATGAACATGCTCGACAATGACCGGTCAGAATCCTGTGTTTACCTTCGTACAAGCAACACCGATCACCTGCACTAAAGTTCCTGGTTAAATAGGTTGTGACCATAAACGTACAGCGCTGCCACCTGGTGCTCGGATAATATACAAGTCTTCTTATAAAATGGCTCCGACAAGCATTGATGAAATTCAGAGGAATGATTCCCAGAGTTTCTAGAGTTAACTGAACTTTCCGCCTGTCGCTGTCAGAGTGACGTCATCGCCGCATGAATTAGGATTTTTGGACCACTTGGCTGTTCAGACAGCAGTCTCTTTCCAAAGCATCCGACCTGTATCGGATATAAAACCACATAGAAAGGAAACTAAAATATCTGCTTCCATGTGACGCGGCATGTTCACACTGTCAGGAAAGAATCTCACCTGAGTCGCTTCAGATTTCAGCTGCTTTTGTCTGCAGGCCTTCGAACACATCACAGACTGAATATCATCACTGTAATGTACTGACATCCTGACATTTAGCTCAGATTAGATTAGACCTTCAAACTTTTATATTAGATCTAATTTGATCTAAGTGATAATAACATGAATATATATATTATTATGTGTTATAAATGCAGAGTTTGGACAAGAAGGACGAAGTGGAAGAACCTCTTCGCAGACAACACTTCTCAGGAAGAGGAAAGGAGCAAGATGGACTGAGACAGTTTTACCACAAGAACATGGAAGATAAGTTTGAGACAAAAATGAGTAATTTATGATTTAATGAATTGATAATTCTTTGATGAAGCTATTTTTATACAGTCTGAGGATCTCATCATGTGTAACTCCAGCTTGAAATGATGGAAACAAGGTTTTTAGGTTGATAAAAGAAACAAGACAATGAGCTGTTTTTCAGAGGTCACATATTTTATTCTTTTTAACATTGTACGAGTTTTATGATCTTACAGAAGCGTCACCCAAATAAACAATTGAATAAAATGTAAATGTATGTAGGAGAAACGTGTGCAGACTTTTTACAGCCCTTTTATCTTGTATGACAGATGCTGTAAATTCATTTGGCACTTTTATCCAAAGAGATTTAAATGTAATAAACGACCACTTAACCAAATCAGTTCGCCCTACATGCACGCCTTGTGTCATTTTAGGAAAAGTCTTGAAGTGACTGAAAGGAACAGAGTTTAGTTTAAGAGTTTCATGAAAATACAAAAGAGTAAAATGACTCCCTGGTAGTTCTGGAGTTAACATGTCGGGGAGACCGGGACTTATAAAAATATAAAATATAAAATACACACATGGACCAGATAAAGAACCAAAGTACTTTTAAAATATATTCATCTTTTGTGATTGCAGAGTTATGGGAGGTTGTAAGTAATGTGGCTGATGTTACCTGATTTATCTGTTACATGTGTTTGCTAAAATACTTCTATCATACAAATAAAATAATCTTTATTATATTTTGGTGGCTGGATTAAGATGGCCACTTGATTGTTACATTAAATTGCCTCGTTGCCTTGATTGAACTGTTTTTATGCCAGATTGGATTGTTTTTGCTTATTTTATTTTCATATTTCATTGAGCATGTAGCTATAATAATATTTACATGATCACACAAAGATCACATGACATGGATCCATGTCATGTGATCTGTGGATCCTTCATTGAAGTGAGGAAACCAGCTGCACCCATTGTTCAGTATTGTATCTATTTGTTTTTTATATTGTAATAGTTGTTCTATGTGGCTGGTTTTACTTTATTTATCTGTTAAATGTGTTTGTTAAAATAATTTATTTTATTTGTATGACTGAATTTATTTTTATGACCTTTTGGTGGCGATGAAGATGGCCACTTGATTGTTACATTAAATTGCCTTGTTGCCTTGATTGAACTGTTTTTATGACATATTGTATTGTTTTTGCTTATTTTAACTTCATATTTCATTGAACATGTAGCTGTAATTGTGTGATCATATACATGTCATTGTAATCTTTAGATTCTTCATTAAACTGAGAGAACCAAAAGCCAAAAACTGTTTTTATAGACTATAAATACATTTAACAGATTAACACAGATTGTCATTTTTGTTTGCCTCAATGAAATATGATAATGTGACAATTTTATACACTATATTGTTATTTTAATGCTGTTTTTGATCGACCACTATCTACTGCTGAAAAGATGAATAATTTATGGGTTTAACTAACAGATTTCTTACTTGTACAAATAAACCAGAACATGGAATTACTCAATGTTCTCTTCTGTTTTCTGTTTCCATTCATGATTAACCTCACGCCCAGCGCTGAACAAGTCATGACTAATAATGTACGCAGACCTGGAGTGGTGCAAAAAGCAGGTATGCACTGAATGCAGGAATGCAAAGCAATGGAGGGGAATTATTTCTAGGATGAATTTTCTGTATACACCATCTTTACATGTGGAACTGATATGATGAATAACGGAGGCACGTTACTGATGAGGCATCCCCGCTTCTTCATCTCAGCCCATCATCCCTCCAGAGGTTCCAGTGCCTCTACTGGGAGCATGATCATGGGAGGGCGCTGGAGATTTAAGGTTTTCATTTGAGTCTTGTCATCTGGAGCTAAATATGGTGAAACAGGAAAGGAAGTTCTCCAAACAGGGAATGGAAGATGGAGAAGGAGAAAAGTTTTGTTGTGATGAAGACAACTTCTCTAAGCTGCAGAGGTTCGGTAAGGATCATGTTGAGCAGGCGGCTGGAAAAACAAAACGGGAGAGAAAGAAGGTATAAAACATGAACAACAAGCCTCTAGTTGGGAGTGATGATGATGATGATGATGATGATGAACTGTTCTAATGGCAGAGAGGCTCCAGCTTCACTATAAAACAACTACAGAACTGATAAAACAAAATAAACTAGAAAATCAGTCGGAGAGCTCAAACCTCCTCCAAGCACAATGTTCAAGATTCCTTTGAAAGAATTCCTGGATCCAAACAGTGATCCGGACCACCACCGAAATGAAATCACTTCTTCCTTTTAACATTTCCAACAACTGCTGAAACTTTTAGAGATGTCTTGAACACAAACAAACATTAAAAACAACCTCATTGGTGGAGGTAACAACACTTTCATGTTTAATATAAAAAAGTACAGATCCTAAAACATTGTGTGTTAAACAGTCAGTATGCAATCATCCTGATGACTTCTCTGCATTCTGAGTTCATCTGCTTGCTATCTGAATATTATTTAATTGTTACAGAAATACATCATAAAAAGTAAAAGTACTGCAGTGATTATACTTTATCACCTTCATTCTTCTCTTCCAGCCTCTTGTAAAGACAGCGAGGTGGAACATCTCTAGAAGCTTCTTTTCAGCACATCTGGACAAACACTCATTTCTTATATATGACTGTATATCAGCAGCCTATCCTTCCAATAAACAGAACATTTACACAAATACTGCATTGCTAATGCGGTTAGAAAATGATTAGGTCATATTAAACTTTAAGATTTAGTCATTTTGACATGATGTCGTGCATGATTTCTACTGGTTTAAATGTCATGTTGTACAGATATTGTTGTTCAGGTAAAATGTTGTCCAAGCAGCCTGCTGGTTACATCAAAGTACAGATTAACACACGCTGCCTTAATGAACTCAGACAAACCTCTAGTTTGGGCCTGTTTTCCTCCTCTTCCTTCATTTTCTGTAAGCAGAACCTGCGGCTTGGATCGTTCTTTCATGACACATTTTCTTCTATTAATTCTCTTGATGTAGACAGCATACAGAAAGGTCCATCATCATCATGCTCCTAGGAACCTGCATGCGGCCCCCGTCTCTCGCCTCGCGGCCTGCAGCAGCAGCAGCAGGTCAGGCATGCAGGAGTCTGGCATCATTACACAGTATTGGAGCTTCTTTTAGTTTCTATAATATATTTCGTGGAGCTATTTACGGGCAAATGGAATAGAAGTTGAATAAGATTTTATTGACTTTTTTACCTTTTATTTCTTCATTTTTGTAAGCTGTAGTTCGGTGCTCCATCCAGCATGTGGCGCCCTATAGACAACAGGTGTTGTGGTTCCTGCTCTGACCTGTGCTGCAGTGGGTGTGCCTGTTTCCCTGGCAATCAAGTCCACACCAGGTTCTCATCGGGTAATCAGCAGCAGCAAGATAAAAGGCCAGCTCAGTTCACCAGTCATCGCCTGATTGTTGTTTCATCTGTGTGCATGAGTCTTGCCTGCCTGCCCGTCAACCTGCCTGCCTGCCCGCCAACCTGCCTGCCTGCCCGTCGACCTGCCTGCCTGCCTGCCTGTCAACCAGCCTGCCTGCCCGCCAACCTGCCTGCCTGGCCACCTACCATTCTGCCCAGGAGAACAATAAACCTGTCCTAGTATCCACATCCAATCTGCACTTGGGTCCTTGTTTGTCCTACACTACAACAGAACAATCAGGCCATCAGGTATGGATCCAGCAGATTCTAACCCAGAAGGCGCCGCCGGACAACTTCAGCAAGCCCTATCTGGTCAGAATGCTCACTTAGCTCGACATGAGCAGATGCTTCTAACTTTGGACCAGAATTACCACACCATCCTTACGCAGTTGTCTCAACTCACCAGTCATGTGGCTGGTCTGGTACAGCCTGCTCCCGATCAGCAACAGGTTCCTGACTCATCCAGGCATCCTACCGCTTCTGCCACCCCGGTAAGAGAGACACACATCCCGGACCCCAAACCTTATGCCGGGGATCTGGGTAAATGTAGAGGGTTCTTACTCCAATGCTCACTTGTGTTCGACCAGAAGCCCATCACTTATGCCAGTGACAAATCCAAGATCTCCTACGTCATCGGACTTCTGGAGGGCAAGGCTTTGTCATGGGCAGAAGCAGCGTTTGATCGGCAGGGTTTCAGGCACATGTCTTATCCAGCTTTTATGGATGAGATGAAGAAGGTGTTTGACCATCCAGTGAGAGGGGGCGATGCCGTTAAGCGGCTGATTAATCTCCGACAAGGAAAAATGAGTGTTGCTGAGTTTGCTGTGGATTTCAGGACTGCGGCTGCGGATTCGGGCTGGAATGATCAGGCTCTTTGTGGAATCTTCACAAATGGTTTAAGCAGCCGGCTTAAGGATGAGCTTGCCACCCGTGATGCATCAGATTCCCTGGACGACCTGGTCTCCCTCTCAATAAGGCTGGACAACCGCTTACGGGAGAGAGACAGAGAGCGGCAGACTCGTTCTGAGCTGTATTTTCCCGGCTCCACCATCGGAGCGGTCCGCCCTTCCCTTCCTAGCACAACACAGTCCGAGGAGCCCATGCAGCTGGGCCGAGCTCATCTGTCCACGGAGGAACGACAAAGGAGGAGGGACACCGGCGTTTGTTTTTATTTTTGAAGACCAGGACACCAGTGAGCTGTCTGCACAGAACGGCCAAAAGATCTGGGTCGTCAGTAGCTGTGGGAGTACTGACGACCACCACTCCAAAGGTAATTCCCCACACAAAGACACTCATTCCAGCGGTGCTATATGTCAAGGGTTTCTCTCATCCAGTACAGGCTTTAGTGGATTCTGGAGCTGAAGCGAACTTTATTGACAAGGAATGGGCTGCAAGGATTAATCTAGACCTGGAGTCTCTCTTCCCTCCTGTTTCTGCCCGGGCTCTGGATGGTAGCATTCTTTACTCCATCACCCAAGAGTCTGTTCCGGTTAAACAAATTGTTTCGGGAAATCACCAGGAGTTTATCAGTTTCTTTGTTGTAAACTCACCAAATTCACCCCTGGTTTTAGGACACCCCTGGTTATCGTTACACAATCCCCATCTGGATTGGACTACTGGGAGGATTATTAACTGGAGTTCTTATTGTCATGCAACTTGTCTTCACTCTGCCGTCCCATCTGGTATAACCACTACCAGTCATTGTCCCACTTCTAAGGATTTGTCAGACATTCCTCTAGCCTACCATGACCTCGCTGAGGTGTTCAGTAAACAGAGGGCCCTTTCTCTTCCTCCTCACCGACCATATGACTGCGCCATAGACTTGTTACCTGGGGCTCCGTTGCCAGCCAGTCGTCTGTATAATCTTTCTAAGCCAGAGACTGAGGCCATGGAGAAATATATTTCGGATTCGCTGGCTGCTGGTTTAATTAGACCTTCTTCTTCCCCTGTTGGCGCAGGTTTTTTCTTTGTCTCTAAGAAGGATGGTTCTCTTCGGCCTTGTATTGACTACCGGAGATTAAATGCTATAACCATAAAGAATAAGTATCCTCTGCCACTTCTTGAGTCTGCCTTCAACTCTCTCCATGGCTCAACAATCTTCACAAAGCTAGATCTCCGCAACGCATATCATCTGGTCAGGATAAAAGAGGGAGATGAGTGGAAGACAGCCTTCAAGACCCCACTCGGCCATTTTGAGTATCAAGTCATGCCTTTTGGACTTTGTAATGCCCCTGCTGTTTTCCAAGCCTTAGTTAATGATGTGCTGAGAGACTTCCTGAACCGTTTTGTTTTCGTCTATTTAGACGATATCCTCATCTTTTCCCACAACCTCACCGAACATATACAACATGTCCGACAAGTCCTGCAGAGACTTCTGGAGAATCGCCTATTCGTTAAGGCCGAGAAGTGTGATTTTCATAAGAACACTGTTTCTTTTCTCGGATACATTTTTGAGAGTGGGCAGGTCCGAGCAGATCCTGAGAAGGTCAAAGCTGTTACCGAATGGCCAGTCCCAACTTCTGTCAAGCAGCTGCAACGTTTCTTGGGTTTTGCTAATTTTTATCGCAGATTCATTCGCAATTATAGCCGCATCGCAGCTCCCCTGACAAGACTTACATCGCCTACAGTCCCATTTGTCTGGTCTGAGCCGGCGGCTCAGGCTTTTGTCAAGTTAAAGGATCTATTCACCACTGCTCCTGTCCTCCTCCACCCTGATCTCAACCATCAATTTGTGGTGGAGGTTGATGCTTCAGATGTCGGCGTTGGAGCTGTCTTGTCCCAACGATCCCCAGAGTCTCAGAAGTTACATCCTTGTGCCTTTTTCTCTCGACGTCTAACACCAGCTGAGCAGAACTACCATGTCGGTGATAGGGAACTCTTAGCCATCAAACTCGCCCTGGAGCAGTGGCGCCATTGGTTGGAGGGATCCAAAGTGCCATTCCTCATCTGGACTGACCATAAGAACCTGGAATACCTACAGTCTGCTAGACAAATGAATCCCCGACAGGCCCGTTGGTCTCTTTTCTTCAATCGATTCCACTTCACGCTGTCATACAGACCTGGGTCCAAAAACCAGAAACCGGACTCTCTCTCTCGCCAATTTCCACCCAAGACTGCAGTTTCACCTGATACCATCTTACCTGCAACCTGTGTTGTAGCCGCTGTTTCCTGGGAGGTGGAGGACAGGGTTAGAGAGGCCCAACAGCAACAGCCTGACCCTGGCACAGGTCCCCGTAACCGCCTTTATGTCCCCAATTCTGTACGTTCCCAAGTCCTCCAGTGGGGACATTCCTCCCGCCTAGCATGCCACCCTGGTTCTGTGCGAACACTTTCTTTTCTGAGACGCAGATTCTGGTGGCCCACAATGGATAAAGATGTCCGGGAGTTTGTTGCAGCCTGTACGACGTGTGCACGCAGTAAGTCATCGCATCAGCCACCTGCGGGATTTCTTCGTCCATTACCTGTTCCAAGCAGACCCTGGTCGCACATTGCTCTGGACTTCGTCACTGGTCTTCCAGCCTCAAGAGGTAACACCACCATCCTCACAGTTGTTGATCGCTTTTCCAAAGCTGTTCACTTTATTGCCCTTCCCAAACTTCCTACTGCCAAGGAGACAGCCAACTTACTTGTTCATCATGTCTTTCGGCTCCATGGTCTGCCCACAGACATAGTATCAGACAGAGGACCCCAATTTACATCCCAGGTATGGAAGTCGTTTTGTCACTCACTCGGGGCCACTGTGAGCCTGTCGTCTGGTTTCCATCCCCAGACCAATGGCCAGGCTGAGAGGTCTAATCAGGATCTGGAAACTGCCCTGAGATGTGTGGCTGAGTCCAACCCCTCCTCCTGGTGTGACCATCTGGACTGGGTAGAGTATGCTCACAACTCCCTTACCTCTTCTGCTTCAGGCTTATCACCTTTCGAATGCTCCCTGGGATATCAGCCGCCCCTGTTTCCAGCACAGGAGGAGGAGGTTTCTGTGCCGTCGGTCCAGCTACACATCCGCCGCTGCCGACGGATTTGGAGGAAGGCTCGAACTGCGCTCCTTCATGCCTCCGTACGTACCCGCCGCATGGCGGATCGTCGTCGGACTCCTGGACCCCATTACGCACCTGGCCAAAAGGTTTGGTTATCAGCAAAGAACATTCCATTGCGTACTGATGCCAAGAAGTTGGCCCCCCGCTTTTTGGGTCCTTTTGAGGTTGAGCGGATCATTAATCCCACCGTGGTCAAACTGAAACTCCCCAGTTCCATGAGAGTCCACCCTTCTTTCCATGTCTCCCAACTCAAGCCTGTTTCCTCTAGTCCTCTCGTCCCTCCTTCCAGACCCCCTCCTCCCGCCCGGCTTGTGGCGGGTCGCCCTGCCTATTCTGTCCGGCGTCTCCTGGATGTGCGGCGTCGGGGTCGTGGCTTCCAGTTTCTGGTGGACTGGGAGGGGTATGGTCCTGAGGAGCGTGCCTGGGTTCCGCGCTCATTTATTCTGGATGCCTCCCTGGTCCGGGATTTTCGTCGTGCTCATCCGGAGAAGTTTCGGTCGCCCGGTGGCTCCCGTGGAGGGGGGGGTACTGTTGTGGTTCCTGCTCTGACCTGTGCTGCAGTGGGTGTGCCTGTTTCCCTGGCAATCAAGTCCACACCAGGTTCTCATCGGGTAATCAGCAGCAGCAAGATAAAAGGCCAGCTCAGTTCACCAGTCATCGCCTGATTGTTGTTTCATCTGTGTGCATGAGTCTTGCCTGCCTGCCCGTCAACCTGCCTGCCTGCCCGCCAACCTGCCTGCCTGCCCGTCGACCTGCCTGCCTGCCTGTCAACCAGCCTGCCTGCCCGCCAACCTGCCTGCCTGGCCACCTACCATTCTGCCCAGGAGAACAATAAACCTGTCCTAGTATCCACATCCAATCTGCACTTGGGTCCTTGTTTGTCCTACACTACAACAACAGGATCGCCTTTGCCCAGGACAACCCTGATTACTAAGTGGTTCAGAATATTAATGAGAAAATCAATGACTGATATATGAATTATAGAATCGATTCTGTAGTTAAATCTGTAGTTTGATTTTTTTGCATCATTTCTATACATTCCATGTTTTATTATAAGTCATGTGTAACAGGTCGCGCGCCATGAGGATGACTCATTTGCAACTGACATACTAGTTTAATGATTTATTACAAAGAGCTTTATGTCGCGTGGCCAGAAATCAGTCTAAAACTCGGACTGACGCTATGTGCACCAATCTTGTTTTCATGTGTGCAAATAATATAAGTTCGTGCTTCTCTTTCCAGCAAACGAGGAGTCTGCATAATTCTTCAGAATATGGTTTGATATGCTTAAAGATATCAAACAAAGCAAAGTAATTTGATTATCATGTTGACGTTAATGAGATGCAGGGGGAAGGAACTAAAGCTGACCTGATTGGATAAGGTTGCTCCGCCTTCTGACAGAAGCAACTCGCGATTGGCTGAAAGTCGAAAGGCGGGTCCGTTTAAAAGAGACTTGCAGGTCCGACTTTGTGGCCTCTTTTTCCCTTACTGACTTTTACTTTTCTCTCCTTCTTGATTTTACTGCTTTTTCTTCTTTCTAAGACTTCTCTAATTTTATTAAATTTCGTTTCTCGATCTCTAGAAGTATTCTACCTCTTCGTTCTTCCGGGCGCAAGAAAATACAACAAGAAGAGTTTATTTGTGACCAGTAATTTTTCAGAGATCAGTAAATTAACCAGAACCGTAGTTCCAAACTTTTTCCACCGTGTCTTTACATGTGAAACCTGGAACTCCGTATTTTTGGGACAGTCTGGGTTTGTCATCACATCGCTTTGGGAACTCCGCTGAACGGATCCAAAGGAGACCCAGAGTAGCTGCATAGACTTACCAGCAGACCTACCAGCAACTAAAAGAACTGCATGTAAAATGCCTGATAGCAGCATTAAAAGCATAGAGATGGTTCAAATTACATCCAGGTGCCTTAAAGCTGTAAAATATGACTCTGATGGATGAATTAGTCCATTAGAAAACAGGTCAAATCGGAGGGCGCTAGAGAGCAGCGTATGGAGTAGACGTGTTTCCAGAAGCTCCTCCGTGCCAAATTTGAAATTTAATGTTTTGACAGTCTCATTGAGCGATCTACCAGCCTGTGAATATCCCTGAAGAAATCGTGACCTAACCAAATAATATTGTTGAACAAGATGCCGAGGAAATTAGTGAAAACTGCAGAAATGCCCCGTCCATCTGTAGCCCCTAGCACGGCCAATGCTAGTGGCGTCAAGGATGACAAACCTGACTGTGATTTAGATAGCAGTGATACGGAAGATATGACGCTAATCTGGGACAAAGTTTCCTACAAGATCCTCAAGCATATCAACGATCGGTTTGATAAGATAGATCAGACCCTTGAAGCACTGCAAAGTTCTCAAAGGGAAATACTGGAAAAAGTAGAATCTGTTGAAGCGCAGGTGCTGGATCACGAGAACCGTATAAGCTGCCTGGAGAAGACGACATCGGCTCTGAAAGATGACAACACTGTGCTCAAACTCAAGGTAGATGATCTCGAGAGCCGATGGCTCCGTAATAATATTAAGATTATCGGCATACCTGAACAGGAGGAGAAGGGAAAACTCACAGAATTTGTCGCGACCCTGATACCAAGGCTCCTTGGTGAAGACAACATTCAATCCCCAGTGGTCGTTGACCGAGCACATCGGACTCTTCGCCCGCCGCCCAAGGATGGAGACAAACCCTGTGCCATCATCGCCAGGATTCCCTTTTACCGGGAGAAGGAGCTTATACTGCGTATCCAGAGGGGAAAACAACTGATCTACAAAGACAATCAAGTGCTTATTTTCCCAGACTACACCCCGGAGGTGATGAGGCAGCGGTGCAAGTTTGCAGAGATTCTGAGGATGATACGAGAGCAAAAGCTGGAACATAACCTCCTCTTCCCGGCGAGACTCCAAATAAAATTCAAAGATCAGGTCAAGGTTTTTACTACACCGAGTGAGGCGATGCTATTTCTAAACACTGACTTAAAGAACAATGCTTAAAACACAATTTTTTCTCCTAGGTATGCAATTCTAGGACTAATTGTGGTATGCATTGCCTCATGGTTTTGTTTTCTTTTCTCCCTCAATTTAAATGATATTTTTGATCTTGTGTTTGAGAGACTGTCAATTTATTTATTTTTCTCTAACCACGGTAAATTAAGTTTGGCAGCGGGGTGGAGCTATAGATGGCAATTATCATTACAAGGGCAAATTATCTGGAGTGATGGACCATGCGTTTAGTGCCCTGAACACCTGTGCTTCGCTGAGAGGAGCACTTGTAGGTGGTTTGGGGGTATGTTTCTGTTCATGGGTGAGTTTGAATGTGGTTTTTTATGTTGTAAGTTATGTTCTTTATGTATAGCACTTAGTTTTGTTTGTGTTCTTCTGAGAGGATATTTGGTTGGCTCTATTATATTTACTGTCCCTACAGGATAATATTATACATACCCATACAGATGGTAATCTGAAATTGGTCTCATGGAATGTAAAAGACTTAGGTCATATAATTAAAAGAAGTCGGGTCTTTTCCCACCTTAAATCACTGAAGCCAGACATTATTTTTCTTCAGGAAACACATGTCAGTGTAAATAAACAACATAGGCTGAGGGCTAATTGGATCTCCCAGGTTTACCATGCACCATTTACTCGTAAATCTAAGGGGGTGGCTATTCTCTTTAGAAAGAATTGACTATTTCATCTCGATTACATGACAGCAGACCCATATGGTAGATATTTAATAGTATCTGGAAATGTAAATTCGCTCCCAATAACGTTACTTAACTTATATGCTCCAAATGATGATAATCCTAATATTGCAGGGGACTTTAATTGTGATCTTGATCTGATCTTAGATAGATTTTTTACAAAACCACCTCCTCTCATGGCCTCCGTCCAAACCTTAAACGATTTGATTAAAACTAGAAATATGGTGGAGATTTGCAAATTGCTTCACCCTACTGATAAAGACTTTTCATTTTACTCACATGTTCATAGATCTTACACTAGAATTGACACTAGAATTTTGATTTCTTCTGAATTACTTTCTAGGGTCGACAACTCCACTTACCATAACATAATATCTGATCATAGTCCAGTTTCTCTTACGTTTAAAATTAGTCCGTCTAAACCACAATATAAATGGCGTTTTAACTCCAGCCTTCTTGAAGACCACTCTTTCATGGCGTATATGACTGCACACATAGATGAGTTTCTCGCCATAAATGATAATGGAGAAGTATGTGATTCTACTTTATGGGAGATTTTCAAAGTAGGGATGAGAGGTCGTGTGATTTCTTTCGAGTCAGCTAAGAAAAAGGAACTTAATTGTTGTCTTAAGGAAATTGAGAGAATCCTTCCCATACTCGAAGACACATATAAATCCTCTCTTTCACCTGCTGATTATAACAGTATTTTAAAACTGAAGTATGAAAACAATGGAATTCTCAATAAACAGGTTAGTTGTTTCTTGTTAAAACTTAAGCAAAAACATTTTGAACTTGGTGACAAACCAGAGAAATTGCTAGCTAAACAACTTAAAGGGGTTAGGGCTAACCAAGCTATTCATAGAATAAAATCTAAATCTGGTCAACTGATCACTAATCAAATAGAGATAAATACGCGGTTTAGAGATTTCTATAAGGAACTTTATTCCAGTAATGCAAAGGACATAGAAACAAATTTTTCTCATTTCTTTACCAATCTAACTATCTCTCAATTAGATAGTCTTGCAAAAGATGATTTGGACACCCTAATTTCTATAACTGACCTTACAAATGCTATTCAAGCTTTTCCTTTTGGGAAAACTGCTGGCCCAGATGGCTTTGGTTGTGAGTTTTACAAGGCATTTCATGAAAAAATAGTCCCTCTCATGTTTCGGATGGTGAATGACTCAGTGAAGAATAGGAAACTTCCTAGTTCACTGTATGAAGCTAACATCTGCTTGATCTTGAAAAAAGAAAGAGAAAATTCCAACCCTGTAAACTACAGACCCATTGCTCTTTTAAATTGTGACCATAAAATAATGACTAAAGTCCTGGCTACAAAATTGGGTAGATACAGAGCAACAATTGTGCATCAGACTGGATTTATCCCAGGTCGGTTCTCTTTTCGTAATGTTTGTTTGCTCTTAAATACATTGTACTCCGATCAGTTAAAGGATACAAAGACTGCCATCTTATCTCTTGACGTCCAGAAGGCATTTGACCAGATTGAATGTGTTTATATGTTCAAGACATTAGAACATTTTGGTTTTGGAGAGAAATTTATTCACTGGGTGAAAATAATTTATTTGAAACTGGTTTCCTCTATTCTCACCAATTTGGATAGATCCAAGTCCTTTGAGTTGCAGCATGGAGTGAAGCAGGGTGACCCTCTTTCTCCCCTTCTTTTTGACTTAGCATTGGAGCCCCTTGCAATAGGTATCAGGAATCATCCTGCTATCAATGGTATAAAACTTTATGATACTGAAAGTCGGGTTCATTTGTACGCTGATATGTTGGTCTGCTTGTCGGACCCAGTAACCTCAGTCCCCAATATTCTTGATTATATTAAATTGTGAGTAAACTCTCAGGGTATACATTTAACTGGGATAAATGCTAGTTTATGCCCTTAACAGATAATTTGGGTCCCTCCTTTCTGAGATCATTGCCATTCAAAATAGTTACTACCGATTTTAATTATCTTGGAATTAAGATTCCCAGGAACCCCAAGCTTTTATCTAAATGGAATTTTCTGAATATGTTGGACAAATTAAGGGCTAATATTAGGAATTGGAAGTTTGTTCCTCTTTCAATGATTGGCCGCATAAATGCAATTAAGATGGTTGCACTTCCAAGATTCCTATATCTGTTTCAGAACCTCCCAATTTATATACCGTTATCTTTCTTTAAACAATTGAACTCAATTATTCCTTCATTCATTTGGGCAGACAAACCCCCTCGCATTTCCAAAACCCACCTGCACAAAAGTGTGAACATAGGCCTACCTTTTTTTTAAGCACTATTACTGGGCTGCAAATACAAGGGTACTCACTTTCTGGCAAGGGGGCTCCTTGGAGGATGACTGGTCATCCGCCTCCCCAGAGTGGTTAAGAATTCAATCCTTGTTGGTATTAGAGACTTCTCTCTAAGCATCGCTCTTTTCTAAAACACAATTATCTAATAAATTATTTAGTCATAATTGCATTGTTAGTAGTTCCCTGAAGATACTTCATCAAATTAAAAAATCCCTTGGACTACCAGATATCTCAGAAAATAGCCCTATCACATGTAACAGTCTTTTTAGACCAGGATTAACGGATTGAACCTTCCTGGATTGGAGAGACAGGGGCCTGCGCCGTATCTCAGATTTGTACATAGATAATAATTTTGCCTCCTTTCCTCAGCTACAGGCCAGACATCATCTTCCCCAGTCACATTTTTACAGATACTTACAAATTAGACATTTTGTAAGAGGACACACATCCAATTTTCCAACAAGACCCGAGAGCCATAATTTCTATGACTTACTTTTGTTGCAACCGAACTCTAAACATTTGATTTCCTGCTTTGTTGCCGTTTTCGAGAACCCACCGAATACCAGTCACCTCAGGAACGCATGGGCAGAGGAACTTGGTGCTCCTGTATCAGAAGAATTGTGGGAAGAAAGCCTGTCCAGTATACATAAGTGTTCTGTTAACTCAAGACATCAGTTAATTCAATTTAAAGTCGTGCACAGACTACATTATTCTAAGACTAAGCTATGCAGAATTTTTGAGTCTGTGTCCTCTGTATGTGATAGATGTGGCACAGCTGAAGGCTCTCTCTCTCCCACCTGTTTTGGCATTGCCCAGTACTCAATCGCTTTTGGTGTGACATATTTATGTGGTTCTCTAAGCAATAGAAAATAACTATCCAACCGGACTGCAAATTGGCTTTATTTGGCTCTTTTGAAAAGTTATCAACTTTTCCTCCTTATCTCAAGCAGGCTCTTCAAATAGGCATGGTGATAGCCAAAAAACTAATTTTATTGAACTGGAAGTCTCCAACACCCCCCATGTTTAAAGAGGTGGCTTAATGAAATGGTATCTGTCTCCAGGATGGAACAGATTTGTTTTAGTAGGCGACATAAACAAATCTACGATCAAATGTGTGGAAGCCTTTTTTAGCTTTTGATGAGACTGAAACATCTACTATGTAAATTAAGTTGGTATGTATTGCTGATAAGGTTTACGTGTAAAATGATCTGGGGTCTTTTTCTTCTTTTTCATCAAATATGAATAACAAAACAATCCTCTCAGGGATTTTTTTTTCTTTCTTTCTTTTTTTATGTTTGTTAGTGTGGTGGAATTATGCGTATAGTGTAGTTTTAATATGTTACTCATTTATTAAGTTATATTAAGATATATATTCTGCATAGTTAGAGTAGTTAAATAAGCTTGCTTTAGTAGATTCATGCATAAAACTAAGTGTTCTGTTCAAGGCCTGTTTCAGCTTTGACTGTTGTTATCTCCAAGCTAGCAGTTGTTTTGACTAGTGCTGCCAGGCAAAGGTTGTTTGTGTATGCTTAAAGAACACTGTAGCACTCTGAGCAGGGGCAGAGCTCTCGAGACCTCTCGCCCACAACATCTGTACATGGCCAATAAATTGAACAGAAAACAGTTGATTTATAGATTTATTTCTCATCAGATAAATTCCACGACAATTTGGTGTCAGAAGTGGGATCCCATGTGTTTCTGCCGGGACAGGACTGAGGGGCAGGCCGCCGGAATCCAAACAGATTCATCTTCAAACCTCGAATAGGACTTAAGAGTGACGAGGGCCACAGTCACCGGTTTCGGTCGATCATGAAGGGATCTCAACCCACGTGTGGGTTTATCTGGTGAGAAGTATATGTTTCCAAATTATAATTGATTGAAAGTGGTTTTGATATAATATTATAGACTGAGTGATTCTTAATGCTAATCGAACTGAAACAGTTTTGTTTATAAAACTGTTGACTGTTTTCATAATAATGGTGGTTGCGCTCCTTTTCCCCAGGACTGACTTTGACAATAAATAAAAATAAAGCAAAAATAAAACAACAACAGAGACATAGACTCTACGAGATCAGGTTCCAAAATGAAGCCCTGTGAGTAGAAATACGAGATCAGGTTCCAAAACGAAGCCCTGTGAGTAGAAATACGAGATCAGGTTACTAAACGAAGCCCTGTGAGTAGACTTTTAGGACTGACATAACAGAAATATAAGACCAGGTGACGATGGGGACTATAGGGGGAAAGGAGGAGTAACCTAAACCAAATTCTATTATGGTGTTTGCAGAGCAGTTTGATAGTTGTCTTTTAATTTCTACAACAGTGTAAAATAATATTAGAAATACTGGTCGAGGTCTGGAAGAGGAGAGGTATATTGCAGTCTTGAATAATAATAATAATAATTTACTTTGGACACCATTAATATTGGTTTTAATTCTTAACAGAACTGGTGATTTTGTTGTTTTTGTGAATTTGTTTATTTCTGTTGTTTTAGCTAGTTTTGCATATAATCAGTGAAAGTTAACAAATGTTCCTTTTATTTTTAGAATACTTGTAGTGATGAAGGTTTCCTCTTAAAATGCTGGAAGCTTCATATGCAGCAACACAGCGACACCTGCTGGTTTGCAACACTTACAGCAGATCTTCACTGCTCATGCTCAAACTTCAGCAGCTTTTAGCATTTTTATCTCTTTGAATCTGATATAAATATATATAACAGAACAGGAGAACTATTCTGCACACAGACGTGAAACTTGTGTTCATGCAGCACAGAAATGTTTCCCATCATACTGGAGTGTTTTACTGTCCACTGTTGTGTTTTAGGAGTAAATAAACTCATTCCAACTAACCAGCCACCTACTTCCATACACAGCAGAATCATGTGAGTTAAAACATCTAAAACCTGCTGAACTTGAGTTTTCTTAAATAATGTTGGTTGTGATGTATTTATTCACTCCTAAAACACACAACAGATGAGTCAAAATGGTGATTTGTGAAGGAACACACCCCCAGCTTTGTTAGCAACATCTGCAGCAGTGTCCGGCACCGTGGTCTCCCAACTAGTCACTCTGACTGGTCCCATTTCAACGACCCCTTTCCTCCTTCCCCTCAATTCACACAAGACAAGTTTGTTTTGGCACAAATATCTGGCAAACAAAGTGCCAAAAGTACAAGTTCTCACATTGTTTTGTACAAGTTTCCAAATCCAAGCTTGTGGATTTTGGCACAGCGGTCCTGATGGGGACGAGGTCTCCTCCCACAGACAAGCAGGTCCAAACAAATGTTCAGGATCAGGTGTCAAAGTATCTGTAGCTTGATTCAGTAAAGAAATAAAACCTGAAGAAAAAGTTTTTAATTCAAAACCAAAATGTTTCTGCATATAATATAAGACAGCATTACATCCTGTTGACACAACATAATAAACAATAATAATAATGAAGGATTATATTAATATTGCATCCATGGTAACGATAAGCTCCATGTGTACCAGACTGACAGAAACATGGTAGTTTCTCCGACCACCGTAACACTCATTCATACACCTGCAGAGTCGACAGCTGATACAAGGAGGATGAAATGTTTTGCTCAGGGACACAGAAATGACTGGAATTTGACTCATAAACATTCAGTCACTGGACGACCTGCTTTACAGCCAGAACCACTGATTATTTAAATAAAATATATGTGGATAATATGTAATATATGTAACCTGCACAGAAGGCTGAGTATTTTATATATCAGTGCATTTATTTACATTTTCCCCTCCTGAATGTGAATCACAGCAACAGATAGAAAAAGCTGAATCTCTGAATTCAAGTCAAAAACAGCCGACTGGGTTTAATAAAAGCAGACAAAGCTGCAGCGTCTCCAGAGTCTCAACATGTTCAAGTAAAATCAGCAGAAAAAGATGTTTTCAAGTCAGAGTTTCATCACAGTAACATCTGCTTATTTCTGTACATGTTTACATGACAAACTACAGTCTGACGTGTTCACAGAGGTTTTAGTAAAACACTTCTGGTTTCACAAACTGAAGCTTTGACCTCAGTTTTCAGTCTGACTTCAACTTTAAACCTGTCGTCATGGAAACCATCAGATTAACCTGAATAATGAGTGGAAACTAAAGCAGATGAAGTCCTTTTCTGCAGTCAGCATCAAGTATAAATGAAGTGAAGTTAAAGCAGAAGAATCATCCCAGAGTGTTTTATAAGTCAGACATCATGATTGTAGGATGTGTGTGAGCTGCTGCATGTTTCTGTCTCTGCTGCTTCTAGCTGGACGATGCTGTTCTTCAGGGCTGCTGAGGAAACATCTAAACATCACATCAGGATACAGTTTACATACAGAGACATCAGGATTAGTATTATTGTTAAACTGAGAGCATTAACAGGTCAGTAATAGATCAAACAGATTATCTGTCGGCATCATCTTAGTTTGGTTGGTTTAAAGGCTCTGCTTCCTGGTTGATGTCCTGCTGCACGCCTTGTCCATTATCTGCAGATTTAACACAAAATAAAAGACGTTATTTTTCAGAGATCATTGCTGTGTTATTAACTCCACTTTTATGACTTCATCAGGCTGAGAAGGAAACATAATGTAAAAGGTTACAAATCTCAAATGTCTGGTTGTATCGTCCAGATCAGTAAAATAAAACATGGAATGAAGATAATCTGTGATGATCTGCATCATTATCAGACTGGATTCTGCATTTTTCTCTATAGATGTCAAGTTGTCCAAAAACCCAACAATAACCATCTCAGAGGTGTTGTGTGTGTGTAAGAGGATATTTCAGTGTGTGAGAGACTTCACATGTGTCTGTAGGAGACTAATTCTGAATAATGTCCCAAACGGCCCCTCATACCATTGCGTATCCACTGTATGATCACATTTGACATGTTTCTCAGCATGTCCATCAGACCCCACAGTGCTGTCATTAGCACATCTGGTTGAGTCTCTGCAGCCAACTCTGGAAAAACAAACGGTACATTTAGGTCAGAACTTTGTTTCTGAAAATGAATAAAGTCAAAGATGGCTGAGCGACATCAGAATACATAAAGGGTTAAAGAGGTGTTAATATTTCAACTTAAATAGTTGAAATCAATTTTTGCAACATTTTATCAGCTAAATTTAGCCAACCTAAGAAAGACTATTGTGTCACACTGAATTGTGTTTTTAGGTTAGAATGGATTCTTTTGCATTATAAAAACTTTCTTAGACTTGCATGTTTCCCTGTTTCCTAGAAATTAATTAGTCATTAATGCTGCTCCGATGGGAGTCCCTCAGCTGATGAAGAACGTTGATGTTTATATATATATATGTATATTTATAATGCATACAGAGCCGTTTCTTGCCATACGCTGACTAGGTGAATGCCTAGGGCCCCCTTAGTCACCAGGGGGCCCCAAAGCTGCATCTTCACCCTCTTCAAAGGAGAATTAAAATGTACTTTTTTTTCTGTAGCCATCCCATGTGTTTATTACTCTCCTAATTGGCTTAAAAGAAAGGTTGGCCTAAATAAAATAAACAGCAACAAGAAGCAGTGGCTGGTCTTTTCTTTTTTGGCATTATTTGGTCATTTTTTATACAATCTATGGTTGTTGGACACACAGGTCACATGACACACCCACGCTGACAGTGAGGGACGTAGCAGACCAGCAGGTATGATGGGAATCGTTTACAGCTACCATTCATTCCTGTTAGCAAGAGGATTAAAAAACAAGCCAAAACTATGGTGGATTTTAAAAAGGAGTTATCCCAGCGAGGCGGAAAAACGGAAGAAAAAGAAAACAGGTGAAGACAAACGGGCAAAGGATGAAGGTAAGTCACTAGATGTCAACACACGAGTCCTGCTAGCCTGCTAATTCATAGAAATCTGATCAATTTTAGCCATCTGGCTCATATTTTGTTTGTGATAAACTCAGCTTTTTTGTTTGATGAAAGCTGGGCTATCCTGTTGTACTGCAAGCTGATTTGACATTTATTAAAGCTCACTCCTCTCGGAGTTCCTTTAGGTCAATTTCCACATTAGATTTTTCCTGGTCAAAATTATATTCCTACGAGTCAGAATTGTCATTAAAAATTATCCTCAGTTACATTTTTGTTTACAGAAGCTGAATTTCAAGATATCTAAGAATAAAATGGTTCCAAGTTTCAGGTTTCTACAAATCTCTCGCATTTTTTTTTTTTTTTTTTTTTAACCTGTCCTGTCCAGCATCTCAGCATACAGAACAGCAATCTGCGTGCCATATTTTTGCCAGACAGATTTGCTCTGTCAAGGGAGACATCTCATATATATAGCTGCCCTTGATAATCTGAGTATTTTTATGATTATTCTTTTTTTTTTTTTTTTTTTTCTTGATATGGCCGTGCTGGACCTGGCAGGGGAAGAGAAAAAAAGAAGTTGAAGGAAGAGAAAGAGAGAGAGAGAAAAAAAGTTGTGTATAAGCTGGTAATGTCATAGTATTTGCAAAACAATATAAAATACTACAGGACTGCAACACAACAAGACATAAGTAGCAAAGTGACAATATGCAAAGCAGTCGAAATAAATAAAGAAATGAATTAATAAAATAACAATTACAATACCAACCGTTATCAAACACACCTGCAGAGAGTCATCAGCAATATTTAGTTGGAAGCAGATGGGAAGATGAGCACTTTGTGGGCGTGCATGGGTGAGTGTTCAACCTGTGATCATACAATCAAAGATCAGCTGAGTGCTTGTAGGGGAGCATGACCACGACCCGAGGCGTAGGGGAGGAACCCAAGGCCCCCAGGGCCCTGCAAGCCCACCGCGCACAGAGTCCGGGCAGGCAAAGCAGAGAGAGCCTCCGTCCGCCGAGCCCAGAGCAGTGGAAGCCTCCAGGCAGGCGCCACCCGGCGCGACGAGGCAGGGGCACCGGGTAGCACAGGGCGACGGCAAGCCGGCCCGGCGGGCGCCGGGTGCCGAAGCGCAGGCCGCACAGAGAGCCGGCAGCCCACAGGCCCCAGGACCACCCGTACCCCCCCGGCAGAGCCCCAGCCAAGACCCAGCGGGCCCCGCCCACCCAGAGCAAAACCATCGCGTGCCGGCGCCACCACGATACCAGGGGCGGGATCCCCAAGGACAAGGACACGTCCGTAGACCATCCCCCCAACAACCCCTCCCCACAACCCTGCTTCCTTTCCCCCCTCACCAGCACCCTCCCCATCCCTCTCCCTCCCAAGCCCTACTGTCCCCAACACTCCCCTCCCCCCCTTCCTCCAACCCTCCCCCCCCACTCCCCGCCCCACCCCTCCTTCTCATTCCACACACCCCCCTCCCTCCCTCCCTCCCACACACCTCCTCCCATTCAGTCCTCCCTCTCACTCCCAATCCACCCCCCCCCAGCGACAGCCGGAGCCGGAGGACTGCAGCCCCAGACTTGAACTCTCCACATTCACACACCCACACACACACACACTTACGCAGCCAACCAGAGACCCTGCCGGCCTCCTCATGCGGCCCAGGCATCGCCCAGGACAGAGGGCCCCCCGCAGCGCCCCGTCCCCAACCTCCAGGCCAGCACCAGACCCTCCCCCGGACCCTGAGTGTTCCCCACGAAGAGGGGACATAGGAAGACCCCTGCCCCCCCCCACCCGCCTCTGTGGTTTGTGCATGGATGGGTCGTGGTTGTAGTGCAAGTAAAAAAAGGGGTGGCCGTGGGGGGGTGGGACCAGCTGCTGCCAGACAGCCAGACCCACCCTCCTCAGCATTCCCTTGTTTATGTGAGTGTCTGTGTGTGTGTGTGTTAAGTGTGTGTGCTGCTTGTGTAAATGTAATAGTGTCTAAGTTGTGAGTAAAATCGAGATGAGAAAGACCCCAATGGGAGGGGATGGGCAAAGGCCACCGCTGTAGCTCCTGTCCACCCCCCATGGCCAAGGCGCCTGTCCCCTCCAAACCCTAAATGTATATTGGTGTCTATGTTGCAATTAAAATTTAGTGGGGCAGGTGGTCGCCGGGGTCCATCGGAAAATGCCCCTTAGGGTTCCCGGGACCACCGACTTCACCCGCCCCACCGTGCCCAATATGCTGTATGTATGATGTCAGGTGGCGGAAGAGGAGGGGCATGGGGAGGGGCACAACCAGGGGAGAAGGACTCCTCCCCTGGGCGACCAACTCCTCAGCTGGCTGCAGTAGGTGCCCCCACCTCACCGGGACAGCCCCAGGGCAGAAGGGCAAGTCCCGGCCCGCCAGGTGCCGCAGGAGGCAGCACCCCGGTTGTCCCCCGATCCCCGGCGGCCCAGCGCCAGCACTCCAGGGGCTGGAGAGTCCCCGGTTCCCACCCAGACATCCATCCAGGTCCGGGGCCCGGTGCCACCAGCAACGCCAAGACTGCCACCGCCGCCTAAGGTCTCCCAGTAAGCAAAGCTTGGGGCATGCAGGAATGCTGCATCTGAGCCATGTTGATAATTCCCCAGAAACCTTATTCCAAAAATTTTGAACAGGTGCACAGAGCCATAGAGCATGTAAATAATTATCTACTGCGTTACATGTGCACTGTATGCAGATCTCTGAGTGATTTAGACCCATCTTGAATATTCTTTGTCCTGTGTAATGTGTTCTATGAAGAATTTTGTATTGGATGAGTTGTAGATTTGAACTGTCTGTCATATTAAAAGCATTTAGACATATTTGCAGCCAAGAAGGTTGACTGAGACTGATAGATAGGTCTGCCTCCCATTTGGAAGTTGGCAAGGAATTTGAATCATCTATTTTTGACATCGACCTGTATATTTTTGAAAGTAACTTTGGGCTACGAAGTTCCATAAATTCTGCTACTGTGGGAGGAAGTTCCAAGTCTATTTGATGAAGGGGGAATTTCGTAAGTATAATGGATTTGAGTTTCTGATATTCTAGAAATCTGCTACTAATAATTCCATATTGTGATGACAGTGTCAAAAGATTAAATTATTCTGTTATGGATAATATGCTCTAAATAATTAATTCCTTTATTAATCCATTGTTTAAAGTTGATCATATTTTTGTTTAAAAGAATGTCAGGGTTGTTCCAGATAGGTGTGAGTTTACATGGGATTATTGATGAATTGTTTTTTTTAAGAAATTCCCACCAAGCTGTCAGAGAGGTGCTAATGTTGACGCTTTTGAAGCACTGTAACTTTTTTACACTGAAGCTAAAGAATGGAAGATTCGAGATTTCCACATTGCCTCGCATTTTTAATGACTTAAATTGACGGCCCAAAAAGTCTAGAGTCCAGAGACGGGTGGGAGGAGGGGGCCCGGAGGAGGGACCAGGGGAAAAACAAAGTCCCGGGGCACAGGGCCAGGGGGAGAGTCCAAACGGCCCAACTCAGGAAAACAGTCCAGGGGCAGAGACGAACGGGGTTGATTGGCTCTGGAGGACGGCCGGGAGGCCGAGACGACAGGGGAGACGGAGCGACCTCCTCACCGGACACTGGAGACAGAGGAGAAGGAGCGACCTACTCCCGGACACTGGAGAAGGAGGAGAAGGAGCGACCTCCTCGCCGGACACTGGAGACAGAGGAGAAGGAGCGACCTCCTCGTCGGGAACTTGGGTCGGAGGAGCAGTGTCCATCTCCTGGACCCCCTCAGGAACTCGGGACAGAGGAGGAGCGTCCCAACCTGGGACCCCCTCTGGAAATCGGAGCAGAGGAGGTGGATGGGTTCTGGGCGCTGGTGTGGGAGCCTGCGGCGCCGGACGAGTTCTTGGCACTGGCGTGGGAGCCTACAGCGACGGAGATGTGGACCTGGGCTGGGACGCAGGCGGCGGGGACACTGGGGACGTGGGCCTCGGAGCAGGAGGCAAAGGGGAGCAATGTTGTTTGCAGTCCCGCCTCCTCCTAGCCATCCCAGCAGTCCATTTAAGCCCTTGTCTGAAGATGAACCCGTATCGGGTGATTTTCTCCGCTGGGTCGACGTCTGGCGGGATCATTCTGTCACGGCGGGCCGTGGAGATGGTGAAGGAGTGGACCCAAATGCAGAGACGAGGGAACAGAGATGCAGGTTCAAGACCAATTTATTTTCCATTCGAGGAACCCAGGAGACTAAGAACAGACAAAATAACTGAGTAACAAAATGATCCCGCACCCAAGGAGTGAAACTGAGGGGTATAAATACACAGGAAAACTAAACAAGAAACAGGTGAACGGAATGAACTGAAACAAGACCCGGTGAACTCAATGAACAGGAAATCAATGAAGCTAAACAAGAACCAAGGGAACTAAACAGGAAAGACTACAAAATAAAACAGGAAGCCCGAAAACAAAGCACAGAAAAAACTCAAGTCGTGACACCCCTCTGTTTCAGTTTATGGTTGTTGGTTCATTTTGTTAGTTCTGCCCTCATCTTGTTCTGGAATAAATTTATCTTCGACCTGCATCCTGTTTTCCCTCATCTCTGCATTTGGGTCCACACCACATGTCCACTGCCACCGTGACAGTCGTAACGGCAATACGGGAAATAATTTCTCTAAACATGTCGAGACTATTTTTCTCCTAGTTATTTCTGCTGGCTGCGTACTCCAAACATTCCCACATATCTTTGATGTTTGAAGAACCAGGAGAAATAGTTTGAACATGTTTAGAGAGAGTAGGTGTGGCCAGAGAAGGAAGGAGAGGTTTTGGGGAAGGGCAGAGAGAGAATCGAAACCTAAAGTCAAACTGGTTTTGTCGGTGCTGTTTGTGTGTTTTGTGTCGAGATGATGTTAAAAACTTTAATCACGGAGTCGGTTTTTCTCATTGTCTTCTGTTTACTTTCTCACACGGAAGGTAAGTTATAACAGAGACCACCAGTGAGACCTGGTCAGGTAGTTTCTGCTCTTTACTGCTTCCTTCTTTGTCTTGAGCCTTTCGATTAGTCACCAAAACATGTGGGTGTCATGGCGTTTGGGTTAGACAGAAGCACGGATGGAGTTTTTTTTTTTTTCTTTTTAAATCCAGCATCATAGAATAATCAATGTAACAAGCTAAATTTATATCGACTCTAACAGGCTTCTGTAAATGTTTGGCAATAAGATTTCAGCTGAGCAGCTGTCGTTATAATTCTGATTTGAGGAAACATTGGATAGATCAAATATCTAACAGCCATATCAAATAATTATATGTTGTTTGTCAATATGTGTTTGTTGATGGTGTTTCTTTTATTTATATTAAATACACGGGACGTTTTTTCTTTTCACACGCAGCTTTACAGACGTTTTGTTTTTATCCAGGAAGTGAAACAACATTTAACCCTTTCATGCATAGTAGCAGGATCGTGGATCCCTCTGCAAGTTTTCTTCTTCCAAATTCATGAACAAGGTCGGATGGTGTATTTGTAAATAAACCACCTCAGTGAATGTTAGTGAGTCATAAGATACATTACCACTCACTGAAGAATAATTAAATATATGATAGAAATGAACACAAATGCATCCACTCCAATTACATAGATTTGTTTTTGTGATAAATAGGAAAAGAAAATGATAGTTTTATTTTAAAATATTTACATAATGTAATTATTATACATTATTTCATAAATATTTTGTGGAATGCGTTAAAATAAAACATAAATATCAATAATAAACAAAGTATCATTGCATATGTCTGTAGAAGCAAAATACTTTATTTAACAAATGTTGCATTGTTTGTTATTAATTCCTGCATGAAAGGGTTAATGAACTAAGTTCAGAAATCATACTGCTTGTTTTAAACGATGTAACTTGATAAGTTTTATTGTTAGAATGTTTTCCGCTTCATTTCCACAGTAATTGCCACTATCAACCCTTATGCATCAGTTTTATTTACTGCCCTCTTTAGTAATAATAACTTAATTAATTTCACAAACAGGCTATAAAACCTCAAATAATCTTTTTTTTTCTGGCATGGATTTCTTGAAAACTTCAGCTCTGCAGAAAACTAAGAAACTCTGACATGATTTTTAGAACTCTTACCACTTAAATTAGAGTTTAATGTCGTTGTTTTAGGAGAGGAATGTCCAATGAAGTCACATTAAAACCACATTTTTTATTTAATAGCTACAAAGTAAAATGATGATCTTTATATTCAGAGCAACAAGGAATTTTTTTAAACTTCACTGTGGAGTGCTGATCAGAAGTTTGTCTAATTTATATCAAACATTTGTTTCTTCTTCAGGTGAAACTGAGATATTTTGCTTCTTTGAGCCGATAATATCACCCTGCGGCTCCACCGTTGTTCTGCCGTGTCGCCTCGACCCCCAGCAGGATGCAACACACACCACAGTGAAATGGACTCAGCAGGACGATGTCGTACACATTTATAAAGATGGAGAAGACGTTGCTGGAGAACAAACAGAAAGGTTTGAAGGACGTACATCTCTGTCCTCTGTTCATCTCAGAAAAGGAGATCTGTCTCTGGAACTTTCCTCTTTAAAACTCTCCGACTCTGGAAGATACAAGTGTTCCTTTCAGGACGGATCAGAGGAGAAGAGTTGTCATGTTGCTCTCATTGTTGGTAAGTTCATAAAATATTCTCCACATAATAAAAACTGCAACGTTCTGCTTTCCACACCTCCTCCTTTTTCCATTATTACCCTTAAATCCCTAAATATTATTGCTACAACAGCAGCATGATGTTGGTGATGTTAAAGGAGTTAAGTGATAAACAGAGACTAGAATAAAGTATTGATGGACATCAGATGCTTTGATTGGATCATTTATTACACAGAAAGAGTTTTTGCTGAATTTAACCCTTAATTCAGATTTTGTTTGTTTGTTTTTTACACAATGTAACAGCTGGTGATCTTTCGTGTTTGACTTAAATTTTTTTAGAAACAAAGTTATTTTCTAATTGTTTGTTTTCCAGGAAGGTCTGAAGTGATCGGATCACATGATCCAATCACAGCAGAGTCGGGTCAGGATGTGATTCTACCATGTCACCTGGAACCTCCGTTTGATGTGTCCACTCTGACAGTGGAGTGGAGACACAATAATACTGTGGTGCATTTATATAGAGGTTCTAGAGACTATCCAGCTGCTCAACACCAGAAGTTTAAAGGCAGAACGTCTCTGTTTCATGATGAAATGATTCATGGAAACATTTCCCTCAAACTGAGGAAAGTAACAGAAGATGATGCAGGAATTTACACCTGCTTTGTTCCCAATCTAAACTGTCAGGTGAATAAAGGAAACATCAGTCTGATAGTTGGTGAGTATTGATGAAGACATTTAACTAAATGAAACATTGTTTTATAAAATATTTACATAAATATCCAGTTTGTATTTTCTGTGTGTGGAACATCATGTAAACATGTTTCTATTCAACCTGAATATTTAGTGTTATTTTCTCTTACAGTGTCGAACGATGAAGAAACAAACAAGAAAGGTCAGATTTTTATTTTTAAAAATGCAAAAAATTAAAATAGAAAATCTTTTTAAGTCCTAAAGTTTTTGCTCATCTTTTACATTTTCAGTGGAAATGAATGAAAATAATTAGAAGTTTTAACTTTTAGAAATCATCAAACTGTAACTTTTCACTTTGCTGCAAATCAGCTAAATATTCTGCTGATAAACTTCTGGTTGTTTCTTTCTTTAAATTCTGACTTTATTTCATGTTTTGTATAAATTTAGTTTTTGGTTTTATTTGTTTTTTCCATAAACATGTTCTTTATCTCTAACCAGCAGGCGGTGATCAGCAGACACCTATACTTGACCCAACAGGTAAATAACATCACAGAACTGTTAATAAATAATAAACTGTATATTATTTACAGTATAAAACATTTTCTCTCCACCAGCAGGAAACAAATAAATGTTAAACTGGTGACCAGTTAAATGATGGATCAGATTATAATGACTTAAAGTTGAAGTTTTATTTGTATGTTTTTGTTTTTTAATGGAATCAGTTTAACCTTTGTTTTACTATTTATATGATTTCTCTGTTTTGCAGGACTTTACTTTGGTCTTGGTGTTGCTGCTGTTCTCCTTGTTGTCCTTGTTGCTGTAGGTCTTTCCATGCGTAAGTCTCAGTTTTCTCCTCTTTTTATTTCCAGCAGATTCTTTCCTTCTGAACTTTCAGATGAAGTTAAACAAACTAAATCTACATCTTTAATCACATGTAGAACGTTTTCACTGGTTTATACAGAAATATCATGAAGTTTTCATGGATCAGTCCAACACAAGGTGTGTGTTAATAAGAAGTGATGATGGCAGAATTTATTATAAATGCTGAGACTTCATGCTGCAGACAGAAAGTTTTATACTTTAACATGTTATTCTTGTTTTCACTCCTAAATAAATCAGATCAATGATGCAGAAAAGCAAAATAAACACATTTTAAAACATGAACATGAGCAGAGTATTGAAGTGAAACTAATGAACCAAGTTACACGTGTTTATAAAGCTTCTTCATCTGTAACTTGATTCATAAAAGAGTCAGAAATAAAGTTAATATTGGATTAAAGACAAATGTTTTACTGAACAAATAAACAATTTTTATGGAACAAAATATGAACTAATGACACAAAATTGTGCTTTACATGATAACAGATCTAAGATCTGATCACTAATCAATCAGTCATGTGACCCACAACCATAAGAGACACGTAGTAAACAGAGCAGGAACCTCCGTTTCTCTGTGACGGTTCATTTGATCGATACGGATCAATAATTTCACCTTTCTGAAAAAGAGCATCAACATAAAGAGTAAAAAGTGATCAAATCTGCATCAGATCAGTTTTATTGACTAAACTTAAAGAGCTCTGCTGTAATCCTCTGAAAAAGCCGTTCAGCAGACATTTTCCTCCAAAGTGAATTACACCTGAGACAGAACACCAGTATGACATTAAACAGGAGGAGGAATCCCAGTTCAGTGTTAAACAGACCTCTGGGGGTCCAGTTGGATACTGGTGCTGCCATGATTTCATCCCACATCTTCACGTTGGCATCAGAACACGCAGCTTATTCAGGGCTGAGTCGTCTCCGTCCACATTAAAGAAACAAAAAGTCTGTCAGGAACCAAAGTAAAGATGGAGATTTGGCTCCATCTCTAAAGCCACGTTTACCAGTCAGAAGACTCACAAAAACCAGAGACTTCTGTTAGACCTGGTCTTGTAACGCCTCTGTTCCAGTTAGAGACTGTATATTTACACAGTATGGAGACATGTGAGCATGATTAGCACCAGACCATGCTGCCGTTGCCATGTGAACAAGATGAAAACATGAACCACTCAGGTGGTGGTGGATGATCTGGATCACTAAAACAAAGATGTCTGTCATTCTGTCCACACTTAAACACCACAGATCATCTGAAAACCTTCACCATGTGTAATGGGGACTTTACTGCGCTGGTCTGGTTCAGTATTGTTGTGATCGCGGAGTGTGCATTGGTTAAAATGCAAGAAAAAATCCAGGGGAATCCTTCAGGCTCCTTTATTCCAAGGTTTACATACTATATGGAATATACATGTGTGGGTGTGGTTCTGCCTCATGAACACACACTTAAGATAAAAAACACACAAAAGAACACACCACCATCCCCGAAGCTTCGGACCAAACTAATAAAAACTATTACTGAACATTTTAGCTCACAAGCGGCCTCTAGTGGTCGGCCTGAAAACTGCAGCCGAGGTACAACGCAATAATAAATAGTCCTGATAGAGTCCTGTCTTCTTAACACCATGGAAACTGTTTTCTTCTACCTGCAAACATGTAGACGAGGTCTTAGTGATGATCTTTGTGTTTGTTGTTTCTGCAGGGAATCGTTTGAGACGATACAGACATGAAGCTCTTCCACAGAAACATAGAATCATCTTGACAGAATCTAGCATGACGGTAAGGACTTGTGTCTCTTTTTTATTTCTTTACTGACAGTTAATTAATTTGACAACTTTAAGGGACTGATCATGATGCCGACAGATGTTCCTCCAGATGTTTGTGAAACAATCCTACACAGTTCTCTTTGGCTACGTTCAGACTGCAGGTGTTTAATGTTCATTTCCGTTGTTTTGTTTTGTCAGATCTGATATTTTGTGTGGCCGTTCACATTAGCAGAGTAATTAAAACCCTGAAGTTCTCCTCGTGTACAGGAGATGAATAACATGACGCTTCACCCCCCCACTTGGAACAGACCCACATGCACTGCAGGTCAATAACCAACGTGTCCCACAGTGGCAGCAGTTCAAGCTGTTTAGCAGTGGAAGTATTCCCGGAGCGTCTCCCTCTAATTTAACCTTTCGCCTGTTGCTGTGTCGATGCAGAGTGATGTCATCGTCGCATTAATTATTATTTTAAACCACTTTGCTGTTCAGACTGCAGTTAGATTGCAAAAATAATCTGATCTGTATCAGATTTAAAACCACAAATAAAAGAGGCCCACATCGAAAAACTATGAAATAATTAAAACTGATAGATTTATGTTTTTTTTGTTTGCTTGTTTGTTTGTTTTTCACTAATGTACATGAAATATAACAGAAATATTCACTTCAAGATACTGTGTATTATTTTGTGTTGCAGAATGGTCATGAGACGGACATGATGACATCCGAAGAGAAAAAACAACTCATCGGCAACTGATCTGACTTCACTTCACTTCAGGTTCTGGAAGAGAAAAGGAGCCAGACGGCCTGAAGCAGTTCGACCGGGAGCAGATGGAAGATAGGTTTGAGATAAATGAGTCATTATTTCTGTAAATAACATTTATGTAGCTCTTCATGTGTAATTACAGTGTAAATACACTCTCCGTGTATACGTGGGTTCTCTCTGAGTTCTCCAGCTTCCTCCCAGTTAACTAGTTACTCTAGTTACTGGCCTTAGGAGTGAGTGTGAGTGGTTGTTTGTCTCTGTGTGGCCCTGTGATGGACTGACGAGCTGTCCAGGCTGTCCTATCCCAGCTGTCTTTTATATATTTTTATATTATAATAGTTGTTTTATGTGGCTGGTTTTACCTGATTTATCTGTTACATGTGTTTGTTAAAATGATTTGTTTTATTTGTATGATTGAATTTATTTTTATGACCTTTTGGTGGCTGGATGATGATGTCTGACATCTGGATGAGTTTTCTTTCCTTTTCTTCTTTGCCATTAAATGCAAATTGTTTGTAAGTTTGGTGTTCAAGGTTTCATTTTACAACTTGATTGTTACATTGAATTTGATCGCTGCTGTTATTGAACTGTTTTTATGACATATTGTGTTGTTTTTGCTTATTTTAACTTCATATTTCATTGAACATGTAGCTGTAATTGTGTGATCATATACATGTCATTGTAATCTTTAGATTCTTCATTGAACTGAGTGAACCAAAAGCCAAAAACTGTTTTAATAGACTATAAATACATTTAACAGATTAACACAGATTGTCATTTTCATTTTCCTCAAGAAATATGATAATATGACAATTTTATGCACTATATTGTTATTTTAATGCTGTTTTTGATCGACCACTATCTACTGTTGAAAAGACGAATAATTTATGGGTTTAACTAACAGATTTCTTACTTGTACAAATAAACCAGAACATGGAATTACTCAATGTTCTCTTCTGTTTTCTGTTTCCATTCATGATTAACCTCACGCCCAGCGCTTAACAAGTCATGACTAATAATGTACGCAGACCTGGAGTGGTGCAAAAAGCAGGTATGCACTGAATGCAGGAATGCAAAGCAATGGAGGGGAATTATTTCTAGGATGAATTTTCTGTATACACCATCTTTACATGTGGAACTGATATGATGAATAACGGAGGCACGTTACTGATGAGGCATCCCCGCTTCTTCATCTCAGCCCATCATCCCTCCAGAGGTTCCAGTGCCTCTACTGGGAGCATGATCATGGGAGGGCGCTGGAGATTTAAGGTTTTCATTTGAGTCTTGTCATCTGGAGCTAAATATGGTGAAACAGGAAAGGAAGTTCTCCAAACAGGGAATGGAAGATGGAGAAGGAGAAAAGTTTTGTTGTGATGAAGACAACTTCTCTAAGCTGCAGAGGTTCGGTAAGGATCATGTTGAGCAGGCGGCTGGAAAAACAAAACGGGAGAGAAAGAAGGTATAAAACATGAACAACAAGCCTCTAGTTGGGAGTGATGATGATGATGATGATGAACTGTTCTAATGGCAGAGAGGCTCCAGCTTCACTATAAAACAACTACAGAACTGATAAAACAGAATAAACTAGAAAATCAGTCGGAGAGCTCAAACCTCCTCCAAGCACAATGTTCAAGATTCCTTTGAAAGAATTCCTGGATCCAAACAGTGATCCGGACCACCACCGAAATGAAATCACTTCTTCCTTTTAACATTTCCAACAACTGCTGAAACTTTTAGAGATGTCTTGAACACAAACAAACATTAAAAACAACCTCATTGGTGGAGGTAACAACACCTTCATGTTTAATATAAAAAAGCACAGATCCTAAAACATTGTGTGTTAAACAGTCAGTATGCAATCATCCTGATGACTTTTCTGCATTCTGAGTTCATCTGCTTGCTATCTGAATATTATTTAATTGTTACAGAAATACATCATAAAAAGTAAAAGTACTGCAGTGATTATACTTTATCACCTTCATTCTTCTCTTCCAGCCTCTTGTAAAGACAGCGAGGTGGAACATCTCTAGAAGCTTCTTTTCAGCACATCTGGACAAACACTCATTTCTTATATATGACTGTATATCAGCAGCCTATCCTTCCAATAAACAGAACATTTACACAAATACTGCATTGCTAATGCGGTTAGAAAATGATTAGGTCATATTAAACTTTAAGATTTAGTCATTTTGACATGATGTCGTGCATGATTTCTACTGGTTTAATGATGTTGTATATATATTGTTGTTCAGGTAAAATGTTGTCCAAGCAGCCTGCTGGTTCTTCATGAACACACCAGACAAACCTCCAGTTTTCCTGTTTTCCTCCTATTTCTTCCTGTTTTCTCGAAGCAGCACGTGACGACTCGGAGTCTTTTTATTCTAAACTTTTAAAAGAAAAAATAAAAAAAAGATTTTCTTGAAGCTCCATCATGAGGAACCTGCATCCCCCCCCCCCACCGTGTCTCGCTTTGCGGCCTGCAGCAGCAGCAGGAGGCTGACATGCCATGTAAAGATGCTTCTTTACAGAACATTGGAGCTTCTTTTAGTTTAGTTTCTCATATCTCTAAAATATTTTGTTGAGATATTTACGGGAAAATGAAATGGAACAGCAATAAGATTTTATTTTGACTTTTTATTTAGTTTATTTGTTTCATCTATCCCATGGAAATATGTAGGCCTATAAAATAATACACTGTCAGATTTATGTAGGTTTATTTATAAACATAATATGGTCATATTTATATAACAGAAATAATTTATAAAAACGGACTAGTTTTCTTGTCATGTTAATCCCTGAGGTAAAATATGTCGTGATGTGTATGTATGAAATTCCTTTCTAGTTCAGGCTGTCCTTCAGTGAGTCGCGGTATGTTTGGTGACTCATTTACCATCCTCACTTATTAAATAGGTTAAAAGGAACAAGGAAATGACTGAATAAAAGTCAAAGGATAACGTGGCCACTGGGCGTAGTGGGAAAGAAAAACTGCGTTTCTTTAGAAATAAAAAAAACACGCAGCAGATTTTAAATTTGTTCTTTTAGTAATTAAATTATTACGTTTACGGCGCTTCTTTGTACTTCAGTAGTATTAAATATCCTTCTGTCTGTCTCGGAACAAGTTTCAGGTAAGAAAACCTGCCGAGGTAAAGTTAGTTTGATGTTTGATATTCAACAGATATTCAGACACCCAGTCTCCCGACCCGAAGCCACCTCGTCGTGGGGTTAAGATGCAGGATGCAGCGGTCTTCTTAACTTCATACCTTCCATCTATATATGAACACCCAGTCTCCTCGTAATAAATTGCCGACCCTAAGCTGCTTTGTCGTGGGGTTGTGACAGCAAATTCCACCGCTGCGGTCTTCACCACCGGCGGATAGTTAGGGACCGTCAACAAATTAACGAAGGCAGAATTTAAAAATAACTCTCCGCAACCACAGGGGCTAAGACTTTTTAATGTTTTAAAGTTCAATAGCTTTTTAGTCATGTGACCTACACACTTCAAACACTGCCTCATTGCTCATCCACTCCTGCCACATGTTGCACAGCCTTTATTTTCCTCCATTTTCATCTCCTCTTTTTTATATCAATTATTTCATATTTTAAAGTTCAATAGCTTTTTAATCATGTGACGTACACACCACAAGTCACTACCTATTTGCTCATCCAGTCCTGCTATATGTTTTACATTGCACACGAGTTTAAGGTTTCCCTTGCCTGGATGCAGCATGGCAGGGCAGCATGTCTCTCCAACCCTGCTTTGGCATCACCATGCACTGGCGGAGCCGTATAGGTTGGGTGTGACGCGAGCTCTTTGGCAGCGGAAGGCGGAGACCCTGGTGGTCTGATTCTCGGCTGCAGAAACTAGCTTTAAGGACCTGCAATGTCACCTTTGTGGTGGAGAAGGAAACTGAGTTGGTAGACGAGGTTGTGGGATGCCTTCTAGATGTAGTTTGACTCACCTCAATGCATGGTTTGGGCTCTGGAACCAGTACCCTCAAGAAGGCCTGGATGTTCTTTCACTCTGAAGCTGCTTGTGGTGAGAGGTGCTGAGCATGTGTGGGTATACATCCCCACCCCCCATCCCAGCCACTTCACACTTAGTTGCAAGTAACTGCAGCAATAGCAATGTATACCACACATGTATACCCACACATGCTGACTGGGTGGCCTGAAGATTGGGTTGCAGATGGAGTGGTTATGTTGGTTTTATGTGATTGTGATCTTCAGCTATTGCTGCAGTTACTTGCAACTAAGTGTGAAGTGGCCGGGATGGGGGGTGGGGATGTATACCACAAGCATATTGAAGTGTGTAGGTCACATGACTAAAAAGCTATTGAACTTTGAAATATTAAAAAATTCATATAAAATACCATGAGAGGATATTAGAGAAAGTAAAGGCTGTGCAACATGTGGCAGGACTAGCTGAACCATTAGGCAGTGTTTGAAGTGTGTAGGTCACATGACTAAAAAGCTATTGAACTTTAAAATCTATAAAAATTCATATAAAATAACCCGAGATGAAAATGGAAAAAATAAAGGCTGTGCAACATGTAGCAGGACTAGCAACACCATTTGACATTGTTTGGAGATGTGTAGGTCACATGACTAAAAAGCTATTGAACTTTAAAATATTAAAAAATGCATATAAAATAACCCGAGATGAAAATGGAAAAAATAAAGGCTGTGCAACATGTGGCAGGACTGGATGAGCAATTAGGCAGTGATTTTAGGTGTGTAAGTCATGTGAGTAAAAACCTATTGATGTTTGAATTAATTAAAAAATTCATATAAAATAGGACTAGATGAAAATGGAGAAAATAAAGGCAGTGTAGCACTCACAGATAAATCGTAAACTGTTTAAAATTGTTTTGACATTCATAGCCCCAGTGGTTGCGGAGATAGTTATGTTTAAATTCTGCTATTTTTAATTTGTTGACGGTCCCTAACTATCCGCCGGTGGTGAAGACCGCAGCGGTGGAATTTGCTGTCACAACCCCACGACAAAGCAGCTTAGGGTCGGCAATTCATGACGAGGAGACTGGGTGTTCAAATATACATGGAAGGTATGAAGTTAAGAAGACCGTCGCATCCTGCATCTTAACCCCAAGACGAGGTGGCTTCGGGTCGGGAGACTGGGTGTCTGAATATCTGTTGAATATCAAACATCAAACTAACTTTACCTCGGTCAGCCATCTTGCCTGTAGAAAAATGTCTGATCTCCCTCCCTCTTCCTGGAGACCTGCTGCACTGATGTGATGTTCCTGATTCTCAACAAACACGACTCTTATGTGACCAGACCACCTATCCTTTTTGTCACTTTCTCATTTGTCCCTGTCCAGAAGCAGATCCGCCCAAAGAGACGTCAGCTGCAGATATTAACATAAACTTCTCAGGTTACGATCCTGTGTTTCCTGTTTCTTCCTGAAGAGGCCATGAGAGAAATGTTGGAGAAGTCGAAACAACAAAAACTGAACCAGTTTATTTATCTTGTTACAGAAACTACATTTCTGCTGTTTGCAGCAGCATTTTGAGGAAAAGCTACTTATATATTTAATATGTTCTGCTTGTTACTTTTACAGAAAGCAGAAATAAAATATGAACCCAACGATCGTCTCTGACGACTGAAATAAAGTTTCATTGTAAAGATTTACGTGTATTTATTTATCCTGTTGCTGTTTATTTGACATATCTTGGAGCCAAAAGGAAAGGTGGAGAAAACACGTGACTAGGTTTCCTTACCTGTAACTTGTTCTGACAGAAGAATGGTTATTACTACTGTGGTACAAAGAAGCGCCGTAAACTTCATCATAGAATCGCAAAAGAAACAGATTTACAATCCGCCGTGTGTGTGTTTTTAATGAATTATTTTAAAGAAATGCAGCTTGTCTCCTTCCAGTTCACTTCGCCGGCCGACAGACTTCAGCTGCAAGCCTTGCTGAGTTTCAGAGCCGGGTTCTGCCGGAGGTTTCCTTCCTGTTAAAAGGGAGTTTTTTCCTTCCCACTGTTCCAGTGTGCAGCTCAGGATGGGAGATTGAGTTGGACTCAACTCAATCTGTTGGTTTCCTTATATAGGCTGTTATGAATTGGCTTTCATTATGTTTTCCTCTCTGTCTGTAAAGTCTCTTGAGATGGCATTGCCGTGATTTGACGCTATATAAATAAAGTTAATTGAATTGAAAATTGAATTTAAAAAAGCTGCCTTAATCTCTGTGAAGACCCTGCCATAAATGTACAAAGGGAGACAATAATCTACAGACAAAACATGCAAATGAATGCAGAAATTTAAAGGAATAATATGAGAAGATAAAAACTACAAAAATAAAGTTAAATCTAAGTCCTCATTTAGACCTGGATATCTGGTGCCATTGAGGCTGTAAATCCAGTATGCCTCCCTTTTTCATAACCTATAACTTCATTTGGAGTGAGACCGGGTTGCCTGAAGATGAGATGCTTCCATCTGCTGGTTATTTTTGGAAAGACAGCTGCGCCTCAGTTTATAGGGAAAATTGCTCTGAATTGACCTCAATTACATTAGCCTTTTAGGAATTGTATTTTGTTGTTTTTGTTTGAATATCCATTTAATTATATATAATTTTTTTTTAAAATACAGATAAATGCAACCCCCATAATAATAATAATAATAATAATAATAATAATAATTATTATTATTATTATTATTATTATTATTATTATTTATTATTATTATAGCCTATTAATTACATTGACCTTGTCGAAATAGTATTTTGTTTGAATATCCACTTAATTACAACAAACTACGGATGAACTGCAACACCCTCAACAATCATAATAAGAATAATAGTAATAATAATAATAAATAATAATAATAATTGCATACTAATAAAACATTCAGGTACAACCAACAACTTGCAGCCTCCACGATTTTCAAGGAAATGGCCCAACCATGTTCCTCGGCCAATGGACGCGATTCCCCCCAGAATGCTTTGAACTCAGATGTTTTTCTTGGTTCAGGAACATAGACAGACACACTCACCATTTCTCACCGCCTTCTCTTTTGTGTCCAGACACACACACTGGACACACACAGAGGTATGTATGTGTGTGTCCCATTTCTACTCTTTAAGGAATGGAATTTCTCCACTGTGAGATGAATAAAGTTCAGTTATTATTATTATTATTATTATTATTATTATTCTTATTATTGTTATTATTATTATTGTTATTATCATAAATGCTGTATTTCGTTGTGTTAGGTGTTAAAAAACAGGGCTTATTTTAATGAGTGAATCGTTGACAGGTTGTTGCGCATTTCATGTCTGTCATAATTATGACTGACTGATGCAACAAACTGCAGCAACATTTACAGAATTAACTTGTGACTCTACAAGGTCATTTTAAAAGGTTCATAAATAATTTCATCATCATGTCATTTTCAGATAAACACACCAGCCATTTATACGAGTTCCTCATCTTCCCGCTGTGTTCTTTGTTTTCAAAAGGCAAGGCCAGTCAGGCCGCTTCGGGCCCAGACAGGCCACGGTCCTCCCATCAACCCCAAGATACGATTATTGTCTCTGTTTTCTACAGGCAGATACACCATGAGCACGCGAGGGGTGTGTTGTGTTGTATTATTTACACAATATTTAGCTACTGTGTAAATTATTAACCATAAAGAAGATTTCTGTGTGTAGAGTGTGTAACATTGAACTTTACATAAAATAACACCTGTGTCACTTCATCTGCATGCCGTAAGAGGAGAGGAGTGGGATGACACATTCATATAATCTATACGTGGTCACTGATAGATGGACAAGTTAACTTACCGTCTGATCATTCCGTTACGGGCGTTACCATAGCAACATGTTAATCAGATGGTTCAGATCTGCTGACTTATGACAGGCGAATGAGAGAAACGTGCTAGCATACTTAACAAGTTGTTTGGCATAAAAACTATCAAGGCCAACATAAAATAATTCCAAAAGCCTACTTTAGCATATTTAGCGAGTTTTGTAATAAAAAAGAAAAGAAAAGAAAAAGAAATAAACGTTGCTTCTTTTTTTTTTCAGACTGGTCCTTTTTTTTCATTTGTCACTTCAACCCTGTCAGAATGTCTTTTTTGGGTCACTGTGGCAGTCCCAAGCCCAGACAAAGGAGGAGGGTTGGACATGCAGATTTATACAATGTGGGTTTAATGGTATTCAAAATTATTTTTCAAAGGGATAGCCTGTTTCAGTAGTAAAGAAAAAACAACAAAATAAAAACAATAGCCATTTGAGAAAGTTTATTCATAGTACTAAACATATTTAGGGTGGTTTTGACTGACCTTTTGTTTCTTCCACAACATTATTCCTCTCTCCTACAAGGTCCATTATATAACATGGCGATTATGCAACTTAGGCGATGACGTCATTTAGCGACTTCTCGCGACGTTTACAACAGCCAATAGTTACTTACGCTTACTCACCTTTACTGAGGAGTTGACAAGAGGCTTGCTCCATTAAAAGCGAGAGGCCAACCGCGGGAAACTCAAAAGGTTTTGCAGCTGAAGTCTGTCGGGCGGCGAAGTGAACTGGAAGGAGACAAGCTGCATTTCTTTAAAATAATTACTTAAAAACACACAGGGCGGATTGTAAATCTGTTTCTTTTGCGATTATATGATGAAGATTATGGAGCGTCTTTGTACCACAGCAGTAATAACCATTCTTCTGTTCGTCCCGGAACAAGTTGCAGGTAAGGAAACCTAGTCACGTGTTTTCTCCACCTTTCCTTTTGGCTCCAAGATATATTAAATAAACAGCAACAGGATAAATAAATACACGTAAATCTTTCCAATGAAACTTTATTTCAGTCGTCAGAGACGATCGTTGGGTTCATATTTTATTTCTGCTTTCTGTAAAAGTAACAAGCAGAACATATTAAATATATAAGTAGCTTTTCCTCAAAATGCTGCTGCAAACAGCAGAAATGTAGTTTCTGTAACAAGATAAATAAACTGGTTCAGTTTTTGTTGTTTCGACTTCTCCAACATTTCTCTCATGGCCTCTTCAGGAAGAAACAGGAAACACAGGATCGTAACCTGAGAAGTTTATGTCAATATTTGCAGCTGACGTCTCTTTGGGCGGATCTGCTTCTGGACAGGGACAAATGAGAAAGTGACAAAAAGGATAGGTGGTCTGGTCACATAAGAGTCGTGTTTGTTGAGAATCAGGAACATCACATCAGTGCAGCAGGTCTCCAGGAAGAGGGAGGGAGATCAGACATTTTTCTACAGGCAAGATGGCTGCGGTTTTTACCTGGAAATAACATCATGATCTTCATGAAATTATCTATGAGCCTTTTGAAAATAACTTTGTACAGTCACAAGTTCATTCTGTCAATGTTGCTGCAGTTTGTTGCATCATTACAGCCTGTCAACAAAATGACTGCAGAAACAGTGTCATTCATTATAATAAGCCCTTGATTTTAACACAATAAAACACTGATTTTCTATAATATTAACAACGACATAAATAATATAATTATAATAATAATAATAATGTATAAAAGGCTATTATTTTAAATGTCTGCTTCCGGCCTCAGAGAGGACGTTTTCATCTTTTTCTGTTTTTTGAGCCACAGTTACCAGCAGTGTTGCCAGGTCTTCTTATTATAAGCAAGTTTGGGCTGTTTTTTTGTAAAGTCGCTGTAAATATCATCAGTCGCGGGTTGCTGTTTTTTCGGCTTGTTTTCAAAACACTGGTTTCTTATTTGGCTTGATTTATTCCCCGTATGAACCATTCTTATATCTTTCTCACATTTATGTGAAAAGGATCACAACGTAGCCGAGTTCCTCCATTTCTTTGGTAACCACCACAGACTGTGTATAAATGGAGAGATACCCACGCTGGTCCACACCATGTTGTACAACACCACAGTCTGACAGAAATGGACTCAACTGCGCATGCCTGGTAAAAGCGTATCTATCAGCGTCTCCAATCTGCTGCCGTTCCTCTCATCACAAAACCGATACAACAGGCGACATCAGGCCCATTTTAACAGAGAAAGTTTGTTTTTGCTGCACGGTAGTGGTTTAACTGAACAAGTTTCACTTGTTAAAAAAAAAAAAACCTCTAAAAACAAAATATTTGCCAGGTACATGGCTGCAGAAGAGAGCTAATATTCAGCAAAGATCACTGACGATGCTGGATATATTTTTGTTGTTGTTTGTTTATTTGTCTCTTTCTTTATGTACAGATGTAAAGAACAGTTAAAATGTTGAAATATTATTTAACATGTATGAATGTGTTTATGAATACTCGGTAAACACTGATGGCAAAGGGTGGGGTTTAATAAGTTGTTTATTTTACTTCTGCCCACTCCTTTTCCAGTATGTCTGGTTTTGTTGTTTCTTTCTTTTTTTTAAGTTACTTTTTTATGTTTTATTTTATTGGACATACTGAAATAAACTTTCCAAACCAAATGAAGAGATGAAGCGATGTTCACGCAGCTGCTTCATTCTTCTGGTTATGTTCTGCTTTATGCTTGTTTGTGTTGAAGATAAAAAGGCCAATTAATGGGATTTAATTAATTTATTACAGAGAGATTTATATGGAGAACGCTACAGTATCATTTATAATGTCCATGAATTATTATAAATAATATGATGCATTTCTGTCAATAAAATGTGGAATTTTTATAAATTATCAAATGTCCTGATTTCATTTGAGAGTCAGCTGTTATTACATCCTCGCTGTTTGAGGAAAAACAGAATTTAACCATTAATTCATAATTTGTTTGTTTGTTTACATAACTAATAAACAGCCTTTCCATGTCTCTGATGTAGGAGCTGCTCGTCTTGGACTTCAAGTTCTCGTCTAAATTTAGTTGTTTGTTTTCCAGGAAAATCTGAAGTGAACGGATCACATGAGTCAATCACAGCAGAGTCGGGTCAGGAAGTGATTCTACGATTTTACCCGGAATCTCCGTTTGATGTGTCCAATATGACAGTGGAGTGTAAACACAATAATACTGTGGTGCATGTTTATCGAAGTTCTGGAGACGATCCAGATGTTCAACACCAGAGGTTTAAAAACAGAACGTCTCTCCTCCGTGATGAAATGATTCATGGAAACATTTTCCTCAAACTGGAGAACATAACTAAAGATGATGCAGGAAATTACACCTGCTGTGTTCCTAAACTCAACTGTCAGGTGAAAAAAGGAAACATCAACCTGATAGTTGGTGAGTATTGATGAAGACATTAAACTAAATGAAACATTGTTTTATAAAATATTTACATAAATATCCAGTTTGTATTTTCTGTGTGTGGAACATCATGTAAACATGTTTCTATTCAACCTGAATATTTAGTGTTATTTTCTCTTACAGTGTCGAACGATGAAGAAACAATTTTTATTTTTAAAAATGCAAAAAATGAAAATAGAAAATCTTTTTAAGTCCTAAAGTTTTTGCTCATCTTTTGTATTTTCAGTGTAAATGAATGAAAATAATTAGAAGTTTTAACTTTTAGAAATCATCAAACTGTAACTTTTCTCTTTGCTGCAAATCAGCTAAATATTCTGCTGATAAACTTCTGGTTGTTTCTTTCTTTAAATTCTGACTTTATTTCATGTTTCTGAGTTTCATGTTTTGTATAAATTCAGCTTTTGGTTTTATTTGTTGTTTCCATAAACATGTTCTTTATCTCTAACCAGCAGCTGCTCACCAGCCGACATCTTCACCTGAACCAGCTGTTAATAAAGGTAAGTAACGTCTCAGAACTGTTAATAAAATAATAAACTGTATATTATTTACAGTATAAAACATTTTCTCTCCACCTGCAGGAATAAAAAAAAGTTAAACTGGTGTCCAGTTAAATGATGGATCAGATTATAATGACTTAAAGTTGAAGTTTTATTTGTATGTTTTTGCTTTTTATTGTAATCAGTTTAACCTTTGTTTTACTATTTATATTATTTCTCTGTTTTGCAGCACTTGCCATTGGTCTTGGTGTTCCTGCTGCTGTTCTCCTTGTTGTCCTTGCTGCTGTTGGTCTTTACAAGCGTAAGTCTCAGTTTTCTCCTCTTTTTATTTCCAGCAGATTCTTTCCTTCTGAACTTTCAGATGAAGTTAAACAAACTAAATCTACATCTTTAATCACACGTAGAATATTTTCACTGGTTTATACAGAAATATCATGAAGTTTTCATGGATCAGTCCAACATGAGGGCAGTCTTTTAGTTTAGTAAGAAGTGACATTTATTATAAATGAAGAAAAGCAAGAAAAACTAAAAAAAAAAAAAATCAGCGTGTTTCAGTGAAACCATCGTCTCTACAATAAACCAAGTTACACACATTAATACATCAAGCATTGATTAAAAAAAAAAAAAAAACTTCTTTAATTGAGCCAATTAAAGTCTTGTCGGGATTTAAATGTGTAGTTTATGTACTATCTTGCTCAGAGACGTTTTACTCTGGGTGAAGTGGTTCCTCCTCCTGATAGTAGTCTATACATTCTGTAATCATGAACAGTAAGAAATATAGTCAGACCCCTCAGTTTACTGTAAATCTGTAAAAACTCTGACCAATCCAAACGTTCAAACCGAATTGAAGTTGTTCATTTCTTATATTTCGTAGCTTCTTCTCCCGGCTCCCCTCCTCCCCCTCCAGCAGCGCATACCTGATAGCCACAACCTGCATATAAACAGCGTGTTGGGATGAAAATACAAAGTAGTGAAGAAGAAACTCGGGAAACAAACAGAAAAAGAAAATGCAGGAAGGATTTCCTGACTGCTCGGTTTATTTGCCTCCTCCTGCTAAACAGAAAGAGGAAGAAAGTGTACCACTTTCATATCCTGATAGCTCCCCAACATTACCTACCCCAGCTTTAAACCAAAAGAATGAGATTTAGCCTCATAAAGTTTGACCAAAATACAACTTCTGTTAAATCTGACATTGTGATCTCTTCTTTCCTCACTACAGTCTGCGCCTGACTGTAAAATATATAAATGTGTGGAAAGTCCTGCTAGCATGATTAGCGCCAGGACAAAATTTGCTACATCCGCTGTTGTCATGGGAACAAATCAAACAAGTTAAACACTCATATCACGACACTAATCCCACAGGTAACAGGAAACAATCTGACTCTGTGGACTGTCCGTCATGCTGTCCAAACATCACAGGGGGGTGATCTGAAAGCTGAAACTGTTTTCCAAACATTGTTTTAAGTTTCACAAAACTGTGTTTTCATGTGGATTAAAGTTAGAAATGACAAGAAAGACTTGAGATTGTTAAAATCCTCGTTTACATCTGGACAGGACCTTAAAGAATATCTGTGTTTGCTGTTTCCTGCAGGGTGGTGTAAAACAAGAGAAAGAGGTAAAGCTGGGCCAAACCAAAGAGGTAATAACAGAGAACATCTCACTTTAATTTCTCATCTATCAAATATATCAAAGCTTTAGATACACTTTGCCTGAAAAAAATTACTGATAAAACTCATGACTTGTACTGTTTATGTCTGTATATATAGAAAAAAACTGAATTTTATATAATTATTTGTTTTGTGTTTTATGGATCTGATACAAAAAATCCTCCTGATAGAAAAATTGTTCTTTGTAAAATCTCTTCAGAATTGTGATTCAGAAATAAGGAGCAGCTTTTATATTTCTTTAACCCATTTTATTCTTTTATTCTCATTTTATTCTTTTTCTTCAGACATAAGCAAGCAAATGATATAAGCAGGGACTCAGTGATTAACTAACAAGTCATTTATTTGTTTTAGCTACTTACCATAAGGATGAACAGGGAGAAGAACGGGTTAAACTGAACAATGACAATCAACCAGATCAAGTTAAAAACTGAGACTTCTGTTTCATTTATCATCTAACAAACCTGAAACCAAAACATAAACAGATGAAAGAATAAATCAGAAATATTTTTTATAAGATGCAGGGAATGAAAAATACTCCCAACCTTTACAGAAAAACACATGAAACACACGAGCAAACATGAAGTTTTGGAACATTTATATTTTCATGAACACTGGAACATGTTTACACGTGATTCACATGAAAATGTTCCACAAACACGTCCTTCACATGTGTACGTACACGTGTGTGTTATTTTACAGAACTGGATGATATTATTAGATAACTTAGATTTGTAAACATTTACACTGGATCATGTTTCCTTCTTACTGCAGACTTCATGCTGCAGACAGAAAGTTTTATACTTTAACATGTTATTCTTGTTTTCAATCAGATCAATGATGCAGAAAAGCAAAATAAACACATTTTAAAACATGAACATGAGCAGAGTATTGAAGTGAAACTAATGAACCAAGTTACACGTGTTTATAAAGCTTCTTCATCTGTAACTTGATTCATAAAAGAGTCAGAAATAAATAAATTGATGGATACGGATCAATAATTTCACCTTTCTGAAAAAGAGCATCAACATAAAGAGTAAAAAGTGATCAAATCTGCATCAGATCAGTTTTATTGACTAAACTTAAAGAGCTCTGCTGTAATCCTCTGAAAAAGCCGTTCAGCAGACATTTTCCTCCAAAGTGAATTACACCTGAGACAGAACACCAGTATGACATTAAACAGGAGGAGGAATCCCAGTTCAGTGTTAAACAGACCTCTGGGGGTCCAGTTGGATACTGGTGCTGCCATGATTTCATCCCACATCTTCACGTTGGCATCAGAACACGCAGCTTATTCAGGGCTGAGTCGTCTCCGTCCACATTAAAGAAACAAAAAGTCTGTCAGGAACCAAAGTAAAGATGGAGATTTGGCTCCATCTCTAAAGCCACGTTTACCAGTCAGAAGACTCACAAAGACCAGAGACTTCTGTTAGACCTGGTCTTGTAACGCCTCTGTTCCAGTTAGAGACTGTATATTTACACTGTATGGAAACATGTGAGCATGATTAGCACCAGACCATGCTGCCGTTGCCATGTGAACAAGATGAAAACATGAACCACTCAGGTGGTGGTGGATGATCTGGATCACTAAAACAAAGATGTCTGTCATTCTGTCCACACTTAAACACCACAGATCATCTGAAAACCTTCACCATGTGTAATGGGGACTTTACTGCGCTGGTCTGGTTCAGTATTGTTGTGATCGCGGAGTGTGCATTGGTTAAAATGCAAGAAAAAATCCAGGGGAATCCTTCAGGCTCCTTTATTCCAAGGTTTACATACTATATGGAATATACATGTGTGGGTGTGGTTCTGCCTCATGAACACACACTTAAGATAAAAAACACACAGAAGAACACACCACCATCCCCGAAGCTTCGGACCAAACTAATAAAAACTATTACTGAACATTTTAGCTCACAAGCGGCCTCTAGTGGTCGGCCTGAAAACTGCAGCCGAGGTACAACGCAACAATAAATAGTCCTGATAGAGTCCTGTCTTCTTAACACCATGGAAACTGTTTTCTTCTACCTGCAAACATGTAGACGAGGTCTTAGTGATGATCTTTGTGTTTGTTGTTTCTGCAGGGAATCGTTCGGGACATGAAGCTCTTCCACAGAAACATGGAGATGATCTGGAAGAAGCTAGCATGACGGTAAGGACTTGTGTCTCTTTTTTATTTCTTTACTGACAGATAATTAATTTGACAACTTTAAGGGACTGATCATGATGCCGACAGATGTTCCTTCAGATGTCTGTGAAACAATCCTACACAGTTCTCTTTGGCTACGTTCAGACTGCAGGTGTTTAATGTTCATTTCCGTTGTTTTTGTTTTGTCAGATCTGATATTTTGTGTGGCCGTTCACATTAGCAGAGTAATTAAAACCCTGAAGTTCTCCTCGTGTACAGGAGATGAATAACATGACGCTTCACCCCTCCACTTGGAACAGACCCACATGCACTGCAGGTCAATAACCAACGTGTCCCACAGTGGCAGCAGTTCAAGCTGTTTAGCAGTGGAAGTATTCCCGGAGCGTCTCCCTCTAATTTAACCTTTCGCCTGTTGCTGTGTCGATGCAGAGTGATGTCATCGTCGCATTAATTATTATTTTAAACCACTTTGCTGTTCAGACTGCAGTTAGATTGCAAAAATAATCTGATCTGTATCAGATTTAAAACCACAAATAAAAGAGGTCCACATCGAAAAACTATGAAATAATTAAAACTGATAGATTAATGTTTTTTTGTTTGCTTGTTTGTTTGTTTTTCATTAATGTACATGAAATATAACAGAAATATTCACTTCAAGATACTGTGTATTATTTTGTGTTGCAGAATGGTCATGAGACGGACATGATGACATCCGAAGAGTAAAAAACAACTCAACGGCAACTGCTCTGACTTCACTTCACTTCAGGTTCTGGAAGAGAAAAGGAGCCAGACGGCCTGAAGCAGTTCGACCGGGAGCAGATGGAAGATAGGTTTGAGATAAATGAGTCATTTTTTCTGTAAATTACATTAATGTAGCTCTTCATGTATAATTACAGCTTGGAAGGGTGGAAAGGAGACTTCCAGGTTGTTTAAAAAAACCAAACAAAAACCAGTTTTCAGAGCTCAAACACTCATTTCTTTCTTTTTATTTAACTTTCTAGGAGTATTATGATCCTACAGAAGCGTAGCGCTGTCACCCAAATAAAAATAAGGGACCAGATCACGTTATAACTGTGGGCGGGACTTGATAAAAACAATTTATCTAATAATAATTTTTTAATCTTGATGAATCAAACAGCAGTATGTCCCCCAAGAAGCAGCAGTTTTTCATTTCAGGTGGAGCTTACACAGTAGCCGCTGCTAATGGAGAAAAGTAAACTATACATGCGTTTATGTTCGTCTCCAAAAGTCTCCAGAATCACCAGATAAAGCTGCCCAACTGGTTGATGGTCTTTGTCTAGAGGGGTCTGAAAAATCGCGCCAAAGTCGCGAAGTTATGAGCAGAAGTCATGTGCTTCAGTGTTCTGATAAACGTTCTGCGTTCTGTGATTAAATGTGTTCATTTTTCCCTCATCAGTCTGAAAGTGTGAAACTCCCATTCCAGTTATAACCAGATTGTTTTATTGTGAAAATGTGAAACACAAAGTTTGAAGTAACTTCACTACTGTACTTAAGTAGTAAAATGTAGTATATGTGGTAAAAAAAAAAAAAAAAAAAAAAGGTGGTATCTCTACTTATTGAAGTATTATTTTTTCTCTCCTACTTTTACTCCACTACATATTTTGGATCACGATGATACTTTTACTCTGAAAGATTTTTACTGTCTTGCGTTGTTATTCATTACAAAAAAAAAAGAAAAAAACACGATGGTAATATGTTTAAATCTATTATACTTGTTAGAGTGAGATGTGTGTCGCTATAGACAATCTCTGTACGCAAGTGAGTAAGTTTCAGTTTCATGCCAGTTAAAAAAGTAAAAAGAGTGAGACCTCTTTCCTCTAGCTAAAGGATCTCTGGCAGCTTTGCTGAGGGAGGGAAGGAGCATCAGGCAGCAAGTTAGCAGCAACATAATGTCTCTTGTGCTTTATAAGTAAGCGACATGACTGTATGAATGTGTGTGTGTGTGTGTGTGTGTGTGTGTGTGTGTGTGTGTGTGTGTGTGTGTGTGTGTGTGTGTGTGTGTGTGTGTGTGTGTGTGTGTGTGTGTGTGTGTGTGTGTGAGGGATCCCGGATCCAACAGGACACATCCGCTGCAGGGAATCAACAATATTAATTACTTTACTTCCTTATAAGTGTCCAACTTGCCTTTAGTTGCCATAAGTTATGGATGAAGAGAGATGTCTTTACAAAAAAAAAATTTAAAAAAAATTTAAAGTTTATTGACTGGTTTAAGAAGGAGAAAAAGCTATGGAGGGGAATGAACACACTTAATATGTGTTTTATTTCCTGGATGTTCCTGTTCATGTACTACTGATCCAGCAAAAGTTTTTCTGAATGTCAGAATAAAGGTTTGAAATCATAAACAATATGATTTACAGAGTTTAATGTTGTCTTAAATAACTCCATAATGGACTATTTTTACTTTCAGTCATTGAGTAAATATTTAAAATAAACTACTTGTTTTACTTAAGTACAAAAAATGTTGAATACTTTAGTACTTAAGTGTGGCACTTCAACTTCTATTGAAGTAACTTTATTCATAGAGTACATGTACCTTTACTTCAGTCTTAATTTCTAGAACTTTATACATGTCTGGTTATAAGTAAGTGACATAACCGTATAAAAGTGTCTGTGTGTGTGTGTGTGTGTGAGTGAGTGAGTGAGTCTATGGAATTTTAAAAAAAATCAACATTTTTCTAAATACAGTATTTTACCTCTGCAAATATGCAATGATACTTTTTGTTGGTGATATATTTAGTATTTTTTATTTATTGTAATATACTCTACAAAATAGTTAGAGAATAACATATAATCATAATTATGTAAATCTTCTTGAAAATATTGCTGGATCATTTTCTTTTTCTATTTCATGCAAAGGCAAGCGTTGTGTAATTACATTACGTTCAGTTGTAGCGGATGAAGTATGACAGGATAATGTTGTTTGTGTCCTCTTACAAGTCTGCATTTATTACCGTTTGGAATATTCCTGTATTTACTTTAGAAGATGCTAAATGGATCTAGTTGAGAAAATAATTGCAATGTGACAATTTAATCATGTGACAACAAGCCCACATGAGGGTCTGCACGGTGGTACAGTGGTTAGCACTGGTCACTGGTTCAATCCTTGGCTGGGGTTCGGTCAGTGGCCTTTCTGTGTGGCGTTTGCATGTTCTCCCCGTGTATGCGTGGGTTCTCTCCGGGTACTCCAGCTTCCTCCCACCGTCCAAAGACATGGATGTTAGGTTAACTGGTTACTCTAAATTGCCCCTAGGAGTGAGTGTGAGTGGTTGTTTGTCTCTGTGTGGCCCTGTGATGGATAGGCTCCAGCTTCCCCGCAACCCTGAATTGGATTAAGCGGTTCAGAAAATGAATGAATGAATAAATGACATCAAGCCCTGGTGTCTGTGGATCACCACTCTGCTTTCTTCTGAAAGCTAAAATGAAAATGATTGAATACGTCCTGCTGGACTGGGAGAATGAAGTTGCTGACATGAAGACAAAGTCGTGTCTGGTGTGTCACAGTGTCGTCCATGCACCACCATCTCTGTCTGTCCTTTTAGGTAGCCTACAAATTCATCCTGGTTGGTAAATCAGTCATATCTCTGCATGCAGAATACAGTTTATATTCCATGTTTTAACCACTAAACGTATCACGTTACAAGTTTCACGTTTTCACAATGAAACTATCCTGCTGTAAAGTGATAAGGTCCCTTTTTATGTTTGGGTGACAGCTTCTACGCTTCTGTATAATCCAGTTCTAACAATACCAGGAGTTTTATTTTGTTTGGTTTTTACATGTTTCTTATGTAGAAGATTCAGTCTTGCTGGTCTGAACACTGAAAAAAAATATGTAGTGGATACCTATTTTTAAGCTTTTTTCTGGTATATTCATGAATAAAGATTATATTTTTAAAATAAACCACTGCAGTGGATGTTAGTGGGTCATCCAATAAGTTTCCATATCCTGGAGAATAAATAAATATATGATATGATTAAACATAATGCAATAAGACAGCTATATTTTATAGAAGATTTACAGAATATAATTATGATTATATGTCATTTTATGAATATTTTATGAAATACATTCAAATAAATCATAAATCATGAAGAATTCTGAATAGCACTAATAAATGAAATAATGTAATTGAATATGTGTAGAGGAAAATACTGTATTTAAAAAAAATTTGCTTTTTTTATTAATTCATGCATGAAACGGTAAAAGTTTACAAATTTCAATTAGATGACAATTTTTCATTTAGTTGAATTTCTGTAATCTTAACCATATAACAGCATTTATGTAATTAAATCAAATATTACTGAGAAAAATAAAGAACATAGAATGAACATAAAGCCTTTAGGATCCCTGCTCCCCAGTTTGCCATGGCAACCACACCAGTAGGGCGAATGATGTTATCGGTCTGTTGCAGTGACCCTGGAGGTACTGCATCCATCGTTCATATTTGTTTTTATATTGTAATAGTTGTTTTATGGCTTATTTTACCTGATTTATCTGTTACATGTGTTTGTTAAAATGATTTGTTTTATTTGTATGATTGAATTTATTTTTATGACCTTTTGGTGGCTGGATGAAGATGTCTGACATCTGGATGATTTTTCTTTCCTTTTCTTCTGTGCCATTAAATGCAAATTGTAAGTTTGGTGTTCAAGGTTTCATTTTACAACATTTGTTTATTTTTTACATGTTTTACAATCTTACATGTAGAAGATTCAGTCTTGCTGGTCTGAACACTGAAAAAAATATGTAGTGGATACCTATTTTTAAGCTTTTTTCTGGTTTATTCATGAATAAAGATTCATAAATAAAGATGGATGAGTTTTCTTTCCTTTTCTTCGCTGCCATTAAAATGTTGAACTGCAGGTTGTTTATAAGTTTGGTGTTCAAGGTTTCATTTTACCACTTGATTGTTTTATTGAAATGGCTTGTTGCCATTATTTTATTTTCATATTTCATTGAGCATGTAGCTGTAATTGTGTGGTCATATACATGTCATTGTAATCTTTAGATTCTTCATTAAACTGAGTGAACCAAAAGCCAAAAACTGTTTTTAAAGAATATAAATACATTTAACAGATTAACACAGATTGTAATTTTTTGTCTCAGAAATAAACAGTGAAATATCATAACATGACAATTTTATGCACTATATTGTTATTTTAATGCTGTTTTTGACCGACCACTATCTACTGTTGAAAAGACGAATGGCTTATGGGTTCACGAGAGCAGCAGTTGTGGTTTGAGAGTTATTTCACGAACAAATCTTACTTGCACAAAGAAACCAGAATGTTGAATCACTCAGTGTAGTTGACCTAGTCCTCTTCTGTTTTCTATTTCCATTCATGATTAACCTCACGCCCAGCGCTTAACAAGTCATGACTAATAATGTACGCAAACCTGGAGTGGTGCAAAAAGCAGGTATGCACTGAATGCAGGAATGCAAAGCAATGGAGGGGAATTATTTCTAGGATGAATTTTCTGAAGTAAAAAAATTTATTACATATATATATATATATATATATATATATATATATATATATATATATATATATATATATATATATATAATATAATATATATAATGTGGTTTAGAGATATCCTGAACACAAACATAAAAAACACTCTTATTGGCAGAGGTAATAACACTTTCAAGTTTAGTAAAGAAAAAAAGTACAGATCCTAAAACATTGTGTGTTAAACAGTCAGTATGCAATCATCCTGATGGCTTTTCTGCATTCTGAGTTCATCTGCTTGCTATCTGAATATTATTTAATTGTTACAGAAATACATCATAAAAAGTAAAAGTACTGCAGTGATTAAACTTTATCACCTTCATTCTTCTCTTCCAGCCTCTTGTAAAGACAGCGAGGTGGAACATCTCTAGAAGCTTCTTTTCAGCACATCTGGACAAACACTCATTTCTTATATATGACTGTATATCAGCAGCCTATCCTTCCAATAAACAGAACATTTACACAAATACTGCATTGCTATTAAGTTCAATTGGATTTTCCCAAAATGTCCACAGACCGACTCATTCTCATCATCACACTGGAGCTTTACTCCGACACAGGTCGATGAATGTGTTGCTAGAATGACAGCTTTAATGCGTATAACACTAAATAATGTTGCTCCTCTCACGAAGAAGAGAGACAGTCAGAAGAAGCGGGCCCCATGGTTTTAAAGCTTCAAGCTTTAAAACAGACACCAAGACGTTTGGAAAGAAAATGGCGTTCATCTGGCTCAGAAGAGTGTTGCAAAGTCTGGAAAGAAAGTTTAATTGTGTACAAAAAAGCCTTGCATGTGGCTAGAACAGCTTATTATTCATCATTGATAGAGAACAAGAACAACCCCAGGTTTCTTTATTTTCTAAGAGCCATAGTGCTGTTGAGCCATCTATTCCTTTCAACCTCAGCTGTGATGACTTTATGAGTTTCTTTGTAAACAAAATAGTTTCCATCAGGAAGGAAATCAGTAATAACCTTAACACTACTAATAATATTTCATCTGCAGCAGCCTTAGAGACGTCTTTAGAAGCTGATTGTCATTTGGACCGTTTCTTGCCTGTACAGCTCTCCGAGTTAACCAACATAATAGCTTCATCTAAACCTTCAACCTGTGTTTTAGACCCCACCCCAACCAGATTATTTAAGGAAATATGTTTCTTAATCAATACATCTGTACTGGACCTGATCAATTCATCTCTATTAATAGGATATGTACCTCAATATTTTAAGACAGCTGTAATTAAACTGTTGCTTAAAAAACCAACTCTGGATCCAGGAGTTTTAGCTAATTATAGACTAATATCTAATCTCCCCTTCTTGTCTAAAATTCTTGATAAAACAGTTTCAACCCAACTCTGCGCCTGTCTGAGCAGAAACAATCTGTTTGAAGAGTTTCAGTCAGGATTTAGAGCTCATCGTAGCACAGAGAAAGCACTGGTGAAAGTCACTAATGATCTTCTCATGGCCTCAGATAAAGGACTTCTGTCTGTACTCATTCCTTTAGACCTCAGTGCTGCATTCGACACTATTGATCACAATATTCTGCTGCAGAGGCTGGAACATGTTATTGGGATTAAATGGATTCATTAGGCTGGTTCCAGTAATATTTCTCTGATAGATTTCAGTTTGTAAATGTAAATGATGAGTCTTCCTCACACACCAGGGTAAGTCATGGAGTTCCTCAGGGTTCTGTACTTGGACCAATACTTTTCACATTATACATGCTTCCCTTAGGAAATATCATCAGGCAGTATGGTATAAATTTTCATTGCTATGTGGATGACACTCAGATCTACCCTTCCATGAAGCCAGATGAAACCAATCTGTTTCTTAGATTACAAAAATGTCTTACAGACATCAAGACCTGGGGCCTCATTTATCAAACTGTGCACTGCAACGATGATTACAGGTGGTGTACGTACGGAAAACAGGAAATGTGGCACAAAAAAACTTCATGATTTCCAAAGCAGTGCGCTTGCACGTCCCATACCTTTTTCGCTTTATAAATCAGGATCAACACTGAATGTTGCGCACAAAAGGGAACATCTTGTCACGCCTACATGTTGGCCATAAAACGACAGGTGAACACCCTTGATAAATATTAATCCATCTCATTTCCATGACTGTTCAGCAGGAAAAAAAGCAAAAGAGATCAATTTTCTGGAAAATGAGGTAGAAATTCTAATCGATGAGGTTGTAAAATGTAAAACTATTTTATCTGTTGGAGACGGGTGGACATCACTACCACCAGAAAGGCAGAGGAGGTCAGCAGGGGACAGATGCTATCAGCTTGTCTCATCGGCGACCGGACTTATCCCGAAAGTAAATATAAAGTGGTCAGACAATAAAATGTAGGGAGAGAGCTGCATCTTCATCCACAGGAGGAGGATGTTCACCAGGGATGAAGGTGCTGCTGCCCACTGCCACAGATTCGAAGCTGGCGGGGAAAATGAACGAGTCCACAAGACACGCTGGAACAAAATGCGCTAGATGATGCTGAAAGTGGTTCATTCCTTTGTTTCATATTATAAAATGGACGGATGTAAATGAGACGACTCTGACTCCAGTTTATTTATTCTTAAAATACTGGTGTTCTTGTGTGTCCCAGCTGGGTTGCAGCGCTGCAGATGTGGTCGGAAAGGGGGGGCAGTGATTACTTGGCGTGAGGAATGTATTTTAACTTGCTGGTATGAAAGACTGAAGGTGATAACCGCTGCAGTATGTCCGGTTAGAACATAATGTAATCTTCTCAAGAAAAATCCAGGCCATTAGTCCTTCAAACGTTACCATGCAATTGTGGTTTCTGAAAATACAAGGAAGTAAACAGCCTAATTTTTACATGTGATATCTCTTTCGTGCAGTGCTATTTAGCTGAAGTAGCAGCATAAAGTTAACAACTTAAATTAACAAGAATCTCTATGTAGAAACATACAATCACCAATGACTTTCCAGTTCTGCACTGCTACTGCACGCACAAATCATGGAATGACAACTTTGGGGAAAACTTAAAGGGGTGCTATTATGGTATTTGGAGTTTTCTGAGCTTTCTACAGTGTTACAGTGTTGAATCCTCATCATACATGTGAACGACACTGTTTTTTATCACCTAAACGCATGTTTGAGTTTGAGTTTGAGTTCCAGCACGCTCGCCATTCGGTTTCCATGGCGACAAAAAACGCGTCGTTTTAGAGTTTTTTCTACTTGGAAATTCTTGTGACGTCCCGGGGGATAAGGTTCGGTGATTGGTTACCTTCTACTGGTTAACAAGGGCATGTGCAAATACATCAGGCGGGTGGAAAATGTTGGATAAAGTTATTTCCAACGATGGCTGGTGAGTTTACCAAAGAGAGACATCCTGCTGCATTCGTTGCTGTGGGTTGCAGTTTTCCACTTCGTTTTCAGGCTCTGATTCAGGTTCCAACATGTAGGGCTGTATGCAATGTGTTGACATTGTATTTTATTTTTGTTTTTATTGAGTTCATATTAGCCTAATCCTTCTGTTTATGAGATGTTATAATGACGGCGAAAGCAGGTGCGGTGCGCGCTCCCGATGTAGTGCAGTGGCGGGAGGCGGGGCTTAATGCGGAAGAGTCTCAATCCACTCTTTTTGCCCACAGGCTGATCTGACAGCCTACGGAGAGGGTCGGTCTGAAGTAAATAAAGCGATTTGTGGCAATAACTCCATCAATCCCAGCCCTTCTGGTCTCAGAAATAAAAAATAATTAGCCTGAAATGCTCATAATAGTTCCACTTCAAACACCTGTCTAAATTTCGTGAGAAAAGTAGCGTGGTCCTTGCCTTAGGTGGCCAAAAACGTGCCTGACTAAAACGAAACCACATTAATTAATTCGCCACCAAGTGGCGCCAAACCGCACCAACAGCAGCAAACCGGGCCCTTTTAACAGACTGGGAGGAGAACAACTGTGTTTCTTTAAAAAAAAAAAAAAAAAAAAAAAAAAAAATCAAAGAAAGAAACAGCGGATTAGAAATCTCTTCCTTTTGCGACTGAATGATGCAGTTTAAGGCGCTTTTTTGGGCTGTAAAACTAATCGATCTTCTGAAAGGCACTAAACAAGCTACAGGTAAGAAAAAGTCCACCATCAGACCTGGTCAAGTGTTTTCTCTTTTATTAGTTTATCTTCTCTGCCACCGTTTTGGCTCGAAAATATGTTAAATAAATACAGGCTAAACAAATAAATACACGTAAATCTTTACAGTGCTTCAGTCGTCAGAGACGATCGCGGGATTTATCATGTCTTTCTTTCCACGATATCCTTTCACTTTTATTCAGTCATTTCCTTGTTCCTTGTTACCCATTTAATAAGTGAGGATGGTAAATTTGAGTCACCAAACACACCGCGACTCACTGAAGGACAGCCTGAACTAGAAAGGAATTTCATACATACACATCACGACAAATTTTACCTCAGGGATTAACATGACAAGAAAACTAGTCCGTTTTTATAAAGTATTTCTGTTATATAAATATGACCATATTATGTTTTTAAATAAACCTACATAAATCTATTATTTTATAGGCCTACATATTTCCATGGGATAGATGAAACAAATAAACTAAATAAAAAGTCAAAATAAAATCTTATTGCTTTTCCATTTCATTTTCCCGTAAATATCTCAACGAAATATTTTAGAGATATGAGAAACTAAACTAAAAGAAGCTCCAATGTTCTGTAAAGAAGCATCTTTACATGGCATGTCAGCCTCCTGCTGCTGCTGCAGGCCGCAAAGCGAGACACGGTGGGGGGGGGGGATGCAGGTTCCTCATGATGGAGCTTCTCGTGCTGTCAACATCAAGAAAATCTTTTTTTTATTTTTTATTTTAAAAGTTTAGAATAAAAAGACTCTGAGTCGTCACGTGCTGCTTCGAGAAAACAGGAAGAAATAGGAAGAAAACAGGCCCAAACTGGAGGTTTGTCTGGTGTGTTCATGAAGAACCAGCAGGCTGCTTGGACAACATTTTACCTGAACAACAATATATATACAACATCATTAAACCAGTAGAAATCATGCACGACATCATGTCAAAATGACTAAATGTTAAAGTTTAATATGACCTAATCATTTTCTAACCGCATTAGCAATGCAGTATTTGTGTAAATGTTCTGTTTATTGGAAGGATAGGCTGCTGATATACAGTCATATATAAGAAATGAGTGTTTGTCCAGATGTGCTGAAAAGAAGCTTCTAGAGATGTTCCACCTCGCTGTCTTTACAAGAGGCTGGAAGAGAAGAATGAAGGTGATAAAGTTTAATCACTGCAGTACTTTTACTTTTTATGATGTATTTCTGTAACAATTAAATAATATTCAGATAGCAAGCAGATGAACTCAGAATGCAGAGAAGTCATCAGGATGATTGCATACTGACTGTTTAACACACAATGTTTTAGGATCTGTGCTTTTTTTATATTAAACATGAAAGTGTTGTTACCTCCACCAATGAGGTTGTTTTTAATGTTTGTTTGTGTTCAAGACATCTCTAAAAGTTTCAGCAGTTGTTGGAAATGTTAAAAGGAAGAAGTGATTTCATTTCGGTGGTGGTCCGGATCACTGTTTGGATCCAGGAATTCTTTCAAAGGAATCTTGAACATTGTGCTTGGAGGAGGTTTGAGCTCTCCGACTGATTTTCTAGTTTATTCTGTTTTATCAGTTCTGTAGTTGTTTTATAGTGAAGCTGGAGCCTCTCTGCCATTAGAACAGTTCATCATCATCATCATCATCATCACTCCCAACTAGAGGCTTGTTGTTCATGTTTTATACCTTCTTTCTCTCCCGTTTTGTTTTTCCAGCCGCCTGCTCAACATGATCCTTACCGAACCTCTGCAGCTTAGAGAAGTTGTCTTCATCACAACAAAACTTTTCTCCTTCTCCATCTTCCATTCCCTGTTTGGAGAACTTCCTTTCCTGTTTCACCATATTTAGCTCCAGATGACAAGACTCAAATGAAAACCTTAAATCTCCAGCGCCCTCCCATGATCATGCTCCCAGTAGAGGCACTGGAACCTCTGGAGGGATGATGGGCTGAGATGAAGAAGCGGGGATGCCTCATCAGTAACGTGCCTCCGTTATTCATCATATCAGTTCCACATGTAAAGATGGTGTATACAGAAAATTCATACTAGAAATAATTCCCCTCCATTGCTTTGCATTCCTGCATTCAGTGCATACCTGCTTTTTGCACCACTCCAGGTCTGCGTACATTATTAGTCATGACTTGTTAAGCGCTGGGCGTGACGTTAATCATGAATGGAAACAGAAAACAGAAGAGAACATTGAGTAATTCCATGTTCTGGTTTATTTGTACAAGTAAGAAATCTGTTAGTTAAACCCATAAATTATTCGTCTTTTCAACAGTAGATAGTGGTCGATCAAAAACAGCATTACAATTTGCATTACAAACAATTTGCATTTAATGGCAAAGAAGAGAAGGAAAAGAAAACTCATCCAGATGTCAGACATCTTCATTCAGCCATAAAAATAAATTCAATCATACAAATAAAACAAATCATTTTAACAAACACATGTAACAGATAAATCAGGTAAAACCAGCCACATAGAACAACTATTATAATATAAAAATAAATATGTACAATCTGGACAATGGATGCAGTACCTCCAAGGTCACTGCAACAGACTGATGACATCATCCACCCTACTGGTTGCTATGGCAAACTGGGGAGCAGGGATCCTAAAGTGTCTATGATCATTCTATGTTCTTTATATAATATAATATAATATAATATAATATAATATAATATAATATAATATAATATAATATAATATAATATAATATAAAATAAAATAATATAATATTCATTCATTATCCTAACTACTTAGTCTAATGAAGAGTCACGGGGAAGCTGAAGCCTATCCCAGCAGTCTCTGGGTGAAAGACAGCTGGGATAGGACAGCCTGGACAGCTCGTCAGTCCATCACAGGGCCACACAGAGACAAACAACCACTCACACTCACTCCTAAGGCCAGTAACTAGAGTAACTAGTTAACTGGGAGGAAGCTGGAGAACTCAGAGAGAACCCACACATACACGGAGAGTGTATTTACACTGTAATTACACATGAAGAGCTACATTAATGTAATTTACAGAAATAATGACTCATTTATCTCAAACCTATCTTCCATCTGCTCCCGGTCGAACTGCTTCAGGCCGTCTGGCTCCTTTTCTCTTCCAGAACCTGAAGTGAAGTGAAGTCAGAGCAGTTGCCGTTGAGTTGTTTTTTACTCTTCGGATGTCATCATGTCCGTCTCATGACCATTCTGCAACACAAAATAATACACAGTATCTTGAAGTGAATATTTCTGTTATATTTCATGTACATTAGTGAAAAAAAAACAAACAAGCAAACAAAAAAACCATAAATCTATCAGTTTTAATTATTTCATAGTTTTTCGATGTGGGCCTCTTTTATTTGTGGTTTTAAATCTGATACAGATCAGATTATTTTTGCAATCTAACTGCAGTCTGAGCAGCAAAGTGGTTTAAAATAATAATTAATGCGACGATGACATCACTCTGCATCGACACAGCAACAGGCGAAAGGTTAAATTAGAGGGAGACGCTCCGGGAATACTTCCACTGCTAAACAGCTTGAACTGCTGCCACTGTGGGACACGTTGGTTATTGACCTGCAGTGCATGTGGGTCTGTTCCAAGTGGGGGGGTGAAGCGTCATGTTATTCATCTCCTGTACACGAGGAGAACTTCAGGGTTTTAATTACTCTGCTAATGTGAACGGCCACACAAAATATCAGATCTGACAAAACAAAACAACGGAAATGAACATTAAACACCTGCAGTCTGAACTTAGCCAAAGAGAACTGTGTAGGATTGTTTCACAGACATCTGGAGGAACATCTGTCGGCATCATGATCAGTCCCTTAAAGTTGTCAAATTAATTATCTGTCAGTAAAGAAATAAAAAAGAGACACAAGTCCTTACCGTCATGCTAGATTGTTTGTAGATGATTCCATGTTTCTGTGGAAGAGCTTCATGTCTGTATCGTCTCAAACGATTCCCTGCAGAAACAACAAACACAAAGATCATCACTAAGACCTCGTCTACATGTTTGCAGGTAGAAGAAAACAGTTTCCATGGTGTTAAGAAGACAGGACTCTATCAGGACTATTTATTGTTGCGTTGTACCTCGGCTGCAGTTTTCAGGCCGACCACTAGAGGCCGCTTGTGAGCTAAAATGTTCAGTAATAGTTTTTATTAGTTTGGTCCGAAGCTTCGGGGATGGTGGTGTGTTCTTCTGTGTGTTTTTTATCTTAAGTGTGTGTTCATGAGGCAGAACCACACCCACACATGTATATTCCATATAGTATGTAAACCTTGGAATAAAGGACCCTGAAGGATTCCCCTGGATTTTTTCTTGCATTTTAACCAATGCACACTCCGCGATCACAACAATACTGAACCAGACCAGCGCAGTAAAGTCCCCATTACACATGGTGAAGGTTTTCAGATGATCTGTGGTGTTTAAGTGTGGACAGAATGACAGACATCTTTGTTTTAGTGATCCAGATCATCCACCACCACCTGAGTGGTTCATGTTTTCATCTTGTTCACATGGCAACGGCAGCATGGTCTGGTGCTAATCATGCTCACATGTCTCCATACTGTGTAAATATACAGTCTCTAACTGGAACAGAGGTGTTACAAGACCAGGTCTAACAGAAGTCTCTGGTTTTTGTGAGTCTTCTGACTGGTAAACGTGGCTTTAGAGATGGAGCCAAATCTCCATCTTTACTTTGGTTCCTGACAGACTTTTTGTTTCTTTAATGTGGACGGAGACGACTTAGCCCTGAATAAGCTGCGTGTTCTGATGCCAACGTGAAGATGTGGGATGAAATCATGGCAGCACCAGTATCCAACTGGACCCCCAGAGGTCTGTTTAACACTGAACTGGGATTCCTCCTCCTGTTTAATGTCATACTGGTGTTCTGTCTCAGGTGTAATTCACTTTGGAGGAAAATGTCTGCTGGACGGCTTTTTCAGAGGATTACAGCAGAGCTCTTTAAGTTTAGTCAATAAAACTGATCTGATGCAGATTTGATCACTTTTTACTCTTTATGTTGATGCTCTTTTTCAGAAAGGTGAAATTATTGATCCGTATCGATCAAATGAACCGTCACAGAGAAACGGAGGTTCCTGCTCTGTTTACTACGTGTCTCTTATGGTTGTGGGTCACATGACTGATTGATTAGTGATCAGATCTTAGATCTGTTATCATGTAAAGCACAGTTTTGTGTCATTAGTTCATATTTTGTTCCATAAAAATTGTTTATTTGTTCAGTAAAACATTTGTCTTTAATCCAATATTAACTTTATTTCTGACTCTTTTATGAATCAAGTTACAGATGAAGAAGCTTTATAAACACGTGTAACTTGGTTCATTAGTTTCACTTCAATACTCTGCTCATGTTCATGTTTTAAAATGTGTTTATTTTGCTTTTCTGCATCATTGATCTGATTTATTTAGGAGTGAAAACAAGAATAACATGTTAAAGTATAAAACTTTCTGTCTGCAGCATGAAGTCTCAGCATTTATAATAAATTCTGCCATCATCACTTCTTATTAACACACACCTTGTGTTGGACTGATCCATGAAAACTTCATGATATTTCTGTATAAACCAGTGAAAACGTTCTACGTGTGATTAAAGATGTAGATTTAGTTTGTTTTACTTCATCTGAAAGTTCAGAAGGAAAGAATCTGCTGGAAATAAAAAGAGGAGAAAACTGAGACTTACGCTTGTAAAGACAAACAGCAGCAAAGACAACAAGGAGAACAGCAGCAACACCAAGACCAAAGTAAAGTCCTGCAAAACAGAGAAATAATATAAATAGTAAAACAAAGGTTAAACTGATTCCATTAAAAACAAAAACATACAAATAAAACTTCAACTTTAAGTCATTATAATCTGATCCATCATTTAACTGGACACCAGTTTAATATTTGTTTCCTGCTGGTGGAGAGAAAATGTTTTATACTGTAAATAATATACAGTTTATTATTTTATTAACAGTTCTGTGATGTTATTTACCGTTGCTGTTCTGTGTCTTATCAGGTTGTTCAGGTGAAGATCTCGGCTGGTGACCAGCTGCTGGTTAGAGATAAAGAACATGTTTATGGAAAGAACAAATAAAAACAAAAACTAAATTTATACAAAACATGAAATAAAGTCAGAATTTAAAGAAAGAAACAACCAGAAGTTTATCAGCAGAATATTTAGCTGATTTGCAGCAAAGAGAAAAGTTACAGTTTGATGATTTCTAAAAGTTAAAACTTCTAATTATTTTCATTCATTTACACTGAAAATGCAAAAGTTGAGCAAAAACTTTAGGACTTAAAAAGATTTTCTATTTTAATTTTTTGCATTTTTAATAATAAAAATCTGACCTTTCTTGTTTGTTTCTTCATCGTTCGACACTGTAAGAGAAAATAACACTAAATATTCAGGTTGAATAGAAACATGTTTACATGATGTTCCACACACAGAAAATACAAACTGGATATTTATGTAAATATTTTATAAAACAATGTTTCATTTAGTTTAATGTCTTCATCAATACTCACCAACTATCAGACTGATGTTTCCTCTTTTCACCTGACAGTTGAGTTTAGGAACAAAGCAGGTGTAAATTCCTGCATCATCTTTAGTTATGTTCTCCAGTTTGAGGGAAATGTTTCCATGAATCATTTCATCATGAAACAGAGACGTTCTGCCTTTAAACTTCTGGTGTTGAACATCTGGATAGTCTCCAGAACTTCTATATTTATGCACCACAGTATTATTGTGTCTCCACTCCACTGTCAGAGTGGACACATCAAACGGAGGTTCCAGGTGACATGGTAGAATCACATCCTGACCCGACTCTGCTGGGATTGGATCATGTGATCTGATCACTTCAGACCTTCCTGGAAAAAACAAACAACTAAATTTAGACGAGAACTTGAAGTCCAAGACGAGCAGCTGCTACATCAGAGACATGGAAAGGGTGTTTATTAGTTATGTAAACAAACAAACAAAATCTGAATTAAGGGTTAAATTCAGCAAAAACTCTTTCTGTGTAATAAATGATCCAATCAAAGCATCTGATGTCCATCAATACTTTATTCTAGTCTCTGTTTATCACTTAACTCCTTTAACATCACCAACATCATGCTGCTGTTGTAGCAATAATATTTAGGGATTTAAGGGTAATAATGGAAAAAGAAGGAGGTGTGGAAAGCAGAACGTTGCAGTTTTTATTATGTGGACAATATTTTATGAACTTACCAACAATGAGAGCAACATGACAACTCTTCTCCTCTGATCCGTCCTGAAAGGAACACTTGTATCTTCCAGAGTCGGAGAGTTTTAAAGAGGAAAGTTCCAGAGACAGATTTCCTTTTCTGAGACCTTCAGAGAACAGAGATGTACGTCCTTCAAACCTTTCTGTTTGTTCTCCAGCAACGTCTTCTCCATCTTTACAAATGTGTACGACATGGTCCTGCTGAGTCCATTTCACTGTGGTGTGTGTTGCATCCTGCTGGGGGTCGAGGCGACACGGCAGAACAACGGTGGAGCTGCAGGGTGATATTATCGGCTCAGAGGAGCAAAATATCTCAGTTTCACCTGAAGAAGAAACAAATGTTTGATATAAATTAGACAAACTTCTGATCAGCACTCCACAGTGAAGTTTAAAAAATTCCTTGTTGCTCTAAATATAAAGATCATCATTTTACTTTGTAGCTATTAAATAGAAAATGTGGTTTTAATGTGACTTCATTGGACATTCCTCTCCTAAAACAACGACATTAAACTCTAATTTAAGTGGTAAGAGTTCTAAAAATCATGTCAGAGTTTGTTAGTTTTCTGCAGTGCTGAAGTTTTCAAGAAATCTATGCCAGAAAAAAAGATTATTTGAGGTTTTATCGCCTGTTTGTGAAATTAATTAAGTTATTATTACTAAAGAGGGTAGTAAATAAAACTGATGCATAAGGGTTGATAGTGGCAATTACTGTGGAAATGAAGCGGAAAACATTCTAACAATAAAACTCATCAAGTTACATTGTTTAAAACAAGCAGTATGATTTCTGAACTTAGTTCATTAACCCTTTCATGCAGGAATTAATAACAAACAATGCAACATTTGTTAAATACAGTATTTTGCCTCTAGACATATGCAATGATACTTTGTTTATTATTGATATTTATGTTTTATTTTAACGCATTCCACAAAATATTTATGAAATAATGTATAATAATTATATTATGTAAATATTTTTTAAATAAAACTATCATTTTCTTTTCCTATTTATCACAAAGACAAATCTATGTAATTAGAGTGGATGCATTTGTGTTCATTTCTATCATATATTTAATTATTCTTCAGTGAGTGGTAATGTATCTTATGACTCACTAACATTCACTGAGGTGGTTTATTTACAAATACACCATCCGACATTGTTCATGAATTTGGAAGAAGAAAACTTGCAGAGGGATCCACGATCCTGCTACTATGCATGAAAGGGTTCAATGTTGTTTCACTTTCGATAAAAACAAAACGTCTGTAAAGCTGCGTGTGAAAAGGAAAAATGTCCCGTGTATTTAATATAAATAAAAGAAAGACCATCAACAAACACATATTGACAAACAACATATAATTATTTGATATGGCTGTTAGATATTTTATCTATCCAATGTTTCCTCAAATCAGAATTATAACGACAGCTGCTCAGCTGAAATCTTATTACCAAACATTTACAGAAGCCTGTTAGAGTCGATATAAATTTAGCTTGTTACATTGATTATTCTATGATGCTGGATTTAAAAAGAAAAAAAAAACTCCATCCGTGCTTCTGTCTAACCCAAACGCCATGACACCCACATGTTTTGGTGACAAACCGAAAGGCTCAAGACAAAGAAGGAAGCAGTAAAGAGCAGAAACTACCTGACCAGGTCTCACTGGTGGTCTCTGTTATAACTTACCTTCCGTGTGAGAAAGTAAACAGAAGACAATGAGAAAAACCGACTCCGTGATTAAAGTTTTTAACATCATCTCGACACAAAACACACAAACAGCACCGACAAAACCAGTTTGACTTTAGGTTTCGATTCTCTCTCTACCCTTCCCCAAAACCTCTCCTCTTTCTCTGGCCACACCTACTTTCTCTAGACATGTTCAAACTATTTCTCCTGGTTCTTCAAAAATCAAAGATATGTGGGAATGTTTGGAGTACGCAGCCAGCAGAAATAACTAGGAGAAATAGTCTCGACATGTTTAGAGAAATTATTTCCCGTATTGCCGTTACGACTGTCACGGTGGCAGTGGACATGTGGTGTGGACCCAAATGCAAAGATGAGGGAAAACAGGATGCAGGTCGAAGATAAATTTATTCCAGAACAAGATGAGGGCAGAACTAACAAAATGAACCAACAACCATAAACTGAAACAGAGGGGTGTCACGACTTAAGTTTTTTCTGTGCTTTGTTTTCGGGCTTCCTGTTTTATTTTGTAGTCTTTCCTGTTTAGTTCCCTTGGTTCTTGTTTAGCTTCATTGATTTCCTGTTCATTGAGTTCACCGGGTCTTGTTTCAGTTCATTCCGTTCACCTGTTTCTTGTTTAGTTTTCCTGTGTATTCATACCCCTCAGTTTCACTCCTTGGGTGTGGGATCATTTTGTTACTCAGTTAGTTTGACTGTTCGTAGTCTCCTGGGTTCCTCGAATGGAAAATAAATTGGTCTTGAACCTGCATCTCTGTTCCCTCGTTTCTGCATTTGGGTCCACTCCTTCACCATCTCCACGGCCCGCCGTGACAGAATGATCCAGCCAGACGTCGACCCAGCGGAGAAAATCAGCCGATACGGGTTCATCTTCAGACAAGGGCTTAAATGGACTGCTGGGATGGCTAGGAGGAGGCGGGACTGCAAACAACATTGCTCCCCTTTGCCTCCTGCTCCGAGGCCCACGTCCCCAGTGTCCCCGCCGCCTGCGTCCCAGCCCAGGTCCACATCTCCGTCGCTGTAGGCTCCCACGCCAGCGCCCAGAACCCGTCCGGCGCCGCAGGCTCCCACGCCAGCGCCCAGAACCCATCCACCTCCTCTGCTCCGATTTCCAGAGGGGGTCCCAGGTTGGGACGCTCCTCCTCTGTCCCGAGTTCCTGAGGGGGTCCAGGAGATGGACACTGCTCCTCCGACCCAAGTTCCCGACGAGGAGGTCGCTCCTCCTCCACCGGCCCCAGCGCCCGACGAGGAGGTCGCTCCTCCTCCACCGGCCCCAGCACCCGACGAGGAGGTCGCTCCTCCTCCACCGGCCCCAGCGCCCGACGAGGAGGTCGCTCCTCCTCCACCGGCCCCAACGCCCGACGAGGAGGTCGCTCCTCCTCCACCGGCCCCAGCACCCGACGAGGAGGTCGCTCCTCCTCCACCGGCCCCAACGCCCGACGAGGAGGTCGCTCCTCCTCCACCGGCCCCAACGCCCGACGAGGAGGTCGCTCCTCCTCCACCGGCCCCAGCACCAGCCCCTGTGTCCGAGGAGGAGGTCGCTCCTTCTCCTCCGTCTCCAGTCTCCGAGGAGGAGGTCGCTCCTTCTCCTCCGTCTCCAGTGTCCGACGAGGGGGATCCAGAGCCAGGCCTGCCCCCGTCGTCTCGGCCTCCCAGCCGTCCTCCAGAGCCAATCAACCCCGTTCGTCTCTGCCCCCGGACTGTTTTCCTGAGTTGGGCCGTTTGGACTCTCCCCCTGGCCCTGTGTCCCGGGACTTTTTTTTTTTTGTTTTTCCCCTGGTCCCTCCTCTGGGCCCCCTCCTCCCACCCGTCTCTGGACTCTAGACTTTTTGGGCTGTCCGGTGGCTGGCCCTTGAAGGGAGGGTAATGTCACGATTTGGGTTTTTTCTGTGCTTTGTTTTCGGGCTTCCTGTTTTATTTTGTAGTCTTTCCTGTTTAGTTCCCTTGGTTCTTGTTTAGCTTCATTGATTTCCTGTTCATTGAGTTCACCGGGTCTTGTTTCAGTTCATTCCGTTCACCTGTTTCTTGTTTGGTTTTCCTGTGTATTTATACCCCTCAGTTTCACTCCTTGGGTGCGGGATCATTTTGTTACTCAGTTAGTTTGACTGTTCATAGTCTCCTGGGTTCCTCGAATGGAAAATAAATTGGTCTTGAACCTGCATCTCTGTTCCCTCGTTTCTGCATTTGGGTCCACTCCTTCACCATCTCCACGGCCCGCCGTGACAGAGGGGTATAAATACACTGGAAAATCAAACAAGAAACAGGTGAAACAAATCTAGTAAATGAACCCAGGTGAACTACAATAGAAAATCCATGAAGCTAAACAAGAACAAATAGAACTAAACAGGAAAAACTACAAAATAAAACAGGAAACCAGAAACTCACCTTGTTGCTGCCGCTATATAGTAACCTGGGCAGGTATGATGTAGGCTATATAAATAGAAAGGCACAGGCAGGCTGCACCCTGCCACGTAGTCAAGATGGTTTTACCTCGTTTGATTCAGCTTGTTCCTGACGCTGGTTACCGTGCATATGTATAAATGTGGCTGCCATCCGCCAAGTTGTCAGTTTGTTTTGAGTAGCCACAGAGATGAACAAAGATGTATCGACAAAATGAATAATTGGTCCGAGAAAGTGGAACCTATCATTATACAGGAGGAACGAAAACACGGAACCACGAAACTTCAAATATGGGAGAAAAAAAGTGAAAAGGCATCAATAAAATATGTAGTATAGCTCAGACCCAACAAGTTCCGAAGCATCTGAAGTATTAGCCTGGCAACTACGCTTCTATGAGAAAAGTTTTAATTATATTCATGCATCTAAGGTATTTCGTATTTTCTATTAATTCTATAGACTGGAAACATTTCTTGAAGTCTGTTTGATATGTAACAAATTGGAAGCGATTTGGAAAATGCAGCTTCATGGATGTGATTTAGCAAAACGAATTATTAAGCCGACTAAAAATTGAATATTGGGAGATTGATTTCTGGAGGAGTAAAAGTGCCACAATGTATTAATTCAATAATTAATAAATTAATTAATTAAATGTGTCATTAATGATTTAAAATTGGAAATAAATTGTGCACAAATATATAATTAAATATATCAGTATGTATATATATATATATATATATATATATATATATATATATATATATATATATATATATAATTCATTAAATTATTTCACTATTACATGCAATGAATTGTATTTGAAGAAATTACTAATATATTAAATTATATATTTGTGCATTTAATTCCTTGAACCCACGGGGTCAGAATAGGCCATTGTTAATTGCTGCTGCCCAAAATGAACAAACATAAAAAAAAATGTCAAATTTGACTCCAAAATCCCAAAGTGCCACTTCTGACCTCTGCACAGAGACACTTAGTGGATGGATATTGACCTGACATGAGCTAGTGTGGCAATATGCCTGACTACATGTTGTTTTGTTGAGCTGGAAACCTACCAAACAAAATAGTCTTTTCAGGAAACCAAAGGTTGGTACAATTGTTAATTTTTTTGCTAACCTGTTTAGTTTTAGCATGCAGAAGGCCTAGAAATACATTTTATGCTCTTTTTGGATAAATTAGTGACTGAGCTTGTTTTAAAAAGGATGTGCCAAAAATGACCCTCTGGGTGTGTGCACTCTCAAAAATAGAGGTACAAGATAAGGACATTTCTGTACCTATAGGTACATTTTAAAGAAACGTTCTCTCAAAAGTACAATACTGGTCTTTAAGAGACCAGAAGCACCTCCAGAGTACGAAAAAGGGTTCAAAGTGACATAAAGTACAAATTTGTACCATTTTGACCATAAGGGTACCTGCAGCATTGAAAAATGTAATGTTAATGGCTGTAATGTTACAAACTAGAGCAGAGTTGAGTGATGACAGTAGTACTACTTAACAGTCATTTACTACACCAGACAATGAAGGTCAGATGCTGCAAACTAAGTGTATGTCTGGTCAGTGTTTTGAGTTTTTGAAGATTATTTCTAGATTAAAGATAAGATAATATTGCTAAGTGGAATGGACCAGGCCTAATCCTGTGAAAACATAAAAAAACATAACTTGATAAGGTGAGGTTGAACTTGATAAGGTACAAAAATAGACCAGAACTGAAGGGTACAGAAATGTCTCTCAAAAGAGTACACCCCCAGCGACAAGCATTTGTACCGTTTTAGGTACAAGCTGGTACCTCTATTTTTGAGTGTGTGGGTCAAAAAAATGCTGGGACAGAAATGACCCTTTGGTTATTTTGGATGACTTTGTAAATGGAGAATGGTGACAGTCCCGCATTTGACTAAAGCCTTTAAACAAATTAATTTGTATTTTACTGTTACCTTGGTAGTACATGGTCAGAGACTAATAAAGTAAATTCTGATATCTTTTCATATATAAGAAAAACGTGGATATAATAAAGAAAAAGGGAAGAGTCAGTCGGGAGTTGGTGGAAACATTGTGGTGAAGCTATGCCAATAACTTGCAGATAAAGTACATTTCCTGATTTTCACTGACAATTTCTATACCTCAATGCGCCTCATTGAGAAATGATTGGCAAAAGGAATCACATGTTGAGGTGCAACTTGATGATGGACAAAGACTTGTCTGAGAACAGCTGTGATTATCCTGTTATTATCAAAGTGACACCAACACTGTTTGTTTGAAATGACAAGACATGAAAGCTGCCACTTTGAGGTCAACATATGCTGGACCAGAGCCTTTGGGAAAAGCTTGGTGCTGGGACAAGTCCAAAAAAAGAGGACATCTATACTGATCAGCTGAACATCATCAAGGAGTACAATGCCTCCATGGGAGGAGTTGACGTGTTATATGCACATGAAAAATGTGCAGTTTCTCTCTGTATAAACAAAACTAGAAATTGCTTTAAAGACTCACAATGTCTAATGTGAGTTCCTCTTTCCAGCAGAACAAAATTTTGGATAATCAATGACCCATACTGTTGGTGTCGTAATTATGGCCTTGTGTTCTGGTTTCCATTGGCCAAAGTGTGTTTTGCATTTGAAATCCAGCTCTAACATGCAACAAAAAAGAAATGAAAACATTGTTAAATGTATTGGTGTCGCTGACTGATGATTTTCCTAAATATAAAATACTTTACATTGACAGTGTTTGTTCTTATGATTTTCTGAAATAATACACCTAAAGCCCAAAGGGTCAAATTTGGCACAAATCCTAAATTAGGGAACAAAGGATTAAAATTGAAAAAGTGGACATTTTGGTGTTCAGTGAATTTACAGCAGACATTCAATGCATAGTTCATCATTTTCAAAAGAAAATAAAGTGTTCTTGGGTTCTCCAGGGTTAAATAGTGAATGACACTTTTAACTCCTCCATATTTATTTTCATAATATAGAAGAATATTTTTGGCTTCCAGATGTAGAGCAAGATTGGCTTTTAAGGTCAGATAATTCTCTAGTAGTTTACAGAATCCTGACATTGTTGCAAAATTGACATTTTTTAAATCAGTGTTTACAAACTTTGTCAAATAGACATTTGTTGGATAAATACAGTGAAGTTGTTTTACTCAGTTTGTGGAATAGTTTCTAACATGTTGATGTTGCAGTGACTACTTTTAATTTCTATTCCATCTATAAATAAAGAAGTTTCTATAACCTGTTGTCTTCTCTCAACGTTGCCTTTCATCAGCTGAGGGACTCCAGTCGGAGTATTATTATTGACTAACTTGAATAATTTATAGGAAACAGGGAAACCTTTCAGTCTAAGAAAGTCTTCATAATACAGAAGATGAATGGACGATTGAAAACAATCCATTCTAACCTCAAAACACAATTCACTGTGACACAATTAGTCTTTCTTCATTTGGCTCAAATTAGCCGATAAAATGTTGGTTTACAGGAGCAACTATTTCAGTTGAAATATCAACAAAACACCTTCATGTATTTGTGATGTAGCTCAGCCATCTTTGACTTGAGTCATTTTAAGAAACAAAGTTCTCATCTGAATGTATCGTTTGTTTTTCCAGAAGAGTCTGAATGGATCAGATCAGTGGTAGCACAGAGGGGTCAGGATGCGACTCTACCATGCCGGGTGGAAAACCTGAAGAACGTGACAGATCTGGTCGTGGAGTGGACACGCAATGGCACTTGGGTGCACAGATACAGAAGTTTTGCAGACTATCTAGAAAATCAACACCCGAGTTTTAAAAACAGAACGTCTCTCTTACTGGAAATTATATATGGAAACTTTTCCCTCAATATGTTAAATGTCACTGAACTTGATGCAGGAATTTACACCTGCTTTGTTCGTGCATTTAAGCGTCTGATAAAAAAAGAAAACATCTTGCTGCAAGTTGGTGAGTACTGATGAACTCATCACACTGAAAGAAACAATGTTTTCATGATTATGTTTGTGTGAAACATCACCATGTTCATACTAAACCTAATTATTTAGTGTTATTCTCTCCTGCTGTGTTGAAGGATGAGGATCCAAACAAGAAAAGTCCGATTTTTGTTTAAAATGCAGTGATGACCTTTTGTAAATCTCGTACTTGTACACATCAAAGTTCATGCTTGTCTTTGCAGTGTCAGTGCAACGGGATCAACAATCAAAACTTTTTAGTTTGGTCAACAAAACATTCTGCTGATAAACTTCTGGTTGTTCCTTTGTTTAAATTCTGACTTTATCTCGTGTTTCTGGGTTAACTGTTCTGTCTTTACTTCAGCTTTTCATCAAAAGGTTTTTGTTATATTTGCTTTTCTTTCCATAAATCTGTCCTTTATCTTTAACCAGGAAATGGTGATCAGGACTTGGCCCGGCCGACAACTTCACCTGCACCACCAGATAACAGTAAATAACATCACATAACTGTTCTTAGAATAATAAACTGTATATATTATTTACAGTAAAAAACATTTTCTCTCCACCAGCAGGAATCAAATAAATGTTAAACTGGTGTCCATTTAAATGGTGAATATAATTAGAATTACTTTGAGCTGAAATTGTATTTGCATATTCTTGTTTTTTTAATGTAAATAGTTGAATCAGTTTTTTTTTATTTATTACTATTTATGTTAATTTTCTGTTTTGCAGCACTTGCCATTGGTCTTGGTGTTGCTGCTGCTACTGTTCTCCTTGTTGTCCTTGTTCTCCTTGCTGCTGTTTATCTTTACAAGTGTAAGTCTCAGTTTTCTCCTCTTTTTATTTCCAGCAGATTCTTTCCTTCTGAACTTTCAGATGAAGTTAAACAAACTAAATCTACATCTTTAATCACATGTAGAATGTTTTCACTGGTTTATACAGAAATATCATGAAGTTTTCATGGATCAGTCCAACACAAGGTGTGTGTTAATAAGAAGTGATGATGGCAGAATTTATTATAAATGCTGAGACTTCATGCTGCAGACAGAAAGTTTTATACTTTAACATGTTATTCTTGGTTTCACTCCTAAATAAATCAGATCAATGATGCAGAAAAGCAAAATAAACACATTTTAAAACATGAACATGAGCAGAGTGTTGAAGTGAAACTAATGAACCAAGTTACACGTGTTTATAAAGCTTCTTCATCTGTAACTTGATTCATTAAAGAGTCAGAAATAAAGTTAATATTGGATTAAAGACAAATGTTTTACTGAACAAATAAACAAGTTTTATGGAACAAAATATGAACTAATGACACAAAACTGTGCTTTACATGATAACAGATCTAAGATCTGATCACTAATCAATCAGTCATGTGACCCACAACCATAAGAGACACGTAGTAAACAGAGCAGGAACCTCCGTTTCTCTGTGACGGTTCATTTGATCGATACGGATCAATAATTTCACCTTTCTGAAAAAGAGCATCAACATAAAGAGTAAAAAGTGATCAAATCTGCATCAGATCAGTTTTATTGACTAAACTTAAAGAGCTCTGCTGTAATCCTCTGAAAAAGCCGTCCAGCAGACATTTTCCTCCAAAGTGAATTACACCTGAGACAGAACACCAGTATGACATTAAACAGGAGGAGGAATCCCAGTTCAGTGTTAAACAGACCTCTGGGGGTCCAGTTGGATACTGGTGCTGCCATGATTTCATCCCACATCTTCACGTTGGCATCAGAACACGCAGCTTATTCAGGGCTGAGTCGTCTCCGTCCACATTAAAGAAACAAAAAGTCTGTCAGGAACCAAAGTAAAGATGGAGATTTGGCTCCATCCCTAAAGCCACGTTTACCAGTCAGAAGACTCACAAAGACCACAGACTTCTGTTAGACCTGGTCTTGTAACGCCTCTGTTCCAGTTAGAGACTGTATATTTACACTGTATGGAAACATGTGAAAAGTCCTGTTAGCAGGATTAGCAGCAGCAGCGCACGCTTTACTACGTCTGCCGTTGCCATGAGAACAAAGAAAACATGAACCACACAGGTGGAGGAGGATCTGGATCACTGAACCAAGTTTGTTATTCTGTCCACATTTAAACACCACGGATAGATCGTCTGAAAATCTTCACCATGGAAACAGTTTTCTAAAAAGTTTCTTTCCTGTTTTGTTTCATATTCCTGCAAACATGAAGACGAGACCTTAGTGATGACCTGAGAAATAATGTCTTTGTGTTTGTTGTTGACTGTAGGGAAACGTGTGGGACGATGCACACATGGAGCTGTTCCACACAGTCAGGGACATCCTCTGGAAGAAGCTGGCATGGCGGTAATAATGCAGCATATGTCTCTTTTTTTTATTTCTAAATGCCAGTAAATTAATTCCCATTTTATTGTGATGCAGACAGATGTTTCTCCACATCACATTAAGCAGAGTAATTACAGCCCTGAGGTTCTCCTTATGCACATGAGATCAGTAACAAGACGCGTCACCCCGACTCGGAGCAGAAGGGACCTGAATGCACCACAGGTTAATAACAAACGTGTCCCGCCGTGGCGGCTGTTAAAGTTAGTTCCCATTGTAAAGGTGCAAAGCCGAAACTTAAAGCGTCTGAGGTGCTGCTGGCGTGAACTCTCATTGACGCGTTTGATCGCTAAGACTCGTTTGGTCCAATAATGTCAGTTCCAAACACTGATTCATTTGACCTTTTATTGTCCATGAAACCAATCCGTTAGTGATGATTGTCAGTATATTGTCCATAGATGATGGAAGAAGACGATGAACATGCTCGACAATGACCGGTCAGAATCCTGTGTTTACCTTCGTACAAGCAACACCGATCACCTGCACTAAAGTTCCTGGTTAAATAGGTTGTGACCATAAACGTACAGCGCTGCCACCTGGTGCTCGGATAATATACAAGTCTTCTTATAAAATGGCTCCGACAAGCATTGATGAAATTCAGAGGAATGATTCCCAGAGTTTCTAGAGTTAATTGAACTTTCCGCCTGTCGCTGTCAGAGTGACGTCATCGCCGCATGAATTAGGATTTTTGGACCACTTGGCTGTTCAGACAGCAGTCTCTTTCCAAAGCATCCGACCTGTATCGGATATAAAACCACATAGAAAGGAAACCCAGATCGAACTCTAAAAATCTGCTACATTTAGCTCATATTAGATTAAACCTTCAAACTTTGATATTTGATATTTTTTCCTTCTCAGCCTGATGATGAAATGATAAAAATATTCAGTTGTTTTTTTTTCTTTTCTTTTTACTTTTTTTTCTAATGTACATGAAATATAACAGTGATAATAACATGAATATATATATTATTATGTGTTATAAATGCAGAGTTTGGACAAGAAGGACGAAGTGGAAGAACCTCTTCGCAGACAACACTTCTCAGGAAGAGGAAAGGAGCAAGATGGACTGAGACAGTTTTACCACAAGAACATGGAAGATAAGTTTGAGACAAAAATGAGTAATTTCTGATTTAATGAATTGATAATTCTTTGATGAAGCTGTTTTTATACAGTCTGAGGATCTCATCATGTGTAACTCCAGCTTGAAATGATGGAAACAAGGTTTTTAGGTTGTTAAAAGAAACAAGACAATGAGCTGCTTTTCAGAGGTCACATATTTTATTCTTTTTAACATTGTACGAGTTTTATGATCTTACAGAAGCGTCACCCAAATAAACAATTGAATAAAATGTAAATGTATGTAGGAGAAACGTGTGCAGACTTTTTACAGCCCTTTTATCTTGTATGACAGATGCTGTAAATTCATTTGGCACTTTTATCCAAAGAGACTTAAATGTAATAAACGACCACTTAACCAAATCAGTTCGCCCTACATGCACGCCTTGTGTCATTTTAGGAAAAGTCTTGAAGTGACTGAAAGGAACAGAGTTTAGTTTAAGAGTTTCATGAAAATACAAAAGAGTAAAATGACTCCCTGGTAGTTCTGGAGTTAACATGTCGGGGAGACCGGGACTTATAAAAATATAAAATATAAAATACACACATGTACCAGATAAAGAACCAAAGTACTTTTAAAATATATTCATCTTTTGTGATTGCAGAGTTATGGGAGGTTGTAAGTAATGTGGCTGATGTTACCTGATTTATCTGTTACACGTGTTTGCTAATATACTTCTATTTTATCATACAAATAAAATAATCTTTATTATATTTTGGTGGCTGGATTAAGATGGCCACTTGATTGTTACATTAAATTGCCTCGTTGCCTTAATTGAAGAGTTTTTATACCAGATTGTATTGTTTTTGCTTATTTAATTGTCATATTTCATTGAGCAATTAGCTGTAATAATGTTTACATGATCACACAAAGATCACATGACATGGATCCATGTCATGTGATCTGTGGATCCTTCATTGAAGTGAGGAAACAAACTGCACTCATCGTTCAGTATTGTACCTTTTTGTTTTTTATATTATAATAGTTGTTCTATGTGGCTGGTTTTACTTGATTTATTTGTTAAATGTGTTTGTTAAAATAATTTATTTTATTTGTATGACTGAATTTATTTTTATTACCTTTTGGTGGCGATGAAGATGTCGACTTGTTACATTGAATTTGATCGCTGCTGTGATTGAACTGTTTTTATGACATATTGTATTTTTTTTTAATTATTTTATTTTCACATTTCATTGAACATGTAGCTGTAATTGTGTGATCATATACATGTCATTGTAATCTTTAGATTCTTCATTGAACTGAGAGAACCAAAAGCCAAAAACTGTTTTTATAGACTATAAATACATTTAACAGATTAACACAGATTGTCATTTTTGTTTGCCTCAGTGAAATATGATAATGTGACAATTTTATGCACTATATTGTTATTTTAATGCTGTTTTTGATCGACCACTATCTACTGCTGAAAAGATGAATAATTTATGGGTTTAACTAACAGATTTCTTACTTGTACAAATAAACCAGAACATGGAATTACTCAATGTTGTCTTCTGTTTTCTGTTTCCATTCATGATTAACCTCACGCCCAGCGCTTAACAAGTCATGACTAATAATGTACGCAGACCTGGAGTGGTGCAAAAAGCAGGTATGCACTGAATGCAGGAATGCAAAGCAATGGAGGGGAATTATTTCTAGTATGAATTTTCTATATACACCATCTTTACATGTGGAACTGATATGATGAATCACGGAGGCACGTTGCTGATGAGGCATCCCCGCTTCTTCATCTCAGCCCATCATCCCTCCAGAGGTTCCAGTGCCTCTACTGGGAGCATGATCATGGGAGGGCGCTGGAGATTTAAGGTTTTCATTTGAGTCTTGTCATCTGGAGCTAAATATGGTGAAACAGGAAAGGAAGTTCTCCAAACAGGGAATGGAAGATGGAGAAGGAGAAAAGTTTTGTTGTGATGAAGACAACTTCTCTAAGCTGCAGAGGTTCGGTAAGGATCATGTTGAGCAGGCGGCTGGAAAAACAAAACGGGAGAGAAGGAAGGTATAAAACATGAACAACAAGCCTCTAGTTGGGAGTGATGATGATGATGATGATGATGAACTGTTCTAATGGCAGAGAGGCTCCAGCTTCACTATAAAACAACTACAGAACTGATAAAACAGAATAAACTAGAAAATCAGTCGGAGAGCTCAAACCTCCTCCAAGCACAATGTTCAAGATTCCTTTGAAAGAATTCCTGGATCCAAACAGTGATCCGGACCACCACCGAAATGAAATCACTTCTTCCTTTTAACATTTCCAACAACTGCTGAAACTTTTAGAGATGTCTTGAACACAAACAAACATTAAAAACAACCTCATTGGTGGAGGTAATAACACTTTCATGTTTAATATAAAAAAGTACAGATCCTAAAACATTGTGTGTTAAACAGTCAGTATGCAATCATCCTGATGGCTTTTCTGCATTCTGAGTTCATCTGCTTGCTATCTGAATATTATTTAATTGTTACAGAAATACATCATAAAAAGTAAAAGTACTGCAGTGATTAAACTTTATCACCTTCATTCTTCTCTTCCAGCCTCTTGTAAAGACAGCGAGGTGGAACATCTCTAGAAGCTTCTTTTCAGCACATCTGGACAAACACTCATTTCTTATATATGACTGTATGTCAGCAGCCTATCCTTCCAATAAACAGAACATTTACACAAATACTGCATTGCTAATGCGGTTAGAAAATGATTAGGTCATATTAAACTTTAAGATTTAGTCATTTTGACATGATGTCGTGCATGATTTCTACTGGTTTAAATGTCATGTTGTATATATATTGTTGTTCAGGTAAAATGTTGTCCAAGCAGCCTGCTGGTTACATCAAAGTACAGATTAACACACGCTGCCTTAATGAACTCAGACAAACCTCTAGTTTAGGCCTGTTTTCCTCCTCTTCCTTCCTTCATTTTCTGTAAGCAGAACCTGCGGCTTGGATCGTTCTTTCATGACACATTTTCTTCTATTAATTCTCTTGATGTAGACAGCATACAGAAAGGTCCATCATCATCATGCTCCTAGGAACCTGCATGCGGCCCCCGTCTCTCGCCTCGCGGCCTGCAGCAGCAGCAGCAGGTCAGACATGCAGGAGTCTGGCATCATTACACAGTATTGGAGCTTCTTTTAGTTTCTATAATATATTTCGTGGAGCTATTTACGGGCAAATGGAATAGAAGTTAAATAAGATTTTATTGACTTTTTTACCCTTTATTTCTTAATTTTTGTAAACTGTAGTTCGGTGCTCCATCCAGCATGTGGCGCCCTATAGACAACAGGATCGCCTTTGCCCAGGACAACCCTGATTACTAAGTGGTTCAGAATATTAATGAGAAAATCTATGACTGATATATGAATTATAGAATCGATTCTGTAGTTAAATCTGTAGTTTGATTTTTTTGCATCATTTCTATACATTCCATGTTTTATTATAAGTCATGTGTAACAGGTCGCGCGCCATGAGGATGACTCATTTGCAACTGACATACTAGTTTAATGATTTATTACAAAGAGCTTTATGTCGCGTGGCCAGAAATCAGTCTAAAACTCGGACTGACGCTATGTGCACCAATCTTGTTTTCATGTGTGCAAATAATATAAGTTCGTGCTTCTCTTTCCAGCAAACGAGGAGTCTGCATAATTCTTTAGAATATTGTTTGATATGCTTAAAGATATCAAACAAAGCAAAGTAATTTGATTATCATGTTGACGTTAATGAGATGCAGGGGGAAGGAACTAAAGCTGACCTGATTGGATAAGGTTACTCCGCCTTCTGACAGAAGCAACTCGCGATTGGCTGAAAGTCGAAAGGCGGGTCCGTTTAAAAGAGACTTGCAGGCCCGACTTTGTGGCCTTTTTTTCCCTTACTGACTTTTTCTTTTCTCTCCTTCTTTATTTTACTGCTTTTTCTTCTTTCTAAGACTTCTCTAATTTTATTAAATTTCGTTTCTCGATCTCTAGAAGTATTCTACCTCTTCGTTCTTCCGGGCGCAAGAAAATACAACAAGAAGTCTTTCTTTGTGACCAGTAATTTTTCAGAGATCAGTAAATTAACCAGAACCGTAGTTCCAAACTTTTTCCACCGTGTCTTTACATGTGAAACCTGGAACTCTGTATTTTTGGGACAGTCTGGGTTTGTCATCACATTGCTTTGGGAACTCCGCTGAACGGATCCAAAGGAGACCCAGAGTAGCTGCATAGACTTACCAGCAGACCTACCAGCAACTAAAAGAACTGCATGTAAAATGCCTGATAGCAGCATTAAAAGCATAGAGATGGTTCAAATTACATCCAGGTGCCTTAAAGCTGTAAAATATGACTGATGGATGAATTAGTCCATTAGAAAACAGGTCAAATCGGAGGGCGCTAGAGAGCAGCGTATGGAGTAGACGTGTTTCCAGAAGCTCCTCCGTGCCAAATTTGAAATTTAATGTTTTGACAGTCTCATTGAGCGATCTACCAGCCTGTGAATATCCCTGAAGAAATCGTGACCTAACCAAATAATATTGTTGAACAAGATGCCAAGGAAATTAGTGAAAACTGCAGAAATGCCCCGTCCATCTGTAGCCCCTAGCACGGCCAATGCTAGTGGCGTCCAGGATGACAAACCTGACTGTGATTTAGATAGCAGTGATACAGAAGATATGACGCTAATCTCGGACAAAGTTTCCTACAAGATCCTCAAGCATATCAACGATTGGTTTGATAAGATAGATCAGACCCTTGAAGCACTGCAAAGTTCTCAAAGGGAAATACTGGAAAAAGTAGTATCTGTTGAAGCGCAGGTGCTGGATCACGAGAACCGTATAAGCTGCCTGGAGAAGACGACATCGGCTCTGAAAGATGACAACACTGTGCTCAAACTCAAGGTAGATGATCTCGAGAGCTGATGGCTCCGTAATAATATTAAGATTATTGGCATACCTGAACAGGAGGAGAAGGGAAAACTCACAGAATTTGTTGCGACCCTGATACCAAGGCTCCTTGGTGAAGACAACATTCAATCCCCAGTGGTCGTTGACCGAGCACATCGGACTCTTCGCCCGCCGCCCAAGGATGGAGACAAACCCTGTGCCATCATCGCCAGGATTCACTTTTACCGGGAGAAGGAGCTTATACTGCGTATCCAGAGGGGAAAACAACTGATCTACAAAGACAATCAAGTGCTTATTTTCCCAGACTACACCCCGGAGGTGATGAGGCAGCGGTGCGAGTTTGCAGAGATTCTGAGGATGATACGAGAGCAAAAGCTGGAACATAACCTCCTCTTCCCGGCGAGACTCCAAATAAAATTCAAAGATCAGGTCAAGGTTTTTACTACACCGGGTGAGGCGATGCTATTTCTAAACACTGACTTAAAGAACAATGCTTAAAACACCATTTTTTCTCCCAGGTATGCAATTCTAGGACTAATTGTGGTATGCATTGCCTCATGGTTTTCTTTTCTTTTCTCCCTCAATTTAAATTATATTTTTGATCTTATGTTTGAGAGACTGTCAATTTATTTATTTTTCTCTAACCCCGGTAAATTAAGTTTGGCAGCGGGGTGGAGATATAGATGGCAATTATCATTACAAGGGCAAATTATCTGGAGTGATGGACCATGCGTTTAGTGCCCTGAACACCTGTGCTTCGCTGAGAGGAGCACTTGTAGGTGGTTTGGGGGTATGTTTCTGTTCATAGGTGAGTTTGAATGTGGTTTTTTATGTTGTAAGTTATGTTCTTTATGTATAGCACTTAGTTTTGTTCGTGTTCTTCTGAGAGGATATTTGGTTGGCTCTATGAACAACATAGGCTGAGGGCTAATTGGATCTCCCAGGTTTACCAAGCACCATTTACTCGTAAATCTAAGGGGGTGGCTATTCTCTTTAGAAAGAATTGACTATTTCATCTCGATTACATGACAGCAGACCCATATGGTAGATATTTAATAGTATCTGGAAATGTAAATTCGCTCCCAATAACGTTACTTAACTTATATGCTCCAAATGATGATAATCCTAATATTGCAGGGGACTTTAATTGTGATCTTGATCCGATCTTAGATAGATTTTTTACAAAACCACCTCTTGTCATGGCCTCCGTCCAAACCTTAAACGATTTGATTAAAACTAGAAATATGGTGGAGATTTGCAAATTGCTTCACCCTACTGATAAAGACTTTTCATTTTACTCACATGTTCATAGATCTTACACTAGAATTGACACTAGAATTTTGATTTCTTCTGAATTACTTTCTAGGGTCGACAACTCCACTTACCAAAACATATCTGATCATAGTCCAGTTTCTCTTACGTGTAAAATTACTCTGTCTAAACCACAATATAAATTATTTTAACTCCAGCCTTCTTGAAGACCACTCTTTCATGGTGTATATGACTGCACACATAGATGAGTTTCTCGCCATAAATGATAATGGAGAAGTATGTGATTCTACTTTATGGGAGTCACATTAGGAATGAGAGGTCGTGTGATTTCTTTCAAGTCAGCTAAGAAAAAGGAACTTAATTGTCGTCTTAAGGAAATTGAGAGAATCCTTCCCATACTCGAAGACACATATAAATCCTCTCTTTCACCTGCTGATTATGACAAGAGTTTAAAACTAAAGTATGAAAACAATGGAATTCTCAATAAACAGGTTAGTTGTTTCTTGTTAAAACTTAAGCAAAAACATTTTGAACTTGGTGACAAACCAGAGAAATTGCTAGCTAAACAACTTAAAGGGGTTAGGGCTAACCAAGCTATTCATAGAATAAAATCTAAATCTGGTCAACTGATCACTAATCAAATAGAGATAAATACGTGGTTGTCGTGGAATTTGTCCGATGAGAAATAAATCTATTAATCAACTGTTTTCTGTTCAGATTTATTGATCATGTACAGATGTTGCGAGCGAGAGGTCTCGAGAGCTCTGCCCCTGCTCAGAGTGTTACAGCGTTCTTTAAACAACCTCTGCCTGGCAGCACTAGTCAAAACAACTGCTAGCTTGGAGATAACAACAGTTAAAGCTGAAGCAGGCCTTGAACAGAACACTTGGTTTTATGCATGAATCTACTAAAGCAAGCTTACTGAACTACTCTAAACTATGCAGAATATAAAACTTATACTACATAAAAAGAAGCTTAATAAATGAGTAACATATTAAAACAGGATTCCACCACAATTCCCCCTTTTGATCCTCTCCAGGATCAACACAAAAGAACCACAATACACAAACACAACAGAGCAAGAAAAAAAAAACCAACAAACCCATAAAACATCACTAACTACCCAGAGAGATACAGGAAACCAAAACATCAGAATGGTCACACCCGGCAGGGTTTGAAGAGCATTCATCATAAAACATCCCGTAAGGAAAAACAATCACACATCAGCGTCAGAATCAGAACCACCATCACTATCAAAACAGAAGGGGAAAGGATCAGACGGAGAAAGATCCGAAGTAGGAAGTGGGTCATACACAAGCTGAGGAATGCGCTGACCTAAGGCAGCATCAACCAGCCTAAGCAGCAGAGCCCTGATACACGGGATGCAACAGCATCCACACAGAAGCAGCAAAGCAGAGAATGATGCAACCGAAGTCAGAACTGATGCAGCGAAGGCTCGAAATCTTCCAAACCCATCAAACCAGCCATTCCCAAAGGGGGCATCAATACCAGAGTGCACAGCCACCTTACTACTAAGGGATCTAAGGTCATCCATAGCACGAGTGAGCTTCCCCATAGGAGCAGTATTGTTAGGAATGTACGTGCAACACTGTTCCCCAAACAGAGAGCAGACACCCCCTCGCTCAGCCAAGAGCATGTCCAACGCCATCCTATTCTGGAAAGCCATCAGGGAGGTCGCCTTGAGCTGTTCATGGACCGCTTGCAGGCCATCCCGAGTAAAATTAGCTAATCTCTGAATGTTAAAGTGAATGAAGTTTAATCGGTTTACATTTTTTATTTACGGTACACAATAAACAAACAGCTGACTCAAAACCCGCAGCAACCTGGTTCACCAGCTTGTACTGATCAGGAACACCCCGAGGAACCCCAATAGCATCTATGTAAGTGGGATCATCCGAGTCATCAGGGAGAATAGAGCGCCTGGCCCGAGCAACAGGAGAAGGGGGGGCCGGAGGGAAACCTGGGAAGACAGTAGTAGGTAAGAGAAGGGTGACTGGAGCACAAACTCCAGCCCATCGGGCTGGCAGCACACTCCGAAGAATTGGACCACCACACCACCACCAAAGGTCGGCCCGAGCTACAGAAAAATGCACATTGACAGCATACACACTACCGCACCATCCCCGGTCCACAGCCCCAACAAACCCAGAACCGGGAGAGGAGCTTGTGAAGCAAGTGAAATTCTGCCGAGCCACACCTGAGTCAAATAGGGGAGGGGACTGAGTGCGGGACGTAACAGGGAAAGGAACATCCCAGGAAATGCACCTCGGAGAGGGATTCGTGGAAGATAGCAAATCAACCATACAGGCGGAGTCAAAACCAGGCGGAGGGATGATTACACGCAATACAGGTCTGGGCCCCAGGCAGACTACACAAGCAACCCCAACAGACATCCCTACCTGCTCAGCTAGCAACAACCAGTTATTACTCTGAGCAGATATGCCCGTCATCACCTCAAAGTAATCATCCACTTCCAGGTCACCATTACGCACAACCAGCACCTTACTCAGGGCAGACTTGGGACCCGGGAAAAGACCAACGATGGGAACGTCAGCAGAGGACGAAGACAAGATACGAGGTGGCGACACAACATCACTGCAAAGAGAAAAATCCATAAACGGGTCCCCGCGAGGGCCTGGAATATACACAAATAACCTCATGTGATAACAGGAGTTATTAAAAGTGTCACCCCGATACAGGCTAGGAGGAGGATGCTGTAAAAGGGGTTCAGAGGTAGTGTTAAAAGTGAACACCAGTGTAGTCTTAGTAAGGTCCAACTTCAACACCCGAGACCACCTGTGAGAATTTTCACTATCCATGTAGGAGGAAGGAGACCAGTCAGTCCCAGTATAGGGAAAAACGGACCCCCAAGGAGACGCAGAAGCGGAGTCAGACAAATACCATTGGTAACCAGTCCACTGATCACCGCGCTTCTCAATGAACCGGAGAGAGGACAGAGGAAGAGTCACCGTGGCAGAAAATGAAAGGGTATTGTAACACACATAAGGTGCAGATGTCTCAAACATGGAGGAGGAAGAGCCCGAGCAGGGGCTCTGAAGGACGCCAATCGGGGTATAAGAGTAGATGGGCTTGCTTATCGGAATCCACCTAGACACCCGGCGACCACGGGAGAAAGGAGACGCTGTAGGGAGAGGCAGAGGGGTGGTTGCCACAGTGAGGTTAACAAGAGGCAAAGCAGACTGATTAAAGAAGACAATAGGGAACACAATGATTACAGCAAAAATGACCAAGCAACACATTGAGCCTTTTAATGACCAGCCATGAACCCTGAATGGGTGCCAGGGTCGATTCCTCTCCATGACACCGGGTGGGCGGAACTTGCGTTGGAGCTTGGCACGCTACTGTTGCAGGTGGACGCTAATTTCACTCCACACTGATATTGTTTGAGAACGGTGGCTGGTCTTCAGGTGTGAGAGTAGACTGTCTCACTACCCACGCTACCACAGGGATTATTCTGCCCTCTGCTGGGTGGTGCGTTACACTGCTGCGACAGAGGCAGCAGCAAGACAAGGAGCAGAGTTCACCTTCCACCGAGGATGTACAGAAGTGAAGGCCACAAGTCTTCAGATGTGAGAGTAGATTTTCTCACATCCAACACCACCACAGGGGATTATTCTGCCCCTATGTTGAGTGGGGTGACAACGCTGCTAGGGTGGACCAGAAGCAGCTGGAGGAGCCTCAGCGGGAGGAGGCACCTTCCTGCAATGAGTCGCGTGCACCCGCGTGGCTCTCTCCCCCACCTTCACTGCAGTCTGAGTGATCAGGAGAACCTGGAAGGGCCCCTCCCAACGCCGTTGATTCCACCTCCGTCTCTTGAAGCTCTTAACCAGAACGAAGTCCCCAGGTATAAACGAATGGAGCTGTCCCTCCGCGGGCAAAGGGAGGGATGCTGACACCTGTGAGCAGATGCCCGAAAGAGTTTTAGTCAGGTTAGCACAATACGACAACATGTTGCTCTCACACAGAGCCGTATCAGGAGGCGGAGCCTTGGGTGGGCCCATCCCAACGTTCGGTGGAGCTGCAAACAGAATCTCAAAAGGACTGAGGTTAGATCTTTCCCTCCTACGCATGTGCATATACATCAGCACAATGGGAAGGGCCTTCGTCCAGGGGAGGCCTGATTCCGCACAGTCCTTCGCCAGTTTGTTCTTCAGGGTCCCATTTTCCCTCTCAATTGCTCCCCCACTCGTCGGACTGTAGGAGCAGTGTTTCCTGACATCAATGCCTAGATGCAGGGAAATCTGAGACAGTGCCTCATTAGCAAAATGAGTTGCACAGTCACTGGACAGACGTCCAGGGAGACCCCAGCGAGGAATTATTTCACATAGTAGGGCCCGCGCCACAGCAGACGCATCTGCCTTCGAAGTGGGAAAAGCCTCAACCCACTTAGACCACATGTCCACAACAACAAGACAATACCTCTTTCCTTCAGAGGGTGATAGTTCAATGAAGTCCATCATCACATGTTCAAACGGCCCTGCAGGGGGTGGATGTGCCGCACTGTGAGCGTCCCCGTGCCTGCCTACCCGGATTGTGGGAAGCACAAACCAAGCACGCCTGGCAGTACCGCTGAGCACACGCCGTGAAACCCCTTGTGAACCAATGCGCCGCCACCATGTCCATCATTCCCCCTTTGGACACATGGTCCAAACCATGTGACAACTTAGCAAAATGATTAAACAAAGCAGAGGGCAAGCAAGGTTTACCATCAGGCCCAAACCAGCCCGCATCAGAGCAGGTGGCACCTGCTTTCCTCCATAGACGCCTATCATCCTGCGAAGCCAGGGACTGCATCGCAGAGAGGAAGGACGGAATCGGTGAGGACACTGCAACAAGAGAAAGAGAAGACATCTGAGAGGACAGGGGGCCCCGAGCAGCCGCCCGGGCCGCAGCATCCGCCCGTGCATTCCCTGTAGAAACGGGGTCTGAACCGTTAGTGTGAGCGGAGCACTTACACACAGCAATCTGTGAAGGAAGCAAAATAGCAGATAAAAGCCTGTCAATCAGAGCATGATGGAGCACAGGTTTACTGTCCGACCTGAGGAAACCACGGTGTTTCCAGAGCGCCCCAAAATCATGCACAACCCCAAATGCGTAACCCGAGTCAGTCCATACGGTCACCGTCCTGTCCCGAGCCAGCGAGCAAGCGCGAGTGAGTGCCACAAGTTCGGCAGCTTGCGACGAGAAATGAGACGGGAGAGCTGCAGCCTCCACGACATCATTAGCGGAGCAAACGGCATACCCAGCATAACAAACTCCTGTGTCAGAGTCCCGAGAAGCAGAGCCGTCAACATAAAAAACCAAGTCAGGACCCACCAGAGGCCGGTCAGAAAGGTCAGGCCTGGGGGTGCAAAGGATGGTCAGTTCAGCCACACAGTCATGGGGTGTGCCATCGTCAGGAGTGGGCAGGAGGGTGGCCGGATTGAGAACAGTGCAACGCTTCACAGTGACATTAGGGAGACCCAAGAGGCTTGTGTGACATCTCAGGAACCGCGGAGCGGAGAAGTGCGAAGCTCTGTGCTCGGACAAGATCAGGTGGACTTCATGAGGGACCAGCAAGGTGAGATCAGAGTAACCAACTATGTCCCTTGAAGCAGCCAGAGCTCTGTCAGCTGCAGCCACAGCACGCAGACAGTGAGGCAAACCAGCAGCAACCGGATCCAGTTTACACGAGAAATAAGCAACTGGTCTCATAGAGCCACCGTGGTCCTGAAGGAGAACAGAAGTCATGCAACCTCCACGCTCACTCACGGTCTGGGTGAATGGCTTAGACGGATCAGGGAGCCCCAGCGTAGGAGGAGACTGAAGGGCCAACTTCAGGGCCTCAAAGGCCGATGAGGCCTCCGGAGTCCACTGCAGCCTCGCTGACATGGGCAGGGAATGTGTCAGGGCACGAAGGGGTTTGGAGTACTCTGAAAAGTTAGGAACAAAGGCTCGGCAGTATGAACAGAGTCCTATGAACGAAAGGAGCTGCCTCACCGTCTCAGGCTTGGGAGCCTTCTGAATCGCTGTGAGATGTTTCGAAGAGAGACGCCTGCCCTGCCCAGAGACGCAGTGACCCAGAAACACAACCTCAGGTTGAGCAAACTGCATCTTCTTTTTGCTGACCTTGTGACCCTCCGCCGCCAAGTGGCAGAGCAGAGCCACAGTGTCAGCTACACATTGCTCCCTCGTCGGCGCACAAAGAAGCAAATCATCCATGTACTGGAGGAGGGCACACCCCCGTCAAAACCAAAGAAGACAGAGAATCAGCCAGGGCCTGGTTATACACAGTGGGTGACTCACAATACCCCTGTGGCATCCGAGTGAATGTGTAGCCCCAGCCCTCAAACTGAAATGCAAACCAAAACTGAGATCCCTTGTCCACAGGAACGCTATAGAAGGCGTTGCTTAGGTCGATCACCGTAAACCACTTAGAATGCGGAGGAACTGTAGACAAGATGGTATGAGGATTTGGCACCACCGGAGTGCGAGCATGCACTGCTGCATTTACGGCAGTAAGATCCTGGATAAAACGCCACTCCTCTGGTGCAGGGGGCTCACGGTACTTCCTAAGCGGCAGAATGGGCGTGTTAACAGGAGAGTCATCACAAGGCACTACCACACCCGACTGTAGGAGTGAATGAAAAACCGGCCGTATGCCTGCAATTGCTTCAGGCCTCAGGGGATACTGAGCCCGGCGAGGGCAAAAGTGAGACTTAGGCGTGACCACCAACGGTTGACAGTTCTTTATGAGTCCAACATCATAGGGATGGGAAGCCCACACACAGGCAGGAACCGAACTCAATTCAGGGAACTGGCCATCCTGTGAAGGGGAAGAAACAAGAGAGGCAGTCAGAGAAGTATGGATGACGTGAAGCGATCTCAGAGCTGGAAGCTGGAGCTGAAATGGGGTTTTGCAGACGTTCAAGGAAGGAGAAAACAAGACCGAACTGTCAGAAGTGGGCAGCCAATCTGATGCAGATAGACAGGCCCTCATCCAGGGCCCTAGGTCCTGCCAGTCATCCGATTTCCCAAGAGCTACATGAGTACTGCTATTCTGCACATCAAAGAATTCCTGCTGGTCTGGATTAAGCAGAATAGAGAGGGCACATCTTGTGGAGGACCAAAACAGATCTTGCGAGTGTACAGCATCTTCTATGCCTGCAAAGAAATGTTTTCAAAGTCAAGGTCAGGAGCACAGGCCATGTGTGCAGCGCAATGAAGACGCTCTGCAGACATGTACTGTGCAGCATGTGAAAGCCGCTCGCGTGCCATAGAACACAGCTGTTCAGACTGCTCTGAGTTTATCCACCACTGGTAGATAAACACGCCGCCTGAAGATACATGGTTCACTAAGGAGTAGGCAGATTTAGAATTTGGATAGACCTCCACTCCAAGTGGGGTCGAACGAAGTTCAATACTCATAGCAATCATAGGATCCCGTCCCAGCAGATATTAAGCAGGTTACTAAAACAGCCTTCTTTCATTTACGTAATATAGACAAAATTAGGGACATTCTGTCTCAGAGTGATGCAGAAAAACTGGTTCACGCTTTTGTTACTTCGAGACTAGATTACTGTAACTCTCTATTACTGGGCTGTCCTAAATATGCCCTGAAAAGCCCCCCCCAATCCCCCCCAATAACAGTGTTGCATCATTAACATGTATGTCTCCTGTCTCAGCAGGTGTCCCTGGCCGGGAGTAGCAGTTCCTGTTGTCTGCTGTCTTTCTGTCCTCTTCCCCCCACACAGCAGAGGCAGATGGCTGCCTGTCCTGAGCCGGTTCTGCCTCCAACTCAATCTGTTAGTTTCCTTATATAGGCTAATTTGAATTGGCTTTCATCCTGTTTTCCTCTCTGTCTGTAAAGCGTCTTGAGATGGCATTGCCGTGATTTGATGCTATATAAATAAAGTTGAATTGAAATGAAAATTGAATTAAAAAAAAGCTGCCTTAATCTCTGCGAAGACCCTGCCACAAATGCACACAGGGAGACAATAATCTACAGACAAAACATGCAAATGAATGCAGAAATTTAAAGGAATAATATGAGAAGATAAAAACTACAAAAATAAAGTTAAATCTAAGTCCTCATTTAGACCTGGATATCTGGTGCCATTGAGGCTGTAAATCCAGTATGCCTCCCTTTTTCATAACCTATAACTTCATTTGGAGTGAGACCGGGTTGCCTGAAGATGAGATGCTTCCATCTGCTGGTTATTTTTGGAAAGACAGCTGCGCCTCAGTTTATAAGGAAAATTGCTCTGAATTGACCTCAATTACATTAGCCTTTTAGGAATTGTATTTTGTTGTTTTTGTTTGAATATCCATTTAATTATATATAATTTTTTTTTAAAAATACAGATAAATGCAACCCCCATAATAATAATTATTATTAATAATAATAATAATAATAATAATAATAATAATAATAATAATTATTATTATTATTATTATTATTATTATTATTATAGCCTATTAATTACATTGACCTTGTCGAAATAGTATTTTGTTTGAATATCCATTTAATTATAAAAAACTACGGATGAACTGCAACTCCCTCAACAATCATAATAAGAATAATAGTAATAATAATAATAAATAATAATAATAATTGCATACTAATAAAACATTCAGGTACAACCAACAACTTGCAGCCTCCACGATTTTCAAGGAAATGGCCCAACCATGTTCCTCGGCCAATGGACGCGATTCCCCCCAGAATGCTTTGAACTCAGATGTTTTTCTTGGTTCAGGAACGTAGACAGACACACTCACCATTTCTCATCGCCTTCTCTTTTGTGTCCAGACACACACACTGGACACACACAGAGGTATGTATGTGTGTGTCCCATTTCTACTCTTTAAGGAATGGAATTTCTCCACTGTGAGATGAATAAAGTTCAGTTATTATAATTATTATTATTATTATTATTATTATTATTATCATCACACATGCAGTATTTCGTTGTGTTAGGTGTTAAAAAACAGGGCTTATTTTAATGAGTGAATCGTTGACAGGTTGTTGCGCATTTCATGTCTGTCATAATTATGACTGACTGATGCAACAAACTGCAGCAACATTTACAGAATTAACTTGTGACTCTACAAGGTCATTTTAAAAGGTTCATAAATAATTTCATCATCATGTCATTTTCAGATAAACACACCAGCCATTTATACGAGTTCCTCATCTTCCCGCTGTGTTCTTTGTTTTCAAAAGGCAAGGCTAGTCAGGCCGCTTCGGGCCCAGACAGGCCACGGTCCTCCCATCAACCCCAAGATACGATTATTGTCTCTGTTTTCTACAGGCAGATACACCATGAGCACGCGAGGGGTGTGTTGTGTTGTATTATTTACACAATATTTAGCTATTGTGTAAATTATTAACCATAAAGAAGATTTCTGTGTGTAGAGTGTGTAACATTGAACTTTACATAAAATAACACCTGTGTCACTTCATCTGCATGCCGTAAGAGGAGAGGAGTGGGATGACACATTCATATAATCTATACGTGGTCACTGATAGATGGACAAGTTAACTTACTGTCTGATCATTCCGTTACGGGCGTTACCATAGCAACATGTTAATCAGATGGTTCAGATCTGCTGACTTATGACAGGCGAATGAGAGAAACGTGCTAGCATACTTAACAAGTTGTTTGGCATAAAAACTATCAAGGCCAACATAAAATAATTCCAAAAGCCTACTTTAGCATATTTAGCGAGTTTTGTAATAAAAAAGAAAAGAAAAGAAAAAGAAATAAACGTTGCTTCTTTTTTTTTTCAGACTGGTCCTTTTTTTCATTTGTCACTTCAACCCTGTCAGAATGTCTTTTTTGGGTCACTGTGGCAGTCCCAAGCCCAGACAAAGGAGGAGGGTTGGACATGCAGATTTATACAATGTGGGTTTAATGGTATTCAAAATTATTTTTCAAAGGGATAGCCTGTTTCAGTAGTAAAGAAAAAACAACAAAATAAAAACAATAGCCATTTGAGAAAGTTTATTCATAGTACTAAACATATTTAGGGTGGTTTTGACTGACCTTTTGTTTCTTCCACAACATTATTCCTCTCTCCTACAAGGTCCATTATATAACATGGCGATTATGCAACTTAGGCGATGACGTCATTTAGCGACTTCTCGCGACGTTTACAACAGCCAATAGTTACTTACTCTTACTCACCTTTACTGAGGAGTTGACAAGAGGCTTGCTCCATTAAAAGCGAGAGGCCAACCGCGGGAAACTCAAAAGGTTTTGCAGCTGAAGTCTGTCGGGCGGCGAAGTGAACTGGAAGGAGACAAGCTGCATTTCTTTAAAATAATTACTTAAAAACACACAGGGCGGATTGTAAATCTGTTTCTTTTGCGATTATATGATGAAGATTATGGAGCGTCTTTGTACCACAGCAGTAATAACCATTCTTCTGTTCGTCCCGGAACAAGTTGCAGGTAAGGAAACCTAGTCACGTGTTTTCTCCACCTTTCCTTTTGGCTCCAAGATATATTAAATAAACAGCAACAGGATAAATAAATACACGTAAATCTTTACAATGAAACTTTATTTCAGTCGTCAGAGACGATCGTTGGGTTCATATTTTATTTCTGCTTTCTGTAAAAGTAACAAGCAGAACATATTAAATATATAAGTAGCTTTTCCTCAAAATGCTGCTGCAAACAGCAGAAATGTAGTTTCTGTAACAAGATAAATAAACTGGTTCAGTTTTTGTTGTTTCGACTTCTCCAACATTTCTCTCATGGCCTCTTCAGGAAGAAACAGGAAAAACAGGATCGTAACCTGAAAGGTTTATGTCAATATTTGCAGCTGCCGTCTCTTTGGGCGGATCTGCTTCTGGACAGGGACAAATGAGAAAGTGACAAAAAGGATAGGTGGTCTGGTCACATAATAGTCGTGTTTGAGAATCAGGAACATCACATCAGTGCAGCAGGTCTCCAGGAAGAGGGAGGGAGATCAGACATTTTTCTCCAGGCAAGATGGCTGCGGTTTTTACCTGGAAATAACATCATGATCTTCATGAAATTATCTATGAGCCTTTTGAAAATAACTTTGTACAGTCACAAGTTCATTCTGTCAATGTTGCTGCAGTTTGTTGCATCATTACAGCCTGTCAACAAAATGACTGCAGAAACAGTGTCATTCATTATAATAAGCCCTTGATTTTAACACAATAAAACACTGCTTTTCTATAATATTAACAACAACGACAATAAATAATATAATTATAATAATAATAATAATAATGTATAAAAGGCTATTATTTTAAATGTCTGCTTCCGGCCTCAGAGAGGACGTTTTCATCTTTTTCTGTTTTTTGAGCCACAGTTACCAGCAGTGTTGCCAGGTCTTCTTATTATAAGCAAGTTTGGGCTGTTTTTTTGTAAAGTCGCTGTAAATATCATCAGTCGCGGGTTGCTGTTTTTTCGGCTTGTTTTCAAAACACTGGTTTCTTATTTGGGCTTGATTTATTCCCCGTATGAACCATTCTTATATCTTTCTCACATTTATGTGAAAAGCATCACAACGTAGCCTAGTTCTCCATTTCTTTGGTAACCACCACAGACTGTGTATAAATGGAGAGATACCCACGCTGGTCCACACCATGTTGTACAACACCACAGTCTGACAGAAATGGACTCAACTGCGCATGCCTGGTAAAAGCGTATCTATCAGCGTCTCCAATCTGCTGCCGTTCCTCTCATCACAAAACCGATACAACAGGTGACATCAGGCCCATTTTAACAGAGAAAGTTTGTTTTTGCTGCACGGTAGTGATTTAACTGAACAAGTTTCACTTGTTAAAAAAAACCTCTAAAAACAAAATATTTGCCAGGTACATGGCTGCAGAAGAGAGTTAATATTCAGCAAAGATCACTGACGATGCTGGATATATTTTTGTTGTTGTTTGTTTATTTGTCTCTTTCTTTATGTACAGATGTAAAGAACAGTTAAAATGTTGAAATATTATTTAACATGTATGAATGTGTTTATGAATACTCGGTAAACACTGATGGCAAAGGGTGGGGTTTAATAAGTTGTTTATTTTACTTCTGCCCACTCCTTTTCCAGTATGTCTGGTTTTGTTGTTTCTTTCTTTCTTTTTTTTTTTTTTTTTACTTTTTTATGTTTTATTTTATTGGACAAACTGAAATAAACTTTCCAAACCAAATGAAGAGATGAAGCGATGTTCACGCAGCTGCTTCATTCTTCTGGTTATGTTCTGCTTTATGCTTGTTTGTGTTGAAGATAAAAAGGCCAATTAATGGGATTTAATTAATTTATTACAGAGAGATTTATATGGAGAACGCTACAGTATTATTTATAATGTCCATGAATTATTATGAAAATATATATAAAATGTGGAATCTTTATAAATGATCAAATGTCCTGATTTCATTTGACAGTCAGCTGTTATTACATCCACCCCCACACACCTCTTAAGGTGGAATTAGACCTCAGAAATAGTTTCTGTGTGCCAGGAGAGTTTAACTGGTTTGCTCCCATTTATCTAAAAGTTATATTCAGTTGTGCTCATAAGTTTCCATATCCTGCAGAACTAATTATTTCTTGGCCATTTTTCACAGAATATGAATGATAACATGTTGATGAGACTCTTTATTTTCTCTGGTGATAAAGCTGCTTATTCTTCATGAGCTTTTTCTTTTATTATTTTATTGTTCTCCACATAACACAATAAAACTAAAAGACAGTTTCTGTCACTTTGCTGTGAAGCGCTTTGTCTGATTTATATCAAACATTTGTTTCTTTTTCAGGTGAAACTGAGATATTTTGCTTCTTTGAGCCGGTAGCATCATTCTGCGGCTCCAAGGTTGTTCTGCCGTGTCACCTCAACTTCCAGCAGGATGCAACACACACCACAGTGAAATGGACTCAGCAGGACGATGTCGTACACATTTATAAAGGTGGAGAAGACGTTACTGGAGAACAAACAAAAAGGTTTGAAGGACGTACATCTCTGTTCTCTGAAGGTCTCAGAAAAGGAAATCTGTCTCTGGAACTTTCCTCTTTAAAACTCTCCGACTCTGGAAGATACAAGTGTTCCTTTCAGGACGGATCAGAGGAGAAGAGTTGTTATGAAGCTCTCATTGTTGGTAAGTTCATAAAATATTCTCCACATAATAAAAACTGCAACGTTCTGCTTTCCACACCTCCTTCTTTTTCCATTATTACCCTTAAATCCCTAAATATTATTGCTACAACAGCAGCATGATGTTGGTGATGTTAAAGGAGTTAAGTGATAAACAGAGACTAGAATAAAGTATTGATGGACATCAGATGCTTTGATTGGATCATTTATTACACAGAAAGAGTTTTTGCTGAATTTAACCCTTAATTCAGATTTTGTTTGTTTGTTTACATAACTAATAAACACCCTTTCCATGTCTCTGATGTAGCAGCTGCTCGTCTTGGACTTCAAGTTCTCGTCTAAATTTAGTTGTTTGTTTTTTCCAGAAAAGTTTAAAGTGAACGGATCACATGATCCAATCATAACTAAAGATGATGCAGGAAATTACACCTGTTTTGTTCTTAAACTCAACAGTCAGGTGAAAAAAGGAAACAACAACCTGATAGTTGGTGAGTATTGATGAAGACATTTAACTAAATGAAACATTGTTTTATAAAATATTTACATAAATATCCAGTTTGTATTTTCTGTGTGTGGAACATCATGTAAACATGTTTCTATTCAACCTGAATATTTAGTGTTATTTTCTCTTACAGTGTCGAACGATGAAGAAACAAACAAGAAAGGTCAGATTTTTGTTTTTAAAAATGCAAAAAATTAAAATACAAAATCTTTTTAAGTCCTGAAGTTTTTGCTCATCTTTTGCATTTTTAGTGGAAATGAATGAAAATAATTAGAAGTTTTAACTTTTAGAAATCATCAATCTGTAACTTTTCTTTTTGCTGCAAATCAGCTAAATATTCTGCTGATAAACTTCTGGTTGTTTCTTTCTTTAAATTCTGACTTTATTTCATGTTTCTGAGTTTCATGTTTTGTATAAATTTAGTTTTTGTTTTTATTTGTTTTTTCCATAAACATGTTATTTATCTCTAACCAGCAGGCGGTGATCAGCAGACACCTATACTTGACCCAACAGGTAAATAACATCACAGAACTGTTAATAAAATAATAAACTGTATATTATTTACAGTATAAAACATTTTCTCTCCACCAGCAGGAAACAAATAAATATTAAACTGGTGTCCAGTTAAATGATGGATCAGATTATAATGACTTAAAGTTGAAGTTTTATTTGTATGTTTTTGTTTTTAATGGAATCAGTTTAACCTTTGTTTTACTATTTATATTATTTCTCTGTTTTGCAGGACTTGCCATTGGTCTTGGTGTTGCTGCTGTCCTCCTTGTTGTCCTTGCTGCTGTTGGTCTTTACATGTGTAAGTCTCAGTTTTCTCCTCTTTTTATTTCCAGCAGATTCTTTCCTTCTGAACTTTCAGATGAAGTTAAACAAACTAAATCTACATCTTTAATCACACGTAGAATGTTTTCACTGGTTTATACAGAAATATCATGAAGTTTTCATGGATCAGTCCAACACAAGGTGTGTGTTAATAAGAAGTGACTGATTTATTATAAATGCAGAAAAGAAAAACAAACTAATAAAAAATTAACATTAGCAGGGTGTTTCAGTGAAACCAGCGTCTCTACAATGAAACACGGATCAAACACGCTCACTAGCAGTAAATTACTGGGTTCCTTTAATCAAACCAATTAAATTCTTGTCAGGATTTAAAGAAAAAAGTGGAGATTTGACCAAAAATACAACTTGTGTTAAATCTGACTTTGTGATCTCTTCGTTCCTCACTCCAGTCTGCGCCTGACTGTAAAATATGTCAATGTGTGGAAAGTCCTGCTAGCATGATTAGCGCCAGGACAGTCTTTGCTACTTTTGCTGTTATTGTGTGAACAAATCAATGGAGTTAAAAGTTCATATCATGACACGAAGCTCAAAAGTAATAGAAAACAATCTGACTCTGTGGAGCGGTTATACTGTTCACAAGCCACAGGTAAGTTATCTGAACATTTTCACCATGAAAACTGCTTTTCTGAACAGTTTTAAGTTTCAGAAAACTCTTTTCATTTGGACTAAAGTTAGAAATGCCAAGAAAAACCCAAGTTTGTCACAATCATTGTTTCCATGTGGACAGGACCTTCCTAAACTCTGTTTGCTGTTTCCTGCAGGGAGGCGTAGAAGAAGACAACGACGTGAAGCTGGAGGGTCTTACCAAGGAGGTAGAAACAGAACATCTCACTTTAATTTCTCACCTAGAAAATATATAAATATCAAAGGTTTAGATGCACTTTCCCCAAAATAAATCCACAGATAAACACTGTAAGAGATAAGATAAGCTGGACTGTAAATGTTAGTAAATATAGAATAAAACAACTTTTTTTTTTTCCATTATTTGGTTTGTGTTTTGTGGATCTGATAAAAAAAAATCCTCCTGATAGAAAAAAATGTTCTTTGTAAGGAAATAAGGAGCAGCTTTCTTCCTTCTTTAACCATTTCATCTCCTTTATCAGACATAAAGCAAACAAATGATACAAGCAGGGACTCAGTGATTAACTAACAAGTCATTTATTTGTTTTAGCTACTTACCATAAGGATGAACAGGGAGAAGAAGGGGTTGAACTGAACAATGACAATCAACCAGATCAAGGTAAAAACTGAGACTTCTGTTTCATTTATCATCTAACAAACCTGAAACCAAAACATAAACAGATGAAAGAATAAATCAAATATTTTTTATAAGATGCAGGGAATGAAAAATACTCCCAACCTTTACAGAAAAACACATGAAACACACGAGCAAACATGAAGTTTTGGAACATTTATATTTTCATGAACACTGGAACATGTTTACACGTGATTCACATGAAAATGTTCCACAAACACGTCCTTCACATGTGTACGTACACGTGTGTGTTATTTTACAGAACTGGATGATGATATTAGACAACTTAGATTTGTAAACATTTACACTGGATCATGTTTCCTTCTTACTGCAGACTTCATGCTGCAGACAGAAAGTTTTATACTTTAACATGTTATTCTTGTTTTCACTCCTAAATAAATCAGATCAATGATGCAGAAAAGCAAAATAAACACATTTTAAAACATGAACATGAGCAGAGTATTGAAGTGAAACTAATGAACCAAGTTACACGTGTTTATAAAGCTTCTTCATCTGTAACTTGATTCATAAAAGAGTCAGAAATAAATAAATTGATCGATACGGATCAATAATTTCACCTTTCTGAAAAAGAGCATCAACATAAAGAGTAAAAAGTGATCAAATCTGCATCAGATCAGTTTTATTGACTAAACTTAAAGAGCTCTGCTGTAATCCTCTGAAAAAGCCGTCCAGCAGACATTTTCCTCCAAAGTGAATTACACCTGAGACAGAACACCAGTATGACATTAAACAGGAGGAGGAATCCCAGTTCAGTGTTAAACAGACCTCTGGGGGTCCAGTTGGATACTGGTGCTGCCATGATTTCATCCCACATCTTCACGTTGGCATCAGAACACGCAGCTTATTCAGGGCTGAGTTGTCTCCGTCCACATTAAAGAAACAAAAAGTCTGTCAGGAACCAAAGTAAAGATGGAGATTTGGCTCCATCTCTAAAGCCACGTTTACCAGTCAGAAGACTCACAAAAACCAGAGACTTCTGTTAGACCTGGTCTTGTAACGCCTCTGTTCCAGTTAGAGACTGTATATTTACACTGTATGGAAACATGTGTAAAGTCCTGTTAGCAGGATTAGCAGCAGCAGCGCACGCTTTACTACGTCTGCCGTTGCCATGAGAACAAAGAAAACATGAACCACACAGGTGGAGGAGGATCTGGATCACTGAACCAAGTTTGTTATTCTGTCCACATTTAAACACCACGGATAGATCGTCTGAAAATCTTCACCATGGAAACAGTTTTCTAAAAAGTTTCTTTCCTGTTTTGTTTCATATTCCTGCAAACATGAAGACGAGACCTTAGTGATGACCTGAGAAATAATGTCTTTGTGTTTGTTGTTTACTGTAGGGAAACGTGTGGGACGAGACACACAGAAAGCTGTTCTACAGAGAAATCAACATCTGGAAGAAGCTGGCATGACGGTAATAATGCAGCATATGTCTCTTTTTTTATTTCTTAATGCCAGTAAATTAATTCCCATTTTATTGTGATGCAGACAGATGTTTCTCCACATCACATTAAGCAGAGTAATTACAGCCCTGAGGTTCTCCTTATGCACATGAGATCAGTAACAAGACGCGTCACCCCGACTCGGAGCAGAAGGGACCTGAATGCACCACAGGTTAATAACAAACGTGTCCCGCCGTGGCGGCTGTTAAAGTTAGTTCCCATTGTAAAGGTGCAAAGCCGAAACTTAAAGCGTCTGAGGTGCTGCTGGCGTGAACTCTCATTGACGCGTTTGATCGCTAAGACTCGTTTGGTCCAATAATGTCAGTTCCAAACACTGATTCATTTGACCTTTTATTGTCCATGAAACCAATCCGTTAGTGATGATTGTCAGTATATTGTCCATAGATGATGGAAGAAGACGATGAACATGCTCGACAATGACCGGTCAGAATCCTGTGTTTACCTTCGTACAAGCAACACCGATCACCTGCACTAAAGTTCCTGGTTAAATAGGTTGTGACCATAAACGTACAGCGCTGCCACCTGGTGCTCGGATAATATACAAGTCTTCTTATAAAATGGCTCCGACAAGCATTGATGAAATTCAGAGGAATGATTCCCAGAGTTTCTAGAGTTAATTGAACTTTCCGCCTGTCGCTGTCAGAGTGACGTCATCGCCGCATGAATTAGGATTTTTGGACCACTTGGCTGTTCAGACAGCAGTCTCTTTCCAAAGCATCCGACCTGTATCGGATATAAAACCACATAGAAAGGAAACCCAGATCGAACTCTAAAAATCTGCTACATTTAGCTCATATTAGATTAAACCTTCAAACTTTGATATTTGATATTTTTTCCTTCTCAGCCTGATGATGAAATGATAAAAATATTCAGTTGTTTTTTTTTCTTTTCTTTTTACTTTTTTTTCTAATGTACATGAAATATAACAGTGATAATAACATGAATATATATATTATTATGTGTTATAAATGCAGAGTTTGGACAAGAAGGACGAAGTGGAAGAACCTCTTCGCAGACAACACTTCTCAGGAAGAGGAAAGGAGCAAGATGGACTGAGACAGTTTTACCACAAGAACATGGAAGATAAGTTTGAGACAAAAATAGTAATTTCTGATTTAATGAATTGATAATTCTTTGATGAAGCTGTTTTTATACAGTCTGAGGATCTCATCATGTGTAACTCCAGCTTGAAATGATGGAAACAAGGTTTTTAGGTTGATAAAAGAAACAAGACAATGAGCTGCTTTTCAGAGGTCACATATTTTATTCTTTTTAACATTGTACGAGTTTTATGATCTTACAGAAGCGTCACCCAAATAAACAATTGAATAAAATGTAAATGTATGTAGGAGAAACGTGTGCAGACTTTTTACAGCCCTTTTATCTTGTATGACAGATGCTGTAAATTCATTTGGCACTTTTATCCAAAGAGACTTAAATGTAATAAACGACCACTTAACCAAATCAGTTCGCCCTACATGCACGCCTTGTGTCATTTTAGGAAAAGTCTTGAAGTGACTGAAAGGAACAGAGTTTAGTTTAAGAGTTTCATGAAAATACAAAAGAGTAAAATGACTCCCTGGTAGTTCTGGAGTTAACATGTCGGGGAGACCGGGACTTATAAAAATATAAAATATAAAATACACACATGGACCAGATAAAGAACCAAAGTACTTTTAAAATATATTCATCTTTTGTGATTGCAGAGTTATGGGAGGTTGTAAGTAATGTGGCTGATGTTACCTGATTTATCTGTTACATGTGTTTTCTAAAATACTTCTATTTTATCATACAAATAAAATAATCTTTATTATATTTTGGTGGCTGGATTAAGATGGCCACTTGATTGTTACATTAAATTGCCTCGTTGCCTTAATTGAACTGTTTTTATGCCAGATTGTATTATTTTTGCTTATTTAATTGTCATATTTCATTGAGCAATTAGCTGTAATAATGTTTACATGATCACACAAAGATCACATGACATGGATCCATGTCATGTGATCTGTGGATCCTTCATTGAACTGAGGAAACCAGCTGCACCCATTGTTCAGTATTGTATCTATTTGTTTTTTATATTATAATAGTTGTTCTATGTGGCTGGTTTTACTTGATTTATTTGTTAAATGTGTTTGTTAAAATAATTTATTTTATTTGTATGACTGAATTTATTTTTATTACCTTTTGGTGGCGTTGAAGATGTCCACTTGTTACACTGAATTTGATCGCTGCTGTGATTGAACTGTTTTTATGACATATTGTATTTTTTTTTTGCTTATTTTAACTTCATATTTCATTGAGCATGTAGCTGTAATTGTGTGATCATATACATGTCATTGTAATCTTTAGATTCTTCATTGAACTGAGAGAACCAAAAGCCAAGGAATGCCTCAGGAATAAACAGTGAAATATGACAATGTGAAAATTTTATGCACTATATTGTTATTTTAATGCTGTTTTTGATCGACCACTATCTACTGCTGAAAAGATGAATAATTTATGGGTTTAACTAACAGATTTTTTACTTGTACAAATAAACCAGAACATGGAATTACTCAATGTTCTCTTCTGTTTTCTGTTTCCATTCATGATTAACCTCACGCCCAGCGCTTAACAAGTCATGACTAATAATGTACGCAGACCTGGAGTGGTGCAAAAAGCAGGTATGCACTGTATGCAGGAATGCAAAGCAATGGAGGGGAATTATTTCTAGTATGAATTTTCTGTATACACCATCTTTACATGTGGAACTGATATGATGAATAACGGAGGCACGTTACTGATGAGGCATCCCCGCTTCTTCATCTCAGCCCATCATCCCTCCAGAGGTTCCAGTGCCTCTACTGGGAGCATGATCATGGGAGGGCGCTGGAGATTTAAGGTTTTCATTTGAGTCTTGTCATCTGGAGCTAAATATGGTGAAACAGGAAAGGAAGTTCTCCAAACAGGGAATGGAAGATGGAGAAGGAGAAAAGTTTTGTTGTGATGAAGACAACTTCTCTAAGCTGCAGAGGTTCGGTAAGGATCATGTTGAGCAGGCGGCTGGAAAAACAAAACGGGAGAGAAAGAAGGTATAAAACATGAACAACAAGCCTCTAGTTGGGAGTGATGATGATGATGATGATGATGAACTGTTCTAATGGCAGAGAGGCTCCAGCTTCACTATAAAACAACTACAGAACTGATAAAACAGAATAAACTAGAAAATCAGTCGGAGAGCTCAAACCTCCTCCAAGCGCAATGTTCAAGATTCCTTTTAAAGAATTCCTGGATCCAAACAGTGATCCGGACCACCACCGAAATGAAATCACTTCTTCCTTTTAACATTTCCAACAACTGCTGAAACTTTTAGAGATGTCTTGAACACAAACAAACATTAAAAACAACCTCATTGGTGGAGGTAACAACACTTTCATGTTTAATATAAAAAAGCACAGATCCTAAAACATTGTGTGTTAAACAGTCAGTATGCAATCATCCTGATGACTTTTCTGCATTCTGAGTTCATCTGCTTGCTATCTGAATATTATTTAATTGTTACAGAAATACATCATAAAAAGTAAAAGTACTGCAGTGATTAAACTTTATCACCTTCATTCTTCTCTTCCAGCCTCTTGTAAAGACAGCGAGGTGGAACATCTCTAGAAGCTTCTTTTCAGCACATCTGGACAAACACTCATTTCTTATATATGACTGTATATCAGCAGCCTATCCTTCCAATAAACAGAACATTTACACAAATACTGCATTGCTAATGCGGTTAGAAAATGATTAGGTCATATTAAACTTTAACATTTAGTCATTTTGACATGATGTCGTGCATGATTTCTACTGGTTTAATGATGTTGTATATATATTGTTGTTCAGGTAAAATGTTGTCCAAGCAGCCTGCTGGTTCTTCATGAACACACCAGACAAACCTCCAGTTTTCCTGTTTTCCTCCTATTTCTTCCTGTTTTCTCGAAGCAGCACGTGACGACTCGGAGTCTTTTTATTCTAAACTTTTAAAAGAAAAAATAAAAAAAAGATTTTCTTGATGTTGACAGCACGAGAAGCTCCATCATGAGGAACCTGCATCCCCCCCCCACCGTGTCTCGCTTTGCGGCCTGCAGCAGCAGCAGGAGGCTGACATGCCATGTAAAGATGCTTCTTTACAGAACACTGGAGCTTCTTTTAGTTTAGTTTCTCATATCTCTAAAATATTTCGTTGAGATATTTACGGGAAAATGAAATGGAAAAGCAATAAGATTTTATTTTGACTTTTTATTTAGTTTATTTGTTTCATCTATCCCATGGAAATATGTAGGCCTATAAAATAATACACTGTCAGATTTATGTAGGTTTATTTATAAACATAATATGGTCATATTTATATAACAGAAATACTTTATAAAAACGGACTAGTTTTCTTGTCATGTTAATCCCTGAGGTAAAATTTGTCGTGATGTGTATGTATGAAATTCCTTTCTAGTTCAGGCTGTCCTTCAGTGAGTCGCGGTGTGTTTGGTGACTCATTTACCATCCTCACTTATTAAATAGGTTAAAAGGAACAAGGAAATGACTGAATAAAAGTCAAAGGATAACGTGGCCACTGGGCGTAGTGGGAAAGAAAAACTGCGTTTCTTTAGAAATAAAAAAAACACGCAGCAGATTTTAAATTTGTTCTTTTAGTAATTAAATTATTAAGTTTACGGCGCTTCTTTGTACTTCAGTAGTATTAAATATCCTTCTGTCTGTCTCGGAACAAGTTTCAGGTAAGAAAACCTGCCGAGGTAAAGTTAGTTTGATGTTTGATATTCAACAGATATTCAGACACCCAGTCTCCCGACCCGAAGCCACCTCGTCGTGGGGTTAAGATGCAGGATGCAGCGGTCTTCTTAACTTCATACCTTGCATCTATATATGAACACCCAGTCTCCTCGTAATAAATTGCCGACCCTAAACTGCTTTGTCGTGGGGTTGTGACAGCAAATTCCACCGCAGCGGACTTCACCACCGGCGGATAGTTAGGGACCGTCAACAAATTAACGAAGGCAGAATTTAAAAATAACTCTCCGCAACCACAGGGGCTAAGACTTTTTAATGTTTTAAAGTTCAATAGCTTTTTAGTCATGTGACCTACACACTTCAAACACTGCCTCATTGCTCATCCACTCCTGCCACATGTTGCACAGCCTTTATTTTCCTCCATTTTCATCTCCTCTTTTTTATATCAATTATTTCATATTTTAAAGTTCAATAGCTTTTTAATCATGTGACGTACACACCACAAGTCACTACCTATTTGCTCATCCAGTCCTGCTATATGTTTTACATTGCACACGAGTTTAAGGTTTCCCTTGCCTGGATGCAGCATGGCAGGGCAGCATGTCTCTCCAACCCTGCTTTGGCATCACCATGCACTGGCGGAGCCGTATAGGTTGGGTGTGACGCGAGCTCTTTGGCAGCGGAAGGCGGAGACCCTGGTGGTCTGATTCTCGGCTGCAGAAACTAGCTTTAAGGACCTGCAATGTCACCTTTGTGGTGGAGAAGGAAACTGAGTTGGTAGACGAGGTTGTGGGATGCCTTCTAGATGTAGTTTGACTCACCTCAATGCATGGTTTGGGCTCTGGAACCAGTACCCTCAAGAAGGCCTGGATGTTCTTTCACTCTGAAGCTGCTTGTGGTGAGAGGTGCTGAGCATGTGTGGGTATACATCCCCACCCCCCATCCCAGCCACTTCACACTTAGTTGCAAGTAACTGCAGCAATAGCAATGTATACCACACATGTATACCCACACATGCTGACTGGGTGGCCTGAAGATTGGGTTGCAGATGGAGTGGTTATGTTGGTTTTATGTGATTGTGATCTTCAGCTATTGCTGCAGTTACTTGCAACTAAGTGTGAAGTGGCCGGGATGGGGGGTGGGGATGTATACCACAAGCATATTGAAGTGTGTAGGTCACATGACTAAAAAGCTATTGAACTTTGAAATATTAAAAAATTCATATAAAATACCATGAGAGGATATTAGAGAAAGTAAAGGCTGTGCAACATGTGGCAGGACTAGCTGAACCATTAGGCAGTGTTTGAAGTGTGTAGGTCACATGACTAAAAAGCTATTGAACTTTAAAATCTATAAAAATTCATATAAAATAACCCGAGATGAAAATGGAAAAAATAAAGGCTGTGCAACATGTAGCAGGACTAGCAACACCATTTGACATTGTTTGGAGATGTGTAGGTCACATGACTAAAAAGCTATTGAACTTTAAAATATTAAAAAATGCATATAAAATAACCCGAGATGAAAATGGAGAAAATAAAGGCTGTGCAACATGTGGCAGGACTGGATGAGCAATTAGGCAGTGATTTTAGGTGTGTAAGTCATGTGAGTAAAAACCTATTGATGTTTGAATTAATTAAAAAATTCATATAAAATAGGACTAGATGAAAATGGAGAAAATAAAGGCAGTGTAGCACTCACAGATAAATCGTAAACTGTTTAAAATTGTTTTGACATTCATAGCCCCAGTGGTTGCGGAGATAGTTATGTTTAAATTCTGCTATTTTTAATTTGTTGACGGTCCCTAACTATCCGCCTGTGGTGAAGACCGCAGCGGTGGAATTTGCTGTCACAACCCCACGATAAAGCAGCTTAGGGTCGGCAATTCATGACGAGGAGACTGGGTGTTGGAATATAGATGGAAGGTGTGAAGTTGAGAAGACCGTTGCATCCTGCATCTTAACCCAAAGACGAGGTGGCTTCGGGTCGGGAGACTGGGTGTCCGAATATCTGTTGAATATCAAACATCAAACTAACTTTACCTCGGTCAGCCATCTTGCCTGTAGAAAAATGTCTGATCTCCCTCCCTCTTCCTGGAGACCTGCTGCACTGATGTGATGTTCCTGATTCTCAACAAACACGACTCTTATGTGACCAGACCACCTATCCTTTTTGTCACTTTCTCATTTGTCCCTGTCCAGAAGCAGATCCGCCCAAAGAGACGTCAGCTGCAGATATTAACATAAACTTCTCAGGTTACGATCCTGTGTTTCCTGTTTCTTCCTGAAGAAGCCATGAGAGAAATGTTGGAGAAGTCGAAACAACAAAAACTGAACCAGTTTATTTATGTTGTTACAGAAACTACATTTCTGCTGTTTGCAGCAGCATTTTGAGGAAAAGCTACTTATATATTTAATATGTTCTGCTTGTTACTTTTACAGAAAGCAGAAATAAAATATTAACCCCACGATCGTCTCTGACGACTGAAATAAAGTTTCATTGTAAAGATTTACGTGTATTTATTTATCCTGTTGCTGTTTATTTGACATATCTTGGAGCCAAAAGGAAAGGTGGAGAAAACACGTGACCAGGTTTCCTTACCTGTAACTTGTTCTGACAGAAGAATGGTTATTACTACTGTGGTACAAAGAAGCGCCGTAAACTTCATCATAGAATCGCAAAAGAAACAGATTTACAATCCGCCGTGTGTGTGTTTTTAATGAATTATTTTAAAGAAATGCAGCTTGTCTCCTTCCAGTTCACTTCGCCGGCCGACAGACTTCAGCTGCAAGCCTTGCTGAGTTTCAGAGCCGGGTTCTGCCGGAGGTTTCCTTCCTGTTAAAAGGGAGTTTTTTCCTTCCCACTGTTCCAGTGTGCAGCTCAGGATGGGAGATTGAGTTGGACTCAACTCAATCTGTTGGTTTCCTTATATAGGCTGTTATGAATTGGCTTTCATCAGGTTTTCCTCTCTGTCTGTAAAGTGTCTTGAGATGGCATTGCCGTGATTTGACGCTATATAAATAAAGTTAATTGAATTGAAAATTGAATTTAAAAAAGCTGCCTTAATCTCTGTGAAGACCCTGCCATAAATGTACAAAGGGAGACAATAATCTACAGACAAAACATGCAAATGAATGCAGAAATTTAAAGGAATAATATGAGAGGATAAAAACTACAAAAATAAAGTTAAATCTAAGTCCTCATTTAGACCTGGATATCTGGTGCCATTGAGGCTGTAAATCCAGTATGCCTCCCTTTTTCATAACCTATAACTTCATTTGGAGTGAGACCGGGTTGCCTGAAGATGAGATGCTTCCATCTGCTGGTTATTTTTGGAAAGACAGCTGCGCCTCAGTTTATAAGGAAAATTGCTCTGAATTGACCTCAATTACATTAGCCTTTTAGGAATTGTATTTTGTTGTTTTTGTTTGAATATCCATTTAATTATATATAATTTTTTTTAAAAATACAGATAAATGCAACCCCCATAATAATAATAATAATAATAATAATAATAATAATAATAATTATTATTATTATTATTATTATTATTATTTATTATTATTATAGCCTATTAATTACATTGACCTTGTCGAAATAGTATTTTGTTTGAATATCCATTTAATTATAAAAAACTACGGATGAACTGCAACTCCCTCAACAATCATAATAAGAATAATAGTAATAATAATAATAAATAATAATAATAATTGCATACTAATAAAACATTCAGGTACAACCAACAACTTGCAGCCTCCACGATTTTCAAGGAAATGGCCCAACCATGTTCCTCGGCCAATGGACGCGATTCCCCCCAGAATGCTTTGAACTCAGATGTTTTTCTTGGTTCGGGAACATAGACAGACACACTCACCATTTCTCACCGCCTTCTCTTTTGTGTCCAGACACACACATACCTCTGTGTGTGTCCAGACATGTCTGGACACACACAGAGGTGTGTGTGTGTGTCCCATTTCTACTCTTTAAGGAATGGAATTTCTCCACTGTGAGATGAATAAAGTTCAGTTATTATTATTGTTATTATTATTATTATCATCATCATCATCATTATTATTATTATTATTATTGTTATTATCATAAATGCTGTATTTCGTTGTGTTAGGTGTTAAAAAACAGGGCTTATTTTAATGAGTGAATCGTTGACAGGTTGTTCCGCATTTCATGTCTGTCATAATTATGACTGACTGATGCAACAAACTGCAGCAACATTTACAGAATTAACTTGTGACTCTACAAGGTCATTTTAAAAGGTTCATAAATAATTTCATCATCATGTCATTTTCAGATAAACACACCAGCCATTTATACGAGTTCCTCATCTTCCCGCTGTGTTCTTTGTTTTCAAAAGGCAAGGCCAGTCAGGCCGCTTCGGGCCCAGACAGGCCACGGTCCTCCCATCAACCCCAAGATACGATTATTGTCTCTGTTTTCTACAGGCAGATACACCATGAGCACGCGAGGGGTGTGTTGTGTTGTATTATTTACACAATATTTAGCTATTGTGTAAATTATTAACCATAAAGAAGATTTCTGTGTGTAGAGTGTGTAACATTGAACTTTACATAAAATAACACCTGTGTCACTTCATCTGCATGCCGTAAGAGGAGAGGAGTGGGATGACACATTCATATAATCTATACGTGGTCACTGATAGATGGACAAGTTAACTTACTGTCTGATCGTTCCGTTACGGGCGTTACCATAGCAACATGTTAATCAGATGGTTCAGATCTGCTGACTTATGACAGGCGAATGAGAGAAACGTGCTAGCATACTTAACAAGTTGTTTGGCATAAAAACTATCAAGGCCAACATAAAATAATTCCAAAAGCCTACTTTAGCATATTTAGCGAGTTTTGTAATAAAAAAGAAAAGAAAAGAAAAAGAAATAAACGTTGCTTCTTTTTTTTTTTCAGACTGGTCCTTTTTTTTCATTTGTCACTTCAACCCTGTCAGAATGTCTTTTTTGGGTCACTGTGGCAGTCCCAAGCCCAGACAAAGGAGGAGGGTTGGACATGCAGATTTATACAATGTGGGTTTAATGGTATTCAAAATGATTTTTCAAAGGGATAGCCTGTTTCAGTAGTAAAGAACAACAACTAAATAAAAACAATAGCCATTTGAGAAAGTTTATTCATAGTACTAAACATATTTAGGGTGGTTTTGACTGACCTTTTGTTTCTTCCACAACATTATTCCTCTCTCCTACAAGGTCCATTATATAACATGCAAATGACTATTATGCAAGTTAGGCGATGACGTCATTTAGCGAGGCTTGCTCCGTTAAAAGCGAGAGGCCAACCGCGGGAAACTCAAAAGGTTTTGCAGCTGAAGTCTGTCGGGCGGCGAAGTGAACTGGAAGGAGACAAGCTGCATTTCTTTAAAATAATTACTTAAAAACACACAGGGCGGATTGTAAATCTGTTTCTTTTGCGATTCTATGATGAAGATTATGGAGCGTCTTTGTACCACAGCAGTAAAAATCATTCTTCTGTTACTCTTCAAACAAGTTACAGGTAAGGAAACCTGGTCACGTGTTTTCTCCACCTTTCCTTTTGGCTCCAAGATATATTAAATAAACAGCAACAGGATAAATAAATACACGTAAATCTTTCCAATGAAACTTTATTTCAGGCGTCAGAGACGATCGTTGGGTTCATATTTTATTTCTGCTTTCTGTAAAAGTAACAAGCAGAACATATTAAATATATAAGTAGCTTTTCCTCAAAATGCTGCTGCAAACAGCAGAAATGTAGTTTCTGTAACAACATAAATAAACTGGTTCAGTTTTTGTTGTTTCGACTTCTCCAACATTTCTCTCATGGCCTCTTCAGGAAGAAACAGGAAACACAGGATCGTAACCTGAGAAGTTTGTTAATATCTGCAGCTGCCGTCTCTTTGGGCGGATCTGCTTCTGGACAGGGACAAATGAGAAAGTGACAAAAAGGATAGGTGGTCTGGTCACATAAGAGTCGTGTTTGTTGAGAATCAGGAACATCACATCAGTGCAGCAGGTCTCCAGGAAGAGGGAGGGAGATCAGACATTTTTCTACAGGCAAGATGGCTGCGGTTTTTACCTGGAAATAACATCATGATCTTCATGAAATTATCTATGAGCCTTTTGAAAATAACTTTGTACAGTCACAAGTTCATTCTGTCAATGTTGCTGCAGTTTGTTGCATCATTACAGCCTGTCAACAAAATGACTGCAGAAACAGTGTCATTCATTATAATAAGCCCTTGATTTTAACACAATAAAACACTGATTTTCTATAATATTAACAACAACAACGACAAAAATGATATAATAATAATAATGATGATAGTGATGATAATAATAATAATAATAATAATAATAATGTATAAAAGGCTATTATTTTGAATGTCTGCTTCCGGCCTCAGAGAGGACGTTTTCATCTTTTTCTGTTTTTTGAGCCACAGTTACCAGCAGTGTTGCCAGGTCTTCTTATTATAAGCAAGTTTGGGCTGTTTTTTTGTAAAGTCGCTGTAAATATCATCAGTCGCGGGTTGCTGTTTTTTCGGCTTGTTTTCAAAACACTGGTTTCTTATTTGGCTTGATTTATTCCCCGTATGAACCATTCTTATATCTTTCCTCACATTTATGTGAAAAGCATCACAACGTAGCCGAGTTCCTCCATTTCTTTGGTAACCACCACAGACTGTGTATAAATGGAGAGATACCCACGCTGGTCCACACCATGTTGTACAACACCACAGTCTGACAGAAATGGACTCAACTGCGCATGCCTGGTAAAAGCGTATCTATCAGCGTCTCCAATCTGCTGCCGTTCCTCTCATCACAAAACCGATACAACAGGCGACATCAGGCCCATTTTAACAGAGAAAGTTTGTTTTTGCTGCACGGTAGTGGTTTAACTGAACACGTTTCACTTGTTAAAAAAAAAAACTCTAAAAACAAAATATTTGCCAGGTACATGGCTGCAGAAGAGAGTTAATATTCAGCAAAGATCACTGACGATGCTGGATATATTTTTGTTGTTGTTTGTTTATTTGTCTCTTTCTTTATGTACAGATGTAAAGAACAGTTAAAATGTTGAAATATTATTTAACATGTATGAATGTGTTTATGAATACTCGGTAAACACTGATGGCAAAGGGTGGGGTTTAATAAGTTGTTTATTTTACTTCTGCCCACTCCTTTTCCAGTATGTCTGGTTTTGTTGTTTCTTTCTTTTTTTTAAGTTACTTTTTTATGTTTTATTTTATTGGACAAACTGAAATAAACTTTCCAAACCAAATGAAGAGATGAAGCGATGTTCACGCAGCTGCTTCGTTCTTCTGGTTATGTTCTGCTTTATGCTGGTTTGTGTTGAAGATAAAAAGGCCAATTAATGGGATTTAATTAATTTATTACAGAGAGATTTATATGGAGAACGCTACAGTATTATTTATAATGTCCATGAATTATTATGAAAATATATATAAAATGTGGAATCTTTATAAATGATCAAATGTCCTGATTTCATTTGACAGTCAGCTGTTATTACATCCACCCCCACACACCTCTTAAGGTGGAATTAGACCTCAGAAATAGTTTCTGTGTGCCAGGAGAGTTTAACTGGTTTACTCCCATTTATCTAAAAGTTATATTCAGTTGTGCTCATAAGTTTCCATATCCTGCAGAACTAATTATTTCTTGGCCATTTTTCACAGAATATGAATGATAACATGTTGATGAGACTCTTTATTTTCTCTGGTGATAAAGCTGCTTATTCTTCATGAGCTTTTTCTTTTATTATTTTATTGTTCTCCACATAACACAATAAAACTAAAAGACAGTTTCTGTCACTTTGCTGTGAAGCGCTTTGTCTAATTTATATCAAACATTTGTTTCTTCTTCAGGTGAAACTGAGATATTTTGCTTCTTTGAGCCGATAATATCACCCTGCGGCTCCACCGTTGTTCTGCCGCGTCGCCTCGACCCCCAGCAGGATGCAACATACACCACAGTGAAATGGACTCAGCAGGACGATGTCGTACACATTTATAAAGGTGGAGAAGACGTTACTGGAGAACAAACAGAAAGGTTTGAAGGACGTACATCTCTGTTCTCTGAAGGTCTCAGAAAAGGAAATCTGTCTCTGGAACTTTCCTCTTTAAAACTCTCCGACTCTGGAAGATACAAGTGTTCCTTTCAGGACGGATCAGAGGAGAAGAGTTGTTATGAAGCTCTCATTGTTGGTAAGTTCATAAAATATTCTCCACATAATAAAAACTGCAACGTTCTGCTTTCCACACCTCCTTCTTTTTCCATTATTACCCTTAAATCCCTAAATATTATTGCTACAACAGCAGCATGATGTTGGTGATGTTAAAGGAGTTAAGTGATAAACAGAGACTAGAATAAAGTATTGATGGACATCAGATGCTTTGATTGGATCATTTATTATACAGAAAGAGTTTTTGCTGAATTTAACCCTTAATTCAGATTTTGTTTGTTTGTTTACATAACTAATAAACACCCTTTCCATGTCTCTGATGTAGCAGCTGCTCGTCTTGGACTTCAAGTTCTCGTCTAAATTTAGTTGTTTGTTTTTTCCAGAGGAGTCTGAAGTGATCGGATCACATGATCCAATCCCAGCAGAGTCGGGTCAGGATGTGATTCTACCATGTCACCTGGAACCTCCGTTTGATGTGTCCACTCTGACAGTGGAGTGGAGACACAATAATACTGTGGTGCATGTTTATAGACTTTCTGGAGACGATCCAGATGTTCAACACCAGAAGTTTAAAGGCAGAACGTCTCTGTTTCATGATGAAATGATTCATGGAAACATTTCTCTCAAACTGGAGAACATAACTAAAGATGATGAAGGAAATTACACCTGCTATGTTCCCAATCTAAACTGTCAGGTGAAAAAAGGAAACATCAACCTGAAAGTTGGTGAGTATTGATGAAGACATTTAACTAAATGAAACATTGTTTTATAAAATATTTACATAAATATCCAGTTTGTATTTTCTGTGTGTGGAACATCATGTAAACATGTTTCTATTCAACCTGAATATTTAGTGTTATTTTCTCTTACAGTGTCGAACGATGAAGAAACAAACAAGAAAGGTCAGATTTTTATTTTTAAAAATGCAAAAAATTAAAATAGAACATTTTTTTAAGTCCTAAAGTTTTTGCTCATCTTTTGCATTTTCAGTGGAAATGAATGAAAATAATTAGAAGTTTTAACTTTTAGAAATCATCAAACTGTAACTTTTCTCTTTGCTGCAAATCAGCTAAATATTCTGCTGATAAACTTCTGGTTGTTTCTTTCTTTAAATTCTGACTTTATTTCATGTTTTGTATAAATTTAGTTTTTGTTTTTATTTGTTTTTTCCATAAACATGTTCTTTATCTCTAACCAGCAGGCGGTGATCAGCAGACACCTATACTTGACCCAACAGGTAAATAACATCACAGAACTGTTAATAAAATAATAAACTGTATATTATTTACAGTATAAAACATTTTCTCTCCACCAGCAGGAAACAAATAAATGTTAAACTGGTGTCCAGTTAAATGATGGATCAGATTATAATGACTTAAAGTTGAAGTTTTATTTGTATGTTTTTGTTTTTAATGGAATCAGTTTAACCTTTGTTTTACTATTTATATTATTTCTCTGTTTTGCAGGACTTTACATTGGTCTTGGTGTTGTTGTTCCTGTCCTTGTTCTCCTTGCTGCTGTTGGTCTTTACAAGCGTAAGTCTCAGTTTTCTCCTCTTTTCATTTCCAGCAGATTCTTTCCTTCTGAACTTTCAGATGAAGTTAAACAAACTAAATCTACATCTTTAATCACATGTAGAATGTTTTCACTGGTTTATACAGAAATATCATGAGGTTTTCATGGATCAGTCCAACACAAGGTGTGTGTTAATAAGAAGTGACTGATTTATTATAAATGCAGAAAAGAAAAACAAACTAATAAAAAATTAACATTAGCAGGGTGTTTCAGTGAAACCAGCGTCTCTACAATGAAACACGGATCAAACACGCTCACTAGCAGTAAATTACTGGGTTCCTTTAATCAAACCAATTAAATTCTTGTCAGGATTTAAAGAAAAAAATGGAGATTTGACCAAAAATACAACTTGTGTTAAATCTGACTTTGTGATCTCTTCGTTCCTCACTCCAGTCTGGGCCTGACTGTAAAATATGTCAATGTGTGGAAAGTCCTGCTAGCATGATTAGCGCCAGGACAGTCTTTGCTACTTTTGCTGTTATTGTGTGAACAAATCAATGGAGTTAAAAGTTCATATCATGACACGAAGCTCAAAAGTAATAGAAAACAATCTGACTCTGTGGAGCGGTTATACTGTTCACAAGCCACAGGTAAGTTATCTGAACATTTTCACCATGAAAACTGCTTTTCTGAACAGTTTTAAGTTTCAGAAAACTCTTTTCATTTGGACTAAAGTTAGAAATGCCAAGAAAAACCCGAGTTTGTCACAATCATTGTTTCCATGTGGACAGGACCTTCCTAAACTCTGTTTGCTGTTTCCTGCAGGGAGGCGTAGAAGAAGACAACGACGTGAAGCTGGAGGGTCTTACCAAGGAGGTAGAAACAGAACATCTCACTTTAATTTCTCACCTAGAAAATATATAAATATCAAAGGTTTAGATGCACTTTCCCCAAAATAAATTCACAGATAAACACTGTAAGAGATAAGATAAGCTGGACTGTAAATGTTAGTAAATATAGAATAAAACAACTTTTTTTTTTTCCATTATTTGGTTTGTGTTTTGTGGATCTGATAAAAAAAAAATCCTCCTGATAGAAAAAAATGTTCTTTGTAAGGAAATAAGCAGCAGCTTTCATCCTTCTTTAACCATTTCATCTCCTTTATCAGACATAAAGCAAACAAATGATACAAGCAGGGACTCAGTGATTAACTAACAAGTCATTTATTTGTTTTAGCTGCTTACAGGAAGGATGAACAGGGAGAAGAACGGGTTAAACTGAACAATGACAATCAACCAGATCAAGGTAAAAACTGAGACTTCTGTTTCATTTATCATCTAACAAACCTGAAACCAAAACATAAACAGATGAAAGAATAAATCAGAAATATTTTTTATAAGATGCAGGGAATGAAAAATACTCCCAACCTTTACAGAAAAACACATGAAACACACGAGCAAACATGAAGTTTTGGAACATTTATATTTTCATGAACAATGGAACATGTTTACACGTGATTCACATGAAAATGTTCCACAAACACGTCCTTCACATGTGTACGTACACGTGTGTGTTATTTTACAGAACTGGATGATGATATTAGATAACTTAGATTTGTAAACATTTACACTGGATCATGTTTCCTTCTTACTGCAGACTTCATGCTGCAGACAGAAAGTTTTATACTTTAACATGTTATTCTTGTTTTCACTCCTAAATAAATCAGATCAATGATGCAGAAAAGCAAAATAAACACATTTTAAAACATGAACAGGAGCAGAGTATTGAAGTGAAACTAATGAACCAAGTTACACGTGTTTATAAAGCTTCTTCATCTGTAACTTGATTCATAAAAGAGTCAGAAATAAATAAATTGATCGATACGGATCAATAATTTCACCTTTCTGAAAAAGAGCATCAACATAAAGAGTAAAAAGTGATCAAATCTGCATCAGATCAGTTTTATTGACTAAACTTAAAGAGCTCTGCTGTAATCCTCTGAAAAAGCCGTCCAGCAGACATTTTCCTCCAAAGTGAATTACACCTGAGACAGAACACCAGTATGACATTAAACAGGAGGAGGAATCCCAGTTCAGTGTTAAACAGACCTCTGGGGGTCCAGTTGGATACTGGTGCTGCCATGATTTCATCCCACATCTTCACGTTGGCATCAGAACACGCAGCTTATTCAGGGCTGAGTCGTCTCCGTCCACATTAAAGAAACAAAAAGTCTGTCAGGAACCAAAGTAAAGATGGAGATTTGGCTCCATCTCTAAAGCCACGTTTACCAGTCAGAAGACTCACAAAAACCAGAGACTTCTGTTAGACCTGGTCTTGTAACGCCTCTGTTCCAGTTAGAGACTGTATATTTACACTGTATGGAGACATGTGAGCATGATTAGCACCAGACCATGCTGCCGTTGCCATGTGAACAAGATGAAAACATGAACCACTCAGGTGGTGGTGGATGATCTGGATCACTAAAACAAAGATGTCTGTCATTCTGTCCACACGTAAACACCACAGATCATCTGAAAACCTTCACCATGTGTAATGGGGACTTTACTGCGCTGGTCTGGTTCAGTATTGTTGTGATCGCGGAGTGTGCATTGGTTAAAATGCAAGAAAAAATCCAGGGGAATCCTTCAGGCTCCTTTATTCCAAGGTTTACATACTATATGGAATATACATGTGTGGGTGTGGTTCTGCCTCATGAACACACACTTAAGATAAAAAACACACAGAAGAACACACCACCATCCCCGAAGCTTCGGACCAAACTAATAAAAACTATTACTGAACATTTTAGCTCACAAGCGGCCTCTAGTGGTCGGCCTGAAAACTGCAGCCGAGGTACAACGCAATAATAAATAGTCCTGATAGAGTCCTGTCTTCTTAACACCATGGAAACTGTTTTCTTCTACCTGCAAACATGTAGACGAGGTCTTAGTGATGATCTTTGTGTTTGTTGTTTCTGCAGGGAATCGTTCGGGACATGAAGCTCTTCCACAGAAACATGGAATCATCGAGACAGAATCCATCATGACGGTAAGGACTTGTGTCTCTTTTTTATTTCTTAACTGACAGTTAATTAATTTGACAACTTTAAGGGACTGATCATGATGCCGACAGATGTTTCTCCAGATGTTTGTGAAGCAATCCTACACAGTTCTCTTTGGCTACGTTCAGACTGCAGGTGTTTAATGTTCATTTCCGTTGTTTTTGCTTTGTCAGATCTGATATTTTGTGTGGCCGTTCACATTAGATAGATAGAATTATGTTGTTTTTTTTTTGTTTGCTTGTTTGTTTTTTTTTCACTAATGTACATGAAATATAACAGAAATATTCACTTCAAGATACTGTGTATTATTTTGTGTTGCAGAATGGTCATGAGACGGACCTGATGACATCCGAAGAGAAAAAACAACTCATCGGCAACTGATCTGACTTCACTTCACTTCAGGTTCTGGAAGAGAAAAGGAGCCAGACGGCCTGAAGCAGTTCGACCGGGAGCAGATGGAAGATAGGTTTGAGATAAATGAGTCATTATTTCTGTAAATTACATTTATGTAGCTCTTCATGTGTAATTACAGTGTAAATACACTCTCCGTGTATACGTGGGTTCTCTCTGAGTTCTCCAGCTTCCTCCCAGTTAACTAGTTACTCTAGTTACTGGCCTTAGGAGTGAGTGTGAGTGGTTGTTTGTCTCTGTGTGGCCCTGTGATGGACTGACGAGCTGTCCAGGCTGTCCTATCCCAGCTGTCTTTTATATATTTTTATATTATAATAGTTGTTCTATGTGGCTGGTTTTACCTGATTAATCTGTTACATGTGTTTGTTAAAATGATTTGTTTTATTTGTATGATTGAATTTATTTTTATGACCTTTTGGTGGCTGGATGAAGATGTCTGACATCTGGATGAGTTTTCTTTCCCTTCTCTTCTTTGCCATTAAATGCAAATTGTTTGTAAGTTTGGTGTTCAAGGTTTCATTTTACAACTTGATTGTTACATTGAATTTGATCGCTGCTGTGATTGAACTGTTTTTATGACATATTGTGTTGTTTTTGCTTATTTTAACTTCATATTTCATTGAACATGTAGCTGTAATTGTGTGGTCATATACATGTCATTGTAATCTTTAGATTCTTCATTGAACTGAGAGAACCAAAAGCCAAAAACTGTTTTAATAGACTATAAATACATTTAACAGATTAACACAGATTGTCATTTTCATTTTCCTCAAGAATAAACAGTGAAATATGATAATATGACAATTTTATGCACTATATTGTTATTTTAATGCTGTTTTTGATCGACCACTATCTACTGTTGAAAAGACGAATAATTTATGGGTTTAACTAACAGATTTCTTACTTGTACAAATAAACCAGAACATGGAATTACTCAATGTTCTCTTCTGTTTTCTGTTTCCATTCATGATTAACCTCACGCCCAGCGCTTAACAAGTCATGACTAATAATGTACGCAGACCTGGAGTGGTGCAAAAAGCAGGTATGCACTGAATGCAGGAATGCAAAGCAATGGAGGGGAATTATTTCTAGGATGAATTTTCTGTATACACCATCTTTACATGTGGAACTGATATGATGAATAACGGAGGCACGTTACTGATGAGGCATCCCCGCTTCTTCATCTCAGCCCATCATCCCTCCAGAGGTTCCAGTGCCTCTACTGGGAGCATGATCATGGGAGGGCGCTGGAGATTTAAGGTTTTCATTTGAGTCTTGTCATCTGGAGCTAAATATGGTGAAACAGGAAAGGAAGTTCTCCAAACAGGGAATGGAAGATGGAGAAGGAGAAAAGTTTTGTTGTGATGAAGACAACTTCTCTAAGCTGCAGAGGTTCGGTAAGGATCATGTTGAGCAGGCGGCTGGAAAAACAAAACGGGAGAGAAAGAAGGTATAAAACATGAACAACAAGCCTCTAGTTGGGAGTGATGATGATGATGATGAACTGTTCTAATGGCAGAGAGGCTCCAGCTTCACTATAAAACAACTACAGAACTGATAAAACAGAATAAACTAGAAAATCAGTCGGAGAGCTCAAACCTCCTCCAAGCACAATGTTCAAGATTCCTTTGAAAGAATTCCTGGATCCAAACAGTGATCCGGACCACCACCGAAATGAAATCGCTTCTTCCTTTTAACATTTCCAACAACTGCTGAAACTTTTAGAGATGTCTTGAACACAAACAAACATTAAAAACAACCTCATTGGTGGAGGTAACAACACTTTCATGTTTAATATAAAAAAGTACAGATCCTAAAACATTGTGTATTAAACAGTCAGTATGCAATCATCCTGATGACTTCTCTGCATTCTGAGTTCATCTGCTTGCTATCTGAATATTATTTAATTGTTACAGAAATACATCATAAAAAGTAAAAGTACTGCAGTGATTAAACTTTATCACCTTCATTCTTCTCTTCCAGCCTCTTGTAAAGACAGCGAGGTGGAACATCTCTAGAAGCTTCTTTTCAGCACATCTGGACAAACACTCATTTCTTATATATGACTGTATATCAGCAGCCTATCCTTCCAATAAACAGAACATTTACAGAAATACTGCATTGCTAATGCGGTTAGAAAATGATTAGGTCATATTAAACTTTAACATTTAGTCATTTTGACATGATGTCGTGCATGATTTCTACTGGTTTAATGATGTTGTATATATATTGTTGTTCAGGTAAAATGTTGTCCAAGCAGCCTGCTGGTTCTTCATGAACACACCAGACAAACCTCCAGTTTTCCTGTTTTCCTCCTATTTCTTCCTGTTTTCTCGAAGCAGCACGTGACGACTCGGAGTCTTTTTATTCTAAACTTTTAAAATAAAAAATAAAAAAAAGATTTTCTTGATGTTGACAGCACGAGAAGCTCCATCATGAGGAACCTGCATCCCCCCCCCCACTGTGTCTCGCTTTGCGGCCTGCAGCAGCAGCAGGAGGCTGACATGCCATGTAAAGATGCTTCTTTACAGAACATTGGAGCTTCTTTTAGTTTAGTTTCTCATATCTCTAAAATATTTCGTTGAGATATTTACGGGAAAATGAAATGGAAAAGCAATAAGATTTTATTTAGACTTTTTATCTAGTTTATTTGTTTCATCTATCCCATGGAAATATGTAGGCCTATAAAATAATACACTGTCAGATTTATGTAGGTTTATTTATAAACATAATATGGTCATATTTATATAACAGAAATACTTTATAAAAACGGACTAGTTTTCTTGTCATGTTAATCCCTGAGGTAAAATTTGTCGTGATGTGTATGTATGAAATTCCTTTCTAGTTCAGGCTGTCCTTCAGTGAGTCGCGGTGTGTTTGGTGACTCAAATTTACCATCCTCACTTATTAAATGGGTAACAAGGAACAAGGAAATGACTGAATAAAAATGAAAGGATATCGTGGAAAGAAAGACATGATAAATCCCGCGATCGTCTCTGACGACTGAAGCACTGTAAAGATTTACGTGTATTTATTTGTTTAGCCTGTATTTATTTAACATATTTTCGAGCCAAAACGGTGGCAGAGAAGATAAACTAATAAAAGAGAAAACACTTGACCAGGTCTGATGGTGGACTTTTTCTTACCTGTAGCTTGTTTAGTGCCTTTCAGAAGATCGATTAGTTTTACAGCCCAAAAAAGCGCCTTAAACTGCATCATTCAGTCGCAAAAGGAAGAGATTTCTAATCCGCTGTTTCTTTCTTTGATTTTTTTTTTTTTTTTTTTTTTTTTTTTAAAGAAACACAGTTGTTCTCCTCCCAGTCTGTTAAAAGGGCCCGGTTTGCTGCTGTTGGTGCGGTTTGGCGCCACTTGGTGGCGAATTAATTAATGTGGTTTCGTTTTAGTCAGGCACGTTTTTGGCCACCTAAGGCAAGGACCACGCTACTTTTCTCACGAAATTTAGACAGGTGTTTGAAGTGGAACTATTATGAGCATTTCAGGCTAATTATTTTTTATTTCTGAGACCAGAAGGGCTGGGATTGATGGAGTTATTGCCACAAATCGCTTTATTTACTTCAGACCGACCCTCTCCGTAGGCTGTCAGATCAGCCTGTGGGCAAAAAGAGTGGATTGAGACTCTTCCGCATTAAGCCCCGCCTCCCGCCACTGCACTACATCGGGAGCGCGCACCGCACCTGCTTTCGCCGTCATTATAACATCTCATAAACAGAAGGATTAGGCTAATATGAACTCAATAAAAACAAAAATAAAATACAATGTCAACACATTGCATACAGCCCTACATGTTGGAACCTGAATCAGAGCCTGAAAACGAAGTGGAAAACTGCAACCCACAGCAACGAATGCAGCAGGATGTCTCTCTTTGGTAAACTCACCAGCCATCGTTGGAAATAACTTTATCCAACATTTTCCACCCGCCTGATGTATTTGCACATGCCCTTGTTAACCAGTAGAAGGTAACCAATCACCGAACCTTATCCCCCGGGACGTCACAAGAATTTCCAAGTAGAAAAAACTCTAAAACGACGCGTTTTTTGTCGCCATGGAAACCGAATGGCGAGCGTGCTGGAACTCAAACTCAAACTCAAACATGCGTTTAGGTGATAAAAAACAGTGTCGTTCACATGTATGATGAGGATTCAACACTGTAACACTGTAGAAAGCTCAGAAAACTCCAAATACCATAATAGCACCCCTTTAAGTTTTCCCCAAAGTTGTCATTCCATGATTTGTGCGTGCAGTAGCAGTGCAGAACTGGAAAGTCATTGGTGATTGTATGTTTCTACATAGAGATTCTTGTTAATTTAAGTTGTTAACTTTATGCTGCTACTTCAGCTAAATAGCACTGCACGAAAGAGATATCACATGTAAAAATTAGGCTGTTTACTTCCTTGTATTTTCAGAAACCACAATTGCATGGTAACGTTTGAAGGACTAATGGCCTGGATTTTTCTTGAGAAGATTACATTATGTTCTAACCGGACATACTGCAGCGGTTATCACCTTCAGTCTTTCATACCAGCAAGTTAAAATACATTCCTCACGCCAAGTAATCACTGCCCCCCCTTTCCGACCACATCTGCAGCGCTGCAACCCAGCTGGGACACACAAGAACACCAGTATTTTAACAATAAATAAACTGGAGTCAGAGTCGTCTCATTTACATCCGTCCATTTTATAATATGAAACAAAGGAATGAACCACTTTCAGCATCATCTAGCGCATTTTGTTCCAGCGTGTCTTGTGGACTCGTTCATTTTCCCCGCCAGCTTCGAATCTGTGGCAGTGGGCAGCACCACCTTCATCCCTAGTGAACATCCTCCTCCTGTGGATGAAGATGCAGCTCTCTCCCTACATTTTATTGTCTGACCACTTTATATTTACTTTCGGGATAAGTCCGGTCGCCGATGAGACAAGCTGATAGCATCTGTCCCCTGCTGACCTCCTCTGCCTTTCTGGTGGTAGTGATGTCCATCCGTCTCCAACAGATAAAATAGTTTTACATTTTACAACCTCATCGATTAGAATTTCTACCTCATTTTCCAGAAAATTGATCTCTTTTGCTTTTTTTCCTGCTGAACAGTCATGGAAATGAGATGGATTAATATTTATCAAGGGTGTTCACCTGTCGTTTTATGGCCAACATGTAGGCGTGACAAGATGTTCCCTTTCGTGCGCAACATTCAGTGTTGATCCTGATTTATAAAGCGAAAAAGGTATGGGACGTGCAAGCGCACTGCTTTGGAAATCATGAAGTTTTTTTGCGCCGCATTTCCTGTTTTCCGTACGTACACCACCTGTAATCATCGTTGCAATGCACAGTTTGATAAATGAGGCCCCAGGTCTTGATGTCTGTAAGACATTTTTGTAATCTAAGAAACAGATTGGTTTCATCTGGCTTCTTGGAAGGGTAGATCTGAGTGTCATCCACATAGCAATGAAAATTTATACCATACTGCCTGATGATGTTTCCCAAGGGAAGCATGTATAATGTGAAAAGTATTGGTCCAAGTATAGAACCCTGAGGAACTCCATGACTTACCCTGGTGTGTGAGGAAGACTCATCATTTACATTTACAAACTGAAATCTATCAGAGAAATATTACTGGAACCAGTCTAATGCGGTCCCTTTAATCCCAATAACATGTTCCAGCCTCTGCAGCAGAATATTGTGATCAATAGTGTCGAATGCAGCACTGAGGTCTAAAGGAATGAGTACAGACAGAAGTCCTTTATCTGAGGCCATGAGAAGATCATTAGTGACTTTCACCAGTGCTTTCTCTGTGCTACGATGAGCTCTAAATCCTGACTGAAACTCTTCAAACAGATTGTTTCTGCTCAGACAGGCGCATAGTTGGGTTGAAACTGTTTTATCAAGAATTTTAGACAAGAAGGGGAGATTAGATATTAGTCTATAATTAGCTAAAACTCCTGGATCCAGAGTTGGTTTTTTAAGCAACAGTTTAATTACAGCTGTCTTAAAATATTGAGGTACATATCCTATTAATAGAGATGAATTGATCAGGTCTAGTACAGATGTATTGATTAAGAAACATATTTCCTTAAATAATCTGGTTGGGATGGGGTCTAAAACACAGGTTGAAGGTTTAGATGAAGCTATTATGTTGGTTAACTCGGAGAGCTGTACAGGCAAGAAATGGTCCAAATGACAATCAGCTTCTAAAGACGTCTCTAAGGCTGCTGCAGATGAAATATTATTAGTAGTGTTAAGGTTATTACTGATTTCCTTCCTGATGGAAACTATTTTGTTTACAAAGAAACTCAAAGTCGTCACAGCTGAGGTTGAAAGGAATAGATGGCTCAACGGCACTATGGCTCTTAGTCAGTCTGGTTACAGTGCTGAAAAGAAACCTGGGGTTGTTCTTCTTCTCCTCTATCAATGATGAATAATAAGCTGTTCTAGCCACATGCAAGGCTTTTTTGTACACAATTAAACTTTCTTTCCAGACTTTGCAACACTCTTCTGAGCCAGATGAACGCCATTTTCTTTCCAAACGTCTTAGTGTCTGTTTTAAAGCTTGAAGCTTTAAAACCATGGGGGCCGCTTCTTCTGACTGTCTCTCTTCTTCGTGAGAGGAGCAACATTATTTAGTGTTATACGCATTAAAGCTGTCACTCTAGCAACACATTCATCGACCTGTGTCGGAGTAAAGCTCCAGTGTGATGATGAGAATGAGTCGGTCTGTGGACATTTTGGGAAAATCCAATTGAACTTAATAGCAATGCAGTATTTGTGTAAATGTTCTGTTTATTGGAAGGATAGGCTGCTGATATACAGTCATATATAAGAAATGAGTGTTTGTCCAGATGTGCTGAAAAGAAGCTTCTAGAGATGTTCCACCTCGCTGTCTTTACAAGAGGCTGGAAGAGAAGAATGAAGGTGATAAAGTATAATCACTGCAGTACTTTTACTTTTTATGATGTATTTCTGTAACAATTAAATAATATTCAGATAGCAAGCAGATGAACTCAGAATGCAGAAAAGCCATCAGGATGATTGCATACTGACTGTTTAATACACAATGTTTTAGGATCTGTGCTTTTTTTTTTTTTTTTTACTAAACTTGAAAGTGTTATTACCTCTGCCAATAAGAGTGTTTTTTATGTTTGTGTTCAGGATATCTCTAAACCACATTATATATATATATATATATATATATATATATATATATATATATATATATATATATGTAATAAATTTTTTTACTTCAGAAAATTCATCCTAGAAATAATTCCCCTCCATTGCTTTGCATTCCTGCATTCAGTGCATACCTGCTTTTTGCACCACTCCAGGTCTGCGTACATTATTAGTCATGACTTGTTAAGCGCTGGGCGTGAGGTTAATCATGAATGGAAATAGAAAACAGAAGAGGACTAGGTCAACTACACTGAGTGATTCAACATTCTGGTTTCTTTGTACAAGTAAGATTTGTTCGTGAAATAACTCTCAAACCACAACTGCTGCTCTCGTGAACCCATAAGCCATTCGTCTTTTCAACAGTAGATAGTGGTCGGTCAAAAACAGCATTAAAATAACAATATAGTGCATAAAATTGTCATGTTATGATATTTCACTGTTTATTTCTGAGACAAAAAATTACAATCTGTGTTAATCTGTTAAATGTATTTATATTCTTTAAAAACAGTTTTGTCCATAGCTTTTGGTTCACTCAGTTTAATGAAGAACCTAAAGATTACAATGACATGTATATGATCACACAATTACAGCTACATGCTCAATGAAATATGAAGTTAAAATAATGGCAACAAGCCATTTCAATAAAACAATCAAGTGGTAAAATGAAACCTTGAACACCAAACTTATAAACAACCTGCAGTTCAACATTTTAATGGCAGCGAAGAAAAGGAAAGAAAACTCATCCATCTTTATTTATGAATCTTTATTCATGAATATACCAGAAAAAAGCTTAAAAATAGGTATCCACTACATATTTTTTTCAGTGTTCAGACCAGCAAGACTGAATCTTCTACATGTAAGATTGTAAAACATGTAAAAAATAAACAAATGTTGTAAAATGAAACCTTGAACACCAAACTTACAATTTGCATTTAATGGCACAGAAGAAAAGGAAAGAAAAATCATCCAGATGTCAGACATCTGGATGATTTTATTTGGATGATTGAAATAAATTCAATCATACAAATAAAACAAATCATTTTAACAAACACATGTAACAGATAAATCAGGTAAAATAAGCCATAAAACAACTATTACAATATAAAAACAAATATGAACGATGGATGCAGTACCTCCAGGGTCACTGCAACAGACTGATGACATCATTCGCTCTACTGGTGTGGTTGCCATGGCAAACTGGGGAGCAGGGATCCTAAAGGCTTTATGTTCATTCTATGTTCTTTATTTTTCTTAATAATATTTGATTTAATTACATAAATGCTGTTATATGGTTAAGATTACAGAAATTCAACTAAATGAAAAATTGTCATCTAGTTGAAATTTGTAAACTTTTACCGTTTCATGCATGAATTAATAAAAAAAAAGCAAATTTTTTTTTAAATACAGTATTTTTCCTCTACACATATTCAATTACATTATTTCATTTATTAGTGCTATTCAGAATTCTTCATGATTTATGATTTATTTGAATGTATTTCATAAAATATTCATAAAATGACATATAATCATAATTATATTCTGTAAATCTTCTATAAAATATAGCTGTCTTATTGCATTATGTTTAATTATATCATATATTTATTTATTCTCCAGGATATGGAAACTTATTGGATGACCCACTAACATCCACTGCAGTGGTTTATTTTAAAAATATAATCTTTATTCATGAATATACCAGAAAAAAGCTTAAAAATAGGTATCCACTACATATTTTTTCCAGTGTTCAGACCAGCAAGACTGAATCTTCTACATAAGAAACATGTAAAAACCAAACAAAATAAAACTCCTGGTATTGTTAGAACTGGATTATACAGAAGCGTAGAAGCTGTCACTCAAACATAAAAAGGGACCATATCACTTTACAGCAGGATAGTTTCATTGTGAAAACGTGAAACTTGTAACGTGATACGTTTAGTGGTTAAAACATGGAATATAAACTGTATTCTGCATGCAGGGATATGACTGATTTACCAAACAGGATGAATTTGTAGGCTACCTAAAAGGACAGACAGAGATGGTGGTGCATGGACGACACTGTGACACACCAGACACGACTTTGTCTTCATGTCAGCAACTTCATTCTCCCAGTCCAGCAGGACGTATTCAATCATTTTCATTTTAGCTTTCAGAAGAAAGCAGAGTGGTGATCCACAGACACCAGGGCTTGATGTCACATGATTAAATTGTCACATTGCAATTATTTTCTCAACTAGATCCATTTAGCATCTTCCAAAGTAAATACAGGAATATTCCAAACGGTAATAAATGCAGACTTGTAAGAGGACACATTCAACATTATCTTGTCATACTTCATCCGCTACAACTGAACGTAATGTAATTACACAACGCTTGCCTTTGCAATAAATAGAAAAAAAAAATTATCAGCAATATTGTACAGAAGATTTGATAATTATGATTGTATGTTATTCTCTAACTATTTTTTAGAGTACAATAGAACAAATAAAAAATACTAAATGTCACCAACAAAAAGTATCATTGCATATTTGTTGAGGTAAAATACTGTATTTAGAAAAATGTTGCATTTTTCTAGATCCATTTAGCATCTTCCAAAGTAAATACAGGAATATTCCAAATGGTAATAAATGCAGACTTGTAAGAGGACACATACAACATTATCCTGTCATACTTCATCCGCTGTTAGTTGTTAATTTTAATAACATTGTTGATGTGGACGTGCTTTTTTGAAATAAACCACTTCAGTGGATGTTTGCGAGTCATCCAATACGTTTTCACTCACGAGAGAATAAATAAATATATGATACAACATAATGAAATTACACAAAACATGAACAGGAACATCCAGGAAATAAAACACATATTAAGTGTGTTCATTCCCCTCCATAGCTTTTTCTCCTTCTTAAACCAGTCAGTAAACTTTAAATGTTTTTTTTTTTTTTTTTTTTGTAAAGACATCTCTCTTCATCCATAACTTATGGCAACTAAAGGCAAGTTGGACACTTATAAGGTAGTAATGTAGAAAAGGCTGCCTAAAGGATTGACTCTTTAAGGGGCGGAGCCTGGACTACCGTGAGCAGCTTGCCAGGCCAGAGGGGAGAAAAGGAAGAGATGAGAAGAGGATTTTCTTCCAGTTAAAGTGTAGTTCGGCACTTTAAGACTTATTTTCAGTTTGTTTGTAACCCCACTTGGATGTTTTTGTGCGTGAAGTCCAGTAAGTCAAGTCTAAGTTTGTAACGCAGTTAATTTAGTGGAAGTCGATATTCTTTTGCTTAATTGATGCCATGCACTGTTCACATGAGCAAATCATGCATGGCACAGAGGCAGCTTCATGCACATATAGAAAGCCTGTTTGTGAATTTATGCTAAAACTGTAATATTTTGCATGATTATTTAGTTGCTGATATTTCATTTTGTCCGAGAACCATACAAGACATGTCAAGTGTAAAGAGGACAAACTGGAACCTTCAGTTGGCTTAATAAATGCCGTTGAAGTTCAAGTGACTCGTTCTTTGGAGTTCTAACCGTTAGTTCTAATAGTTAGTTCTAACTCACAACAGTGGGTTGAACACTCCAACCAGCCCAGCACCGTCACTATCTTTCAAGTAAAGTAAGCGGATTTGTCCTGTTGGATCCGGGATCCCTCCTCTGAGGACTCAGACACACACATTCATACAGTCATGTCGCTTACTTATAAAGCACAAGAGACATATTATGTTGCTGCTAACTTGCTGCCTGATGCTCCTTCCCTCCCTCAGCAAAGCTGCCAGAGATCCTTTAGCTAGAGGAAAGAGGTCTCACTCTTTTTACTTTTTTTTTTTTTTTTTAACTGGCATGAAACTGAAACTTACTCACTTGCGTACAGAGATTGTCTATAGCGACACACATCGCACTCTAACAAGTATAATAGATTTAAACATATGACCATCGTGTTTTTTTTTTTTCTTTTGTAATGAATAACAACGCAAGACAGTAAAAATGTTTCAGAGTAAAAGTATCATCGTGATCCAAAATATGTAGTGGAGTAAAAGTAGGAGAGAAAAAAATAATACTTCAATAAGTAGAGATACCACCTTTTTTTTTTTTTTTTTACCACATATTCTACATTTTACTACTTAAGTACAGTAGTGAAGTTACTTCAAACTTTGTGTTTCACATTTTCACAATAAAACAATCTGGTTATAACTGGAATGGGAGTTTCACACTTTCAGACTGATGAGGGAAAAATGAACACATTTAATCACAGAACGCAGAACGTTTATCAGAACACTGAAGCACATGACTTCTGCTCATAACTTCGCGACTTTGGCGCGATTTTTCAGACCCCTCTAGACAAAGACCATCAACCAGTTGGGCAGCTTTATCTGGTGATTCTGGAGACTTTTGGAGACGAACATAAACGCATGTATAGTTTACTTTTCTCCATTAGCAGCGGCTACTGTGTAAGCTCCACCTGAAATGAAAAACTGCTGCTTCTTGGGGGACATACTGCTGTTTGATTCATCAAGATTAAAAAATTATTATTAGATAAATTGTTTTTATCAAGTCCCGCCCATAGTTATAACGTGATCTGGTCCCTTATTTTTATTTGGGTGACAGCGCTACGCTTCTGTAGGATCATAATACTCCTACAAAGTTAAATAAAAAGAAAGAAATGAGTGTTTGAGCTCTGAAAACTGGTTTTTGTTTGGTTTTTTTAAACAACCTGGAAGTCTCCTTTCCACCCTTCCAAGCTGTAATTATACATGAAGAGCTACATTAATGTAATTTACAGAAATAATGACTCATTTATCTCAAACCTATCTTCCATCTGCTCCCGGTCGAACTGCTTCAGGCCGTCTGGCTCCTTTTCTCTTCCAGAACCTGAAGTGAAGTGAAGTCAGAGCAGTTGCCGTTGAGTTGTTTTTTCTCTTCGGATGTCATCAGGTCCGTCTCATGACCATTCTGCAACACAAAATAATACACAGTATCTTGAAGTGAATATTTCTGTGATATTTCATGTACATTAGTGAAAAAAAAACAAACAAGCAAACAAAAAAACATAAATCTATCAGTTTGAATTATTTCATAGTTTTTCTATGAATAGTTTTATTTGTGGTTTTAAATCTGATACAGATTAGATTATTTTTGCAATCTAACTGCAGTCTGAGCAGCAAAGTGGTTTAAAATAATAATTAATGCGACGATGACATCACTCTGCATCAACACAGCAACAGGCGAAAGGTTAAATTAGAGGGAGACGCTCCGGGAATACTTCCACTGCTAAACAGCTTGAACTGCTGCCACTGTGGGACACGTTGGTTATTGACCTGCAGTGCATGTGGGTCTGTTCCAAGTGGGGGGGGTGAAGCGTCATGTTATTCATCTCCTGTACACGAGGAGAACTTCAGGGTTTTAATTACTCTGCTAATGTGAACGGCCACACAAAATATCAGATCTGACAAAACAAAAACAACGGAAATGAACATTAAACACCTGCAGTCTGAACGTAGCCAAAGAGAACTGTGTAGGATTGTTTCACAGACATCTGGAGGAACATCTGTCGGCATCATGATCAGTCCCTTAAAGTTGTCAAATTAATTATCTGTCAGTAAAGAAATAAAAAAGAGACACAAGTTATTACCGTCATGCTAGATTCTGTCTCGATGACTCCATGTTTCTGTGGAAGAGCTTCATGTCCCGAACGATTCCCTGCAGAAACAACAAACACAAAGATCATCACTAAGACCTCGTCTACATGTTTGCAGGTAGAAGAAAACAGTTTCCATGGTGTTAAGAAGACAGGACTCTATCAGGACTATTTATTATTGCGTTGTACCTCGGCTGCAGTTTTCAGGCCGACCACTAGAGGCCGCTTGTGAGCTAAAATGTTCAGTAATAGTTTTTATTAGTTTGGTCCGAAGCTTCGGGGATGGTGGTGTGTTCTTCTGTGTGTTTTTTATCTTAAGTGTGTGTTCATGAGGCAGAACCACACCCACACATGTATATTCCATATAGTATGTAAACCTTGGAATAAAGGAGCCTGAAGGATTCCCCTGGATTTTTTCTTGCATTTTAACCAATGCACACTCCGCGATCACAACAATACTGAACCAGACCAGCGCAGTAAAGTCCCCATTACACATGGTGAAGGTTTTCAGATGATCTGTGGTGTTTAAGTGTGGACAGAATGACAGACATCTTTGTTTTAGTGATCCAGATCATCCACCACCACCTGAGTGGTTCATGTTTTCATCTTGTTCACATGGCAACGGCAGCATGGTCTGGTGCTAATCATGCTCACATGTCTCCATACAGTGTAAATATACAGTCTCTAACTGGAACAGAGGCGTTACAAGACCAGGTCTAACAGAAGTCTGTGGTTTTTGTGAGTCTTCTGACTGGTAAACGTGGCTTTAGAGATGGAGCCAAATCTCCATCTTTACTTTGGTTCCTGACAGACTTTTTGTTTCTTTAATGTGGACGGAGACGACTCAGCCCTGAATAAGCTGCGTGTTCTGATGCCAACGTGAAGATGTGGGATGAAATCATGGCAGCACCAGTATCCAACTGGACCCCCAGAGGTCTGTTTAACACTGAACTGGGATTCCTCCTCCTGTTTAATGTCATACTGGTGTTCTGTCTCAGGTGTAATTCACTTTGGAGGAAAATGTCTGCTGAACGGCTTTTTCAGAGGATTACAGCAGAGCTCTTTAAGTTTAGTCAATAAAACTGATCTGATGCAGATTTGATCACTTTTTACTCTTTATGTTGATGCTCTTTTTCAGAAAGGTGAAATTATTGATCCGTATCCATCAATTTATTTATTTCTGACTCTTTTATGAATCAAGTTACAGATGAAGAAGCTTTATAAACACGTGTAACTTGGTTCATTAGTTTCACTTCAATACTCTGCTCATGTTCATGTTTTAAAATGTGTTTATTTTGCTTTTCTGCATCATTGATCTGATTTATTTAGGAGTGAAACCAAGAATAACATGTTAAAGTATAAAACTTTCTGTCTGCAGCATGAAGTCTGCAGTAAGAAGGAAACATGATCCAGTGTAAATGTTTACAAATCTAAGTTATCTAATATTATCATCCAGTTCTGTAAAATAACACACACGTGTACGTACACATGTGAAGGACGTGTTTGTGGAACATTTTCATGTGAATCACGTGTAAACATGTTCCAGTGTTCATGAAAATATAAATGTTCCAAAACTTCATGTTTGCTCGTGTGTTTCATGTGTTTTTCTGTAAAGGTTGGGAGTATTTTTCATTCCCTGCATCATATAAAAAATATTTCAGATTTATTCTTTCATCTGTTTATGTTTTGGTTTCAGGTTTGTTAGATGATAAATGAAACAGAAGTCTCAGTTTTTACCTTGATCTGGTAGATTGTCATTGTTCAGTTTAACCCCTTCTTCTCCCTGTTCATCCTTATGGTAAGTAGCTAAAACAAATAAATGACTTGTTAGTTAATCACTGAGTCCCTGCTTATATCATTTGCTTCCTTATGTCTGAAGAAAAAGAATAAAATGAGAATAAAAGAATAAAATGGGTTAAAGAAATATAAAAGCTGCTCCTTATTTCTGAATCACAATTCTGAAGAGATTTTACAAAGAACAATTTTTCTATCAGGAGGATTTTTTGTATCAGATCCATAAAACACAAAACAAATAATTATATAAAATTCAGTTTTTTCTATATATACAGACATAAACAGTACAAGTCATGAGTTTTATCAGTAATTTTTTTCAGGCAAAGTGTATCTAAAGCTTTGATATATTTGATAGATGAGAAATTAAAGTGAGATGTTCTCTGTTATTACCTCTTTGGTTTGGCCCAGCTTTACCTCTTTCTCTTGTTTTACACCACCCTGCAGGAAACAGCAAACACAGATATTCTTTAAGGTCCTGTCCAGATGTAAACGAGGATTTTAACAATCTCAAGTCTTTCTTGTCATTTCTAACTTTAATCCACATGAAAACACAGTTTTGTGAAACTTAAAACAATGTTTGGAAAACAGTTTCAGCTTTCAGATCACCCCCCTGTGATGTTTGGACAGCATGACGGACAGTCCACAGAGTCAGATTGTTTCCTGTTACCTGTGGGATTAGTGTCGTGATATGAGTGTTTAACTTGTTTGATTTGTTCCCATGACAACAGCGGATGTAGCAAATTTTGTCCTGGCGCTAATCATGCTAGCAGGATTTTCCACACATTTATATATTTTACATTCAGGCACAGACTGGAGTGAGGAACGAAGAGATCACAATGTCAGATTTAACAGAAGTTGTATTTTGGTCAAACTTTATGAGGCTAAATCTCATTCTTTTGGTTTAAAGCTGGGGTAGGTAATGTTGGGGAGCTATCAGGATATGAAAGTGGTACACTTTCTTCCTCTTTCTGTTTAGCAGGAGGAGGCAAATAAACCGAGCAGTCAGGAAATCCTTCCTGCATTTTCTTTTTCTGTTTGTTTCCCGAGTTTCTTCTTCACTACTTTGTATTTTCATCCCAACACGCTGTTTATATGCAGGTTGTGGCTATCAGGTATGCGCTGCTGGAGGGGGAGGAGGGGAGCCGGGAGAAGAAGCTACGAAATATAAGAAATGAACAACTTCAATTCGGTTTGAACGTTTGGATTGGTCAGAGTTTTTACAGATTTACAGTAAACTGAGGGGTCTGACTATATTTCTTACTGTTCATGATTACAGAATGTATAGACTACTATCAGGAGGAGGAACCACTTCACCCAGAGTAAAACGTCTCTGAGCAAGATAGTACATAAACTACACATTTAAATCCCGACAAGACTTTAATTGGCTCAATTAAAGAAGTTTTTTTTTTTTTTTTTAATCAATGCTTGATGTATTAATGTGTGTAACTTGGTTTATTGTAGAGACGATGGTTTCACTGAAACACGCTGATTTTTTTTTTTTTTAGTTTTTCTTGCTTTTCTTCATTTATAATAAATGTCACTTCTTACTAAACTAAAAGACTGCCCTCATGTTGGACTGATCCATGAAAACTTCATGATATTTCTGTATAAACCAGTGAAAACATTCTACGTGTGATTAAAGATGTAGATTTAGTTTGTTTTACTTCATCTGAAAGTTCAGAAGGAAAGAATCTGCTGGAAATAAAAAGAGGAGAAAACTGAGACTTACGCTTGTAAAGATAAACAGCAACAGCAACAAGGCCAACAAGGAGAACAGCAGCAGCAACACCAAGAACAATGTAAAGTGCTGCAAAACAGAGAAATAATATAAATAGTAAAACAAAGGTTAAACTGATTCCATTAAAAAACAAAAACATACAAATAAAACTTCAACTTTAAGTCATTATAATCTGATCCATCATTTAACTGGACACCAGTTTAATATTTATTTGTTTCCTGCTGGTGGAGAGAAAATGTTTTATACTGTAAATAATATACAGTTTATTATTTTATTAACAGTTCTGTGATGTTATTTAACTGTTGGGTCAAGTATAGGTGTCTGCTGATCACCGCCTGCTGGTTAGAGATAAAGAACATGTTTATGGAAAAAACAAATAAAACCAAAAACTAAATTTATACAAAACATGAAATAAAGTCAGAATTTAAAGAAAGAAACAACCAGAAGTTTATCAGCAGAATATTTAGCTGATTTGCAGCAAAGAGAAAAGTTACAGTATGATGATTTCTAAAAGTTAAAACTTCTAATTATTTTCATTCATTTACACTGAAAATGCAAAAGATGAGCAAAAACTTTAGGACTTAAAAAGATTTTCTACATTAATTTTTTGCATTTTTAAAAATAAAAATCTGACCTTTCTTGTATGTTTCTTCATCGGTCGACACTGTAAGAGAAAATAACACTAAATATTCAGGTTGAATAGAAACATGTTTACATGATGTTCCACACACAGAAAATACAAACTGACCATTTATGTAAATATTTTATAAAACAATGTTTCATTTAGTTAAATGTCTTCATCAATACTCACCAACTATCAGGTTGATGTTTCCTTTTTTCACCTGACAGTTGAGTTTAGGAACACAGCAGGTGTAAATTCCTGCATCATCTTTAGTTATGTTCTCCAGTTTGAGGGAAATGTTTCCATGAATCATTTCATCATGAAACAGAGACGTTCTGCCTTTAAACTTCTGGTGTTGAACATCTGGATCGTCTCCAGAACTTCGATAAACATGCACCACAGTATTATTGTGTTTACACTCCACTGTCATATTGGACACATCAAACGGAGGTTCCAGGTAAAATCGTAGATTCACTTCCTGACCCGACTCTGCTGGGATTGACTCATGTGATCCGATCACTTCAGATTTTCCTGGAAAACAAACAACTAAATTTAGACGAGAACTTGAAGTCCAAGACGAGCAGCTGCTACATCAGAGACATGGAAAGGCTGTTTATTAGTTATGTAAACAAACAAACAAATTATGAATTAATGGTTAAATTCTGTTTTTCCTCAAACAGCGAGGATTTAATAACAGCTGACTCTCAAATGAAATCAGGACATTTGATCATTTATAAAGATTCCACATTTTATATATATTTTCATAATAATTCATGGACATTATAAATAATACTGTAGCGTTCTCCATATAAATCTCTCTGTAATAAATTAATTAAATCCCATTACTTGGCCTTTTTATCTTCAACACAAACAAGCATAAAGCAGAACATAACCAGAAGAATGAAGCAGCTGCGTGAACATCGCTTCATCTCTTCATTTGGTTTGGAAAGTTTATTTCAGTTTGTCCAATAAAATAAAACATAAAAAAGTAACTTAAAAAAAAGAAAGAAACAACAAAACCAGATATACTGGAAAAGGAGTGGGCAGAAGTAAAATAAACAACTTATTAAACCCCACCCTTTGCCATCAGTGTTTACCGAGTATTCATAAACACATTCATACATGTTAAATAATATTTCAACATTTTAACTGTTCTTTACATCTGTACATAAAGAAAGAGACAAATAAACAAACAACAACAAAAATATATCCAGCATCGTCAGTGATCTTTGCTGAATATTAACTCTCTTCTGCAGCCATGTACCTGGCAAATATTTTGTTTTTAGAGTTTTTTTTTAACAAGTGAAACTTGTTCAGTTAAACCACTACCGTGCAGCAAAAACAAACTTTCTCTGTTAAAATGGGCCTGATGTCACCTGTTGTATCGGTTTTGTGATGAGAGGAACGGCAGCAGATTGGAGACGCTGATAGATACGCTTTTACCAGGCATGCGCAGTTGAGTCCATTTCTGTCAGACTGTGGTGTTGTACAACATGGTGTGGACCAGCGTGGGTATCTCTCCATTTATACACAGTCTGTGGTGGTTACCAAAGAAATGGAGAAACTCGGCTACGTTGTGATGCTTTTCACATAAATGTGAGAAAGATATAAGAATGGTTCATACGGGGAATAAATCAAGCCAAATAAGAAACCAGTGTTTTGAAAACAAGCTGAAAAACCAGCAACCCGCGACTGATGATATTTACAGCGACTTTACAAAAAAACAGCCCAAACTTGCTTATAATAAGAAGACCTGGCAACACTGCTGGTAACTGTGGCTCAAAAAACAGAAAAAGATGAAAACGTCCTCTCTGAGGCCGGAAGCAGACATTCAAAATAATAGCCTTTTATACATTATTATTATTATTATCATCACTATCATCATTATCATCATTATTATTATTATATCATTTTTGTCGTTGTTGTTGTTAATATTATAGAAAATCAGTGTTTTATTGTGTTAAAATCAAGAGCTTATTATAATGAATGACACTGTTTCTGCAGTCATTTTGTTGACAGGCTGTAATGATGCAACAAACTGCAGCAACATTGACAGAATGAACTTGTGACTGTACAAAGTTATTTTCAAAAGGCTCATAGATAATTTCATGAAGATCATGATGTTATTTCCAGGTAAAAACCGCAGCCATCTTGCCTGGAGAAAAATGTCTGATCTCCCTCCCTCTTCCTGGAGACCTGCTGCACTGATGTGATGTTCCTGATTCTCAAACACGACTATTATGTGACCAGACCACCTATCCTTTTTGTCACTTTCTCATTTGTCCCTGTCCAGAAGCAGATCCGCCCAAAGAGACGTCAGCTGCAAATATTGACATAAACTTCTCAGGTTACGATCCTGTGTTTCCTGTTTCTTCCTGAAGAGGCCATGAGAGAAATGTTGGAGAAGTCGAAACAACAAAAACTGAACCAGTTTATTTATGTTGTTACAGAAACTACATTTCTGCTGTTTGCAGCAGCATTTTGAGGAAAAGCTACTTATATATTTAATATGTTCTGCTTGTTACTTTTACAGAAAGCAGAAATAAAATATGAACCCAACGATCGTCTCTGACGACTGAAATAAAGTTTCATTGGAAAGATTTACGTGTATTTATTTATCCTGTTGCTGTTTATTTAATATATCTTGGAGCCAAAAGGAAGGGTGGAGAAAACACGTGACCAGGTTTCCTTACCTGTAACTTGTTTGAAGAGTAACAGAAGAATGGTTATTACTGCTGTGGTACAAAGACGCTCCATAATCTTCATCATATAATCGCAAAAGAAACAGATTTACAATCCGCCCTGTGTGTTTTTAAGTAATTATTTTAAAGAAATGCAGCTTGTCTCCTTCCAGTTCACTTCGCCGCCCGACAGACTTCAGCTGCAAAACCTTTTGAGTTTCCCGCGGTTGGCCTCTCGCTTTTAATGGAGCAAGCCTCGCTAAATGACGTCATCGCCTAACTTGCATAATAGTCATTTGCATGTTATATAATGGACCTTGTAGGAGAGAGGAATAATGTTGTGGAAGAAACAAAAGGTCAGTCAAAACCACCCTAAATATGTTTAGTACTATGAATAAACTTTCTCAAATGGCTATTGTTTTTATTTTGTTGTTTTTTCTTTACTACTGAAACAGGCTATCCCTTTGAAAAATAATTTTGAATACCATTAAACCCACATTGTATAAATCTGCATGTCCAACCCTCCTCCTTTGTCTGGGCTTGGGACTGCCACAGTGACCCAAAAAAGACATTCTGACAGGGTTGAAGTGACAAATGAAAAAAAAAGGACCAGTCTGAAAAAAAAAGAAGCAACGTTTATTTCTTTTTCTTTTCTTTTCTTTTTTATTACAAAACTCGCTAAATATGCTAAAGTAGGCTTTTGGAATTATTTTATGTTGGCCTTGATAGTTTTTATGCCAAACAACTTGTTAAGTATGCTAGCACGTTTCTCTCATTCGCCTGTCATAAGTCAGCAGATCTGAACCATCTGATTAACATGTTGCTATGGTAACGCCCGTAATGGAACGATCAGACAGTAAGTTAACTTGTCCATCTATCAGTGACCACGTATAGATTATATGAATGTGTCATCCCACTCCTCTCCTCTTACGGCATGCAGATGAAGTGACACAGGTGTTATTTTATGTAAAGTTCAATGTTACACACTCTACACACAGAAATCTTCTTTATGGTTAATAATTTACACAATAGCTAAATATTGTGTAAATAATACAACACAACACACCCCTCGCGTGCTCATGGTGTATCTGCCTGTAGAAAACAGAGACAATAATCGTATCTTGGGGTTGATGGGAGGACCGTGGCCTGTCTGGGCCCGAAGCGGCCTGACTGGCCTTGCCTTTTGAAAACAAAGAACACAGCGGGAAGATGAGGAACTCGTATAAATGGCTGGTGTGTTTATCTGAAAATGACATGATGATGAAATTATTTATGAACCTTTTAAAATGACCTTGTAGAGTCACAAGTTAATTCTGTAAATGTTGCTGCAGTTTGTTGCATCAGTCAGTCATAATTATGACAGACATGAAATGCGGAACAACCTGTCAACGATTCACTCATTAAAATAAGCCCTGTTTTTTAACACCTAACACAACGAAATACAGCATTTATGATAATAACAATAATAATAATAATAATAATAATAATAATAATGATGATGATGATGATGATAATAATAATAATAACAATAATAATAACTGAACTTTATTCATCTCACAGTGGAGAAATTCCATTCCTTAAAGAGTAGAAATGGCACACACACACATACCTCTGTGTGTGTCCAGACATGTCTGGACACACACAGAGGTATGTGTGTGTCTGGACACAAAAGAGAAGGCGGTGAGAAATGGTGAGTGTGTCTGTCTATGTTCCTGAACCAAGAAAAACATCTGAGTTCAAAGCATTCTGGGGGGAATCGCGTCCATTGGCCGAGGAACATGGTTGGGCCATTTCCTTGAAAATCGTGGAGGCTGCAAGTTGTTGGTTGTACCTGAATGTTTTATTAGTATGCAATTATTATTATTTATTATTATTATGACTATTATTCTTATTATGATTGTTGAGGGTGTTGCAGTTCATCCGTAGTTTGTTGTAATTAAGTGGATATTCAAACAAAATACTATTTCTACAAGGTCAATGTAATTAATAGGCTATAATAATAATAATAATAATAATAATAATAATAATAATAATCATAATAATCATAATAATAATAATAATAATAATAATAATTATTATTATTATTATTATTATTATTATTATTATTATTATTATTATTATTATTATTATTATGGGGGTTGCATTTATCTGTATTTTTTTAATTTTTAATTTTTTTTAAATAATTAAATGGATATTAAAACAAAAACAACAAAATACAATTCCTAAAAGGCTAATGTAATTGAGGTCAATTCAGAGCAATTTTCCTTATAAACTGAGGCGCAGCTGTCTTTCCAAAAATAACCAGCAGATGGAAGCATCTCATCTTCAGGCAACCCGGTCTCACTCCAAATGAAGTTATAGGTTATGAAAAAGGGAGGCATACTGGATTTACAGCCTCAATGGCACCAGATATCCAGGTCTAAATGAGGACTTAGATTTAACTTTATTTTTGTAGTTTTTATCCTCTCATATTATTCCTTTAAATTTCTACATTCATTTGCATGTTTTGTCTGTAGATTATTGTCTCCCTGTGTGCATTTGTGGCAGGGTCTTCGCAGAGATTAAGGCAGCTTTTTTTAAATTCAATTTTCATTTCAATTCAACTTTATTTATATAGCATCAAATCACGGCAATGCCATCTCAAGACGCTTTACAGACAGAGAGGAAAACAGGATGAAAGCCAATTCAAATTAGCCTATATAAGGAAACCAACAGATTGAGTTGGAGGCAGAACCGGCTCAAGGACAGGCAGCCATCTGCCTCTGCTGTGTGGGGGGAAGAGGACAGAAAGACAGCAGACAACAGGAACTGCTACTCCCGGCCAGGGACACCTGCTGAGACAGGAGACATACATGTTAATGATGCAACACTGTTATTGGGGGGGATTGGGGGGGGCTTTTCAGGGCATATTTAGGACAGCCCAGTAATAGAGAGTTACAGTAATCTAGTCTCGAAGTAACAAAAGCGTGAACCAGTTTTTCTGCATCACTCCGAGACAGAATGTCCCTAATTTTGGCTATATTACGTAAATGAAAGAAGGCTGTTTTAGTAACCTGCTTAATATCTGCTGGGACGGGATCCTATGATTGCTATGAGTATTGAACTTCGTTCGACCCCACTTGGAGTGGAGGTCTATCCAAATTCTAAATCTGCCTACTCCTTAGTGAACCATGTATCTTCAGGCGGCGTGTTTATCTACCAGTGGTGGATAAACTCAGAGCAGTCTGAACAGCTGTGTTCTATGGCACGCGAGCGGCTTTCACATGCTGCACAGTACATGTCTGCAGAGCGTCTTCATTGCGCTGCACACATGGCCTGTGCTCCTGACCTTGACTTTGAAAACATTTCTTTGCAGGCATAGAAGATGCTGTACACTCGCAAGATCTGTTTTGGTCCTCCACAAGATGTGCCCTCTCTATTCTGCTTAATCCAGACCAGCAGGAATTCTTTGATGTGCAGAATAGCAGTACTCATGTAGCTCTTGGGAAATCGGATGACTGGCAGGACCTAGGGCCCTGGATGAGGGCCTGTCTATCTGCATCAGATTGGCTGCCCACTTCTGACAGTTCGGTCTTGTTTTCTCCTTCCTTGAACGTCTGCAAAACCCCATTTCAGCTCCAGCTTCCAGCACTGAGATCGCTTCACGTCATCCATACTTCTCTGACTGCCTCTCTTGTTTCTTCCCCTTCACAGGATGGCCAGTTCCCTGAATTGAGTTCGGTTCCTGCCTGTGTGTGGGCTTCCCATCCCTATGATGTTGGACTCATAAAGAACTGTCAACCGTTGGTGGTCACGCCTAAGTCTCACTTTTGCCCTCGCCGGGCTCAGTATCCCCTGAGGCCTGAAGCAATTGCAGGCATACGGCCGGTTTTTCATTCACTCCTACAGTCGGGTGTGGTAGTGCCTTGTGATGACTCTCCTGTTAACACGCCCATTCTGCCGCTTAGGAAGTACTGTGAGCCCCCTGCACCAGAGGAGTGGCGTTTTATCCAGGATCTTACTGCCGTAAATGCAGCAGTGCATGCTCGCACTCCGGTGGTGCCAAATCCTCATACCATCTTGTCTACAGTTCCTCCGCATTCTAAGTGGTTTACGGTGATCGACCTAAGCAACGCCTTCTATAGCATTCCTGTGGACAAGGGATCTCAGTTTTGGTTTGCATTTCAGTTTGAGGGCCGGGGCTACACATTCACTCGGATGCCACAGGGGTATTGTGAGTCACCCACTGTGTATAACCAGGCCCTGGCCGATTCTCTGTCTTCTTTGGTTTTGACGGGGGGGGGGGGGGGGGTCTGCCCTCCTCCAGTACATGGATGATTTGCTTCTTTGTGCGCCGACGAGGGAGCAATGTGTAGCTGACACTGTGGCTCTGCTCTGCCACTTGGCGGCGGAGGGTCACAAGGTCAGCAAAAAGAAGATGCAGTTTGCTCAACCTGAGGTTGTGTTTCTGGGTCACTGCATCTCTGGGCAGGGCAGGCGTCTCTCTTCGAAACATCTCACAGCGATTCAGAAGGCTCCCAAGCCTGAGACGGTGAGGCAGCTCCTTTCGTTCATAGGACTCTGTTCATACTGCCGAGCCTTTGTTCCTAACTTTTCAGAGTACTCCAAACCCCTTCGTGCCCTGACACATTCCCTGCCCATGTCAGCGAGGCTGCAGTGGACTCCGGAGGCCTCATCGGCCTTTGAGGCCCTGAAGTTGGCCCTTCAGTCTCCTCCTACGCTGGGGCTCCCTGATCCGTCTAAGCCATTCACCCAGACCGTGAGTGAGCGTGGAGGTTGCATGACTTCTGTTCTCCTTCAGGACCACGGTGGCTCTATGAGACCAGTTGCTTATTTCTCGTGTAAACTGGATCCGGTTGCTGCTGGTTTGCCTCACTGTCTGCGTGCTGTGGCTGCAGCTGACAGAGCTCTGGCTGCTTCAAGGAACATAGTTGGTTACTCTGATCTCACCTTGCTGGTCCCTCATGAAGTCCACCTGATCTTGTCCGAGCACAGAGCTTCGCACTTCTCCGCTCCGCGGTTCCTGAGATGTCACACAAGCCTCTTGGGTCTCCCTAATGTCACTGTGAAGCGTTGCACTGTTCTCAATCCGGCCACCCTCCTACCCACTCCTGACGATGGCACACCCCATGACTGTGTGGCTGAACTGACCATCCTTTGCACCCCCAGGCCTGACCTTTCTGACCGGCCTCTGGTGGGTCCTGACTTGGTTTTTTATGTTGACGGCTCTGCTTCTCGGGACTCTGACACAGGAGTTTGTTATGCTGGGTATGCCGTTTGCTCCGCTAATGATGTCGTGGAGGCTGCAGCTCTCCCGTCTCATTTCTCGTCGCAAGCTGCCGAACTTGTGGCACTCACTCGCGCTTGCTCGCTGGCTCGGGACAGGACGGTGACCGTATGGACTGCTCTGATTGACAGGCTTTTATCTGCTATTTTGCTTCCTTCACAGATTGCTGTGTGTAAGTGCTCCGCTCACACTAACGGTTCAGACCCCGTTTCTACAGGGAATGCACGGGCGGATGCTGCGGCCCGGGCGGCTGCTCGGGGCCCCCTGTCCTCTCAGATGTCTTCTCTTTCTCTTGTTGCAGCGTCCTCACCGATTCCGTCCTCCCTCTCTGCGATGCAGTCCCTGGCTTCGCAGGATGATAGGCGTCTATGGAGGAAAGCAGGTGCCACCTGCTCTGATGCGGGCTGGTTTGGGCCTGATGGTAAACCTTGCTTGCCCTCTGCTTTGTTTAATCATTTTGCTAAGTTGTCACATGGTTTGGACCATGTGTCCAAAGGGGGAATGATGGACATGGTGGCGGCGCATTGGTTCACAAGGGGTTTCACGGCGTGTGCTCAGCGGTACTGCCAGGCGTGCTTGGTTTGTGCTTCCCACAATCCGGGCAGGCAGGCACAGGGACGCTCACAGTGCGGCACATCCACCCCCTGCAGGGCCGTTTGAACATGTGATGATGGACTTCATTGAACTATCACCCTCTGAAGGAAAGAGGTATTGTCTTGTTGTTGTGGACATGTGGTCTAAGTGGGTTGAGGCTTTTCCCACTTCGAAGGCAGATGCGTCTGCTGTGGCGCGGGCCCTACTATGTGAAATAATTCCTCGCTGGGGTCTCCAGGACGTCTGTCCAGTGACTGTGCAACTCATTTTGCTAATGAGGCACTGTCTCAGATTTCCCTGCATCTAGGCATTGATGTCAGGAAACATTGCTCCTACAGTCCGACGAGTGGGGGAGCAATTGAGAGGGAAAATGGGACCCTGAAGAACAAACTGGCGAAGGACTGTGCGGAATCAGGCCTCCCCTGGACGAAGGCCCTTCCCATTGTGCTGATGTATATGCGCATGCGTAGGAGGGAAAGATCTAACCTCAGTCCTTTTGAGATTCTGTTTGCAGCTCCACCGAACGTTGGGATGGGCCCACCCAAGGCTCCGCCTCCTGATACGGCTCTGTGTGAGAGCAACATGTTGTCGTATTGTGCTAACCTGACTAAAACTCTTTCAGGAATCCGCTCACAGGTGTCAGCATCCCTCCCTTTGCCCGCGGAGGGACAGCTCCATTCGTTTATACCTGGGGACTTCGTTCTGGTTAAGAGCTTCAAGAGACAGAGGTGGAATCAACGGCGTTGGGAGGGGCCCTTCCAGGTTCTCCTGATCACTCAGACTGCAGTGAAGGTGGGGGAGAGAGCCACGCGGGTGCACGCGACTCATTGCAGGAAGGTGCCTCCTCCCGCTGAGGCTCCTCCAGCTGCTTCTGGTCCACCCTAGCAGCGTTGTCACCCCACTCAACATAGGGGCAGAATAATCCCCTGTGGTGGTGTTGGATGTGAGAAAATCTACTCTCACATCTGAAGACTTGTGGCCTTCACTTCTGTACATCCTCGGTGGAAGGTGAACTCTGCTCCTTGTCTTGCTGCTGCCTCTGTCGCAGCAGTGTAACGCACCACCCAGCAGAGGGCAGAATAATCCCTGTGGTAGCGTGGGTAGTGAGACAGTCTACTCTCACACCTGAAGGCCAGCCACCGTTCTCAAACAATATCAGTGTGGAGTGAAATTAGCGTCCACCTGCAACAGTAGCGTGCCAAGCTCCAACGCAAGTTCCGCCCACCCGGTGTCATGGAGAGGAATCGACCCTGGCACCCATTCAGGGTTCATGGCTGGTCATTAAAAGGCTCAATGTGTTGCTTGGTCATTTTTGCTGTAATCATTGTGTTCCCTATTGTCTTCTTTAATCAGTCTGCTTTGCCTCTTGTTAACCTCACTGTGGCAACCACCCCTCTGCCTCTCCCTACAGCGTCTCCTTTCTCCCGTGGTCGCCGGGTGTCTAGGTGGATTCCGATAAGCAAGCCCATCTACTCTTATACCCCAATTGGCGTCCTTCAGAGCCCCTGCTCGGGCTCTTCCTCCTCCATGTTTGAGACGTCTGCGCCTTATGTGTGTTACAATACCCTTTCATTTTCTGCCACGGTGACTCTTCCTCTGTCCTCTCTCCGGTTCATTGAGAAGCGCGGTGATCAGTGGACTGGTTACCAATGGTATTTGTCTGACTCCGCTTCTGCGTCTCCTTGGGGGTCCGTTTTTTCCTATACTGGGACTGACTGGTCTCCTTCCTCCTACATGGATAGTGAAAATTCTCACAGGTGGTCTCGGCTGTTGAAGTTGGACCTTACTAAGACTACACTGGTGTTCACTTTTAACACTACCTCTGAACCCCTTTTACAGCATCCTCCTCCTAGCCTGTATTGGGGTGACACTTTTAATAACTCCTGTTATCACATGAGGTTATTTGTGTATATTCCAGGCCCTCGCGGGGACCCGTTTGTGGATTTTTCTCTTTGCAGTGATGTTGTGTCGCCACCTCGTATCTTGTCTTCGTCCTCTGCTGACGTTCCCATCGTTGGTCTTTTCCCGGGTCCCAAGTCTGCCCTGAGTAAGGTGCTGGTTGTGCGTAATGGTGACCTGGAAGTGGATGATTACTTTGAGGTGATGACGGGCATATCTGCTCAGAGTAATAACTGGTTGTTGCTAGCTGAGCAGGTAGGGATGTCTGTTGGGGTTGCTTGTGTAGTCTGCCTGGGGCCCAGACCTGTATTGCGTGTAATCATCCCTCCGCCTGGTTTTGACTCCGCCTGTATGGTTGATTTGCTATCTTCCACGAATCCCTCTCCGAGGTGCATTTCCTGGGATGTTCCTTTCCCTGTTACGTCCCGCACTCAGTCCCCTCCCCTATTTGACTCAGGTGTGGCTCGGCAGAATTTCACTTGCTTCACAAGCTCCTCTCCCGGTTCTGGGTTTGTTGGGGCTGTGGACCGGGGATGGTGTATGCTGTCAATGTGCATTTTTCTGTAGCTCGGGCCGACCTTTGGTGGTGGTGTGGTGGTCCAATTCTTCGGAGTGTGCTGCCAGCCCGATGGGCTGGAGTTTGTGCTCCAGTCACCCTTCTCTTACCTACTACTGTCTTCCCAGGTTTCCCTCCGGCCCCCCCTTCTCCTGTTGCTCGGGCCAGGCGCTCTATTCTCCCTGATGACTCGGATGATCCCACTTACATAGATGCTATTGGGGTTCCTCGGGGTGTTCCTGATCAGTACAAGCTGGTGAACCAGGTTGCTGCGGGTTTTGAGTCAGCTGTTTGTTTATTGTGTACCGTAAATAAAAAATGTAAACCGATTAAACTTCATTCACTTTAACATTCAGAGATTAGCTAATTTTACTTGGGATGGCCTGCAAGCGGTCCATGAACAGCTCAAGGCGACCTCCCTGATGGCTTTCCAGAATAGGATGGCGTTGGACATGCTCTTGGCTGAGCGAGGGGGTGTCTGCTCTCTGTTTGGGGAACAGTGTTGCACGTACATTCCTAACAATACTGCTCCTATGGGGAAGCTCACTCGTGCTATGGATGGCCTTAGATCCCGTAGTAGTAAGGTGGCTGTGCACTCTGGTATTGATGCCCCCTTTGGGAATGGCTGGTTTGATGGGTTTGGAAGATTTCGGGCCTTCGCTGCATCAGTTCTGACTTCGGTTGCATCATTCTCTGCTTTGCTGCTTCTGTGTGGATGCTGTTGCATCCCGTGTATCAGGGCTCTGCTGCTTAGGCTGGTTGATGCTGCCTTAGGTCAGCACATTCCTCAGCTTGTGTATGACCCACTTCCTACTTCGGATCTTTCTCCCTCTGATCCTTTCCCCTTCTGTTTTGATAGTGATGGTGGTTCTGATTCTGACGCTGATGTGTGATTGTTTTTTCTTACGGGATGTTTTATGATGAATGCTCTTCAAACCCTGCCGGGTGTGACCATTCTGATGTTTTGGTTTCCTGTATCTCTCTGGGTAGTTAGTGATGTTTTATGGGTTTGTTGTTGTTTTTTTTTTTCTTGCTCTGTTGTGTTTGTGTATTGTGGTTCTTTTGTGTTGATCCTGGAGAGGATCAAAAGGGGGAATTGTGGTGGAATCCTGTTTTAACATGTTACTCATTTTTAAGCTTCTTTTTATGTAGTATAAGTTCTATATTCTGCATAGTTTAGAGTAGTTCAGTAAGCTTGCTTTAGTAGATTCATGCATAAAACCAAGTGTTCTGTTCAAGGCCTGCTTCAGCTTTAACTGTTGTTATCTCCAAGCTAGCAGTTGTTTTGACTAGTGCTGCCAGGCAGAGGTTGTTTAAAGAACGCTGTAACACTCTGAGCAGGGGCAGAGCTCTCGAGACCTCTCGCTCGCAACATCTGTACATGATCAATAAATCTGAACAGAAAACAGTTGATTAATAGATTTATTTCTCATCGGATAAATTCCACGACAACCACGTATTTATCTCTATTGGATTAGTGATCAGTTGACCAGATTTAGATTTTATTCTATGTATAGCTTGGTTAGCCCTAACCCCTTTAAGTTGTTTAGCTAGCAATTTCTCTGGTTTGTCACCAAGTTCAAAATGTTTTTGCTTAAGTTTTAACAGGAAACAACTAACCTGTTTATTGAGAATTCCATTGTTTTCATACTTTAGTTTTAAACTCTTGTCATAATCAGCAGGTGAAAGAGAGGATTTATATGTGTCTTCGAGTATGGGAAGGATTCTCTCAATTTCCTTAAGACGACAATTAAGTTCCTTTTTCTTAGCTGACTTGAAAGAAATCACATGACCTCTCATTCCTAATGTGACTCCCATAAAGTAGAATCACATACTTCTCCATTATCATTTATGGCGAGAAACTCATCTATGTGTGCAGTCATATACACCATGAAAGAGTGGTCTTCAAGAAGGCTGGAGTTAAAATAATTTATATTGTGGTTTAGACAGAGTAATTTTACACGTAAGAGAAACTGGACTATGATCAGATATTATGTTTTGGTAAGTGGAGTTGTCGACCCTAGAAAGTAATTCAGAAGAAATCAAAATTCTAGTGTCAATTCTAGTGTAAGATCTATGAACATGTGAGTAAAATGAAAAGTCTTTATCAGTAGGGTGAAGCAATTTGCAAATCTCCACCATATTTCTAGTTTTAATCAAATCGTTTAAGGTTTGGACGGAGGCCATGACAGGAGGTGGTTTTGTAAAAAATCTATCTAAGATCGGATCAAGATCACAATTAAAGTCCCCTGCAATATTAGGATTATCATCATTTGGAGCATATAAGTTAAGTAACGTTATTGGGAGCGAATTTACATTTCCAGATACTATTAAATATCTACCATATGGGTCTGCTGTCATGTAATCGAGATGAAATAGTAAATTCTTCCTAAAGAGAATAGCCACCCCCTTAGATTTACGAGTAAATGGTGCTTGGTAAACCTGGGAGATCCAATTAGCCCTCAGCCTATGTTGTTCATTTACACTGACATGTGTTTCCTGAAGAAAAATAATGTCTGGCTTCAGTGATTTAAGGTGGGAAAAGACCCGACTTCTTTTAATTATATGACCTAAGTCTTTTACATTCCATGAGACCAATTTCAGATTACCATCTGTATGGGTATGTATAATATTATCCTGTAGGGACAGTAAATATAATAGAGCCAACCAAATATCCTCTCAGAAGAACACAAACAAAACTAAGTGCTATACATAAAGAACATAACTTACGACATAAAAAAACACATTCAAACTCACCCATGAACAGAAACATACCCCCAAACCACCTACAAGTGCTCCTCTCAGCGAAGCACAGGTGTTCAGGGCACTAAACGCATGGTCCATTACTCCAGATAATTTGCCCTTGTAATGATAATTGCCATCTATAGCTCCACCCCGCTGCCAAACTTAATTTACCGGGGTTAGAGAAAAATAAATAAATTGACAGTCTCTCAAACACAAGATCAAAAATATCATTTAAATTGAGGGAGAAAAGAAAACAAAACCATGAGGCAATGCATACCACAATTAGTCCTAGAATTGCATACCTAGGAGAAAAAATTGTGTTTTAAGCATTGTTCTTTAAGTCAGTGTTTAGAAATAGCATCGCCTCACCCGGTGTAGTAAAAACCTTGACCTGATCTTTGAATTTTATTTGGAGTCTTGCCGGGAAGAGGAGGTTATGTTCCAGCTTTTGCTCTCGTATCATCCTCAGAATCTCTGCAAACTCGCACCGCTGCCTCATCACCTCCGGGGTGTAGTCTGGGAAAATAAGCACTTGATTGTCTTTGTAGATCAGTTGTTTTCCCCTCTGGATACGCTGTATAAGCTCCTTCTCCCGGTAAAAGTGAATCCTGGCGATGATGGCACAGGGTTTGTGTCCATCCTTGGGCGGCGGGCGAAGAGTCCGATGTGCTCGGTCAACGACCACTGAGGATTGATTGTTGTCTTCACCAAGGAGCCTTGGTATCAGGGTCGCAACAAATTCTGTGAGTTTTCCCTTCTCCTCCTGTTCAGGTATGCCGATAATCTTAATATTATTACGGAGCCATCGGCTCTCGAGATCATCTACCTTGAGTTTGAGCACAGTGTTGTCATCTTTCAGAGCCGATGTCGTCTTCTCCAGGCAGCTTATACGGTTCTCGTGATCCAGCACCTGCGCTTCAACAGATTCTACTTTTTCCAGTATTTCCCTTTGAGAACTTTGCAGTGCCTCAAGGGTCTGATCTATCTTATCAAACCGATGGTTGATATGCTTGTAGGATCTTGTAGGAAACTTTGTCCCAGATTCGCGTCATATCTTCCGTATCACTGCTATCTAAATCACAGTCAGGTTTGTCATCCTTGACGCCACTAGCATTGGCCGTGCTAGCGGCTACAGATGGACGGGGCATTTCTGCAGTTTTCACTAATTTCCTCGGCATCTTGTTAAACAATATTATTTGGTTAGGTCACGATTTCTTCAGGGATATTCACAGGCTGGTAGATCGCTCAATGAGACTGTCAAAACATTAAATTTCAAATTTGGCACGGAGGAGCTTCTGGAAACACGTCTACTCCATGCGCTGCTCTCTAGCGCCCTCCGATTTGACCTGTTTTCTAATGGACTAATTCATCCATCAGAGTCATATTTTACAGCTTTAAGGCACCTGGATGTAATTTGAACCATCTCTATGCTTTTAATGCTGCTATCAGGCATTTTACAAGCAGTTCTTTTAGTTGCTGGTAGGTCTGCTGGTAAGTCTATGCAGCTACTCTGGGTCTCCTTTGGATCCGTTCAGCGGAGTTCCCAAAGCGATGTGATGACAAACCCAGACTGTCCCAAAAATACAGAGTTCCAGGTTTCACCTGTAAAGACACGGTGGAAAAAGTTTGGAACTACGGTTCTGGTTAATTTACTGATCTCTGAAAAATTACTGGTCACAAATAAACTCTTCTTGTTGTATTTTCTTGCGCCCGGAAGAACGAAGAGGTAGAATACTTCTAGAGATCGAGAAACGAAATTTAATAAAATTAGAGAAGTCTTAGAAAGAAGAAAAAGCAGTAAAATAAAGAAGGAGAGAAAGGAAAAAGTCAGTAAGGGGAAAAAAAGGCCACAAAGTCGGGCCTGCAAGTCTCTTTTAAACGGACCCGCCTTTCGACTTTCAGCTAATCGCGAGTTGCTTCTGTCAGAAGGCGGAGCAACCTTATCCAATCAGGTCAGCTTTAGTTCCTTCCCCCTGCATCTCATTAACGTCAACCTGATAATCAAATTACTTTACTTTGTTTGATATCTTTAAGCATATCAAACAATATTCTGAAGAATTATGCAGACTCCTCGTTTGCTGGAAAGAGAATCACGAACTTATATTATTTGCACACATGAAAACAAGATTGGTGCACATAGCGTCAGTCCGAGTTTTAGACTGATTTCTGGCCACGCGACATAAAGCTCTTTGTAATAAATCATTAAACTAGTATGTCTGTTGCAAATGAGTCATCCTCATGGCGCGCGACCTGTTACACATGACTTATAATAAAACATGGAATGTATAGAAATGATGCAAAAAAATCAAACTACAGATTCAACTACAGAATCGATTCTATAATTCATATATCAGTCATTGATTTTCTCATTAATATTCTGAACCACTTAGTAATCAGGGTTGTCCTGGGCAAAGGCGATCCTGTTGTCTATAGGGCGCCACATGCTGGATGGAGCACCGAACTACAGCTTACAAAAATTAAGAAATAAAGGGTAAAAAAGTCAATAAAATCTTATTTAACTTCTATTCCATTTGCCCGTAAATAGCTCCACGAAATATATTATAGAAACTAAAAGAAGCTCCAATACTGTGTAATGATGCCAGACTCCTGCATGTCTGACCTGCTGCTGCTGCAGGCCGCGAGGCGAGAGACGGGGGCCGCATGCAGGTTCCTAGGAGCATGATGATGATGGACCTTTCTGTATGCTGTCTACATCAAGAGAATTAATAGAAGAAAATGTGTCATGAAAGAACGATCCAAGCCGCAGGTTCTGCTTACAGAAAATGAAGGAAGGAAGAGGAGGAAAACAGGCCCAAACTAGAGGTTTGTCTGAGTTCATTAAGGCAGCGTGTGTTAATCTGTACTTTGATGTCACCAGCAGGCTGCTTCGACAACATTTTACCTGAACAACAATATCTGTACAACATAACATTTAAACCAGTAGAAATCATGCACGACATCATGTCAAAATGACTAAATCTTAAAGTTTAATATGACCTTATCATTTTCTAACCGCATTAGCAATGCAGTATTTGTGTAAATGTTCTGTTTATTGGAAGGATAGGCTGCTGACATACAGTCATATATAAGAAATGAGTGTTTGTCCAGATGTGCTGAAAAGAAGCTTCTAGAGATGTTCCACCTCGCTGTCTTTACAAGAGGCTGGAAGAGAAGAATGAAGGTGATAAAGTATAATCACTGCAGTACTTTTACTTTTTATGATGTATTTCTGTAACAATTAAATAATATTCAGATAGCAAGCAGATGAACTCAGAATGCAGAGAAGTCATCAGGATGATTGCATACTGACTGTTTAACACACAATGTTTTAGGATCTGTGCTTTTTTATATTCATCCAGACCAATTCATCATCATCACTCCCAACTAGAGGCTTGTTGTTCATGTTTTATACCTTCTTTCTCTCCCGTTTTGTTTTTCCAGCCGCCTGCTCAACATGATCCTTACCGAACCTCTGCAGCTTAGAGAAGTTGTCTTCATCACAACAAAACTTTTCTCCTTCTCCATCTTCCATTCCCTGTTTGGAGAACTTCCTTTCCTGTTTCACCATATTTAGCTCCAGATGACAAGACTCAAATGAAAACCTTAAATCTCCAGCGCCCTCCCATGATCATGCTCCCAGTAGAGGCACTGGAACCTCTGGAGGGATGATGGGCTGAGATGAAGAAGCGGGGATGCCTCATCAGTAACGTGCCTCCGTTATTCATCATATCAGTTCCACATGTAAAGATGGTGTAAACAGAAAATTCATCCTAGAAATAATTCCCCTCCATTGCTTTGCATTCCTGCATTCAGTGCATACCTGCTTTTTGCACCACTCCAGGTCTGCGTACATTATTAGTCATGACTTGTTAAGCGCTGGGCGTGAGGTTAATCATGAATGGAAACAGAAAACAGAAGAGAACATTGAGTAATTCCATGTTCTGGTTTATTTGTACAAGTAAGAAATCTGTTAGTTAAACCCATAAGCCATTCGTCTTTTCAGCAGTAGATAGTGGTCGATCAAAAACAGCATTAAAATAACAATATAGTGCATAAAATTGTCATATCATATTTCACTGAGGCAAACAAAAATGACAATCTGTGTTAATCTGTTAAATGTATTTATAGTCTATAAAAACAGTTTTTGGCTTTTGGTTCTCAGTTCAATGAAGAATCTAAAGATTACAATGACATGTATATGATCACACAATTACAGCTACATGCTCAATGAAATGTGAAGTTAAAATAAGCAAAAACAACACAATATGTCATAAAAACAGTTCAATCACAGCAGCGATCAAATTCAATGTAACAATCAAGTTGTAAAATGAAACCTTGAACACCAAACTTACAAACAATTTGCATTTAATGGCAAAGAAGAAAAGGAAAGAAAACTCATCCAGATGTCAGACATCTTCATCCAGCCACCAAAAGGTCATAAAAATAAATTCAATCATACAAATAAAACAAATCATTTTAACAAACACATGTAACAGATAAATCAGGTAAAACCAGCCACATAGAACAACTATTATAATATAAAAATATATAAAAGACAGCTGGGATAGGACAGCCTGGACAGCTCGTCAGTCCATCACAGGGCCACACACAGACAAACAACCACTCACACTCACTCCTAAGGCCAGTAACTAGAGTAACTAGTTAACTGGGAGGAAGCTGGAGAACTCAGAGAGAACCCACGTATACACGGAGAGTGTATTTACACTGTAATTACACATGAAGAGCTACATAAATGTTATTTACAGAAATAATGACTCATTTATCTCAAACCTATCTTCCATCTGCTCCCGGTCGAACTGCTTCAGGCCGTCTGGCTCCTTTTCTCTTCCAGAACCTGAAGTGAAGTGAAGTCAGAGCAGTTGCCGTTGAGGTGTTTTTTCTCTTCGGATGTCATCATGTCCGTCTCATGATAATTCTGCAACACAAAATAATACACAGTATCTTGAAGTGAATATTTCTGTTATATTTCATGTACATTAGTAAAAAACAAACAAACAAGCAACCAAAAAAAACATAAATCTATCAGTTTTAATTATTTCATAGTTTTTCTATGAATAGTTTTATTTGTGGTTTTAAATCTGATACAGATCAGATTATTTTTGCAATCTAACTGCAGTCTGAGCAGCAAAGTGGTTTAAAATAATAATTAATGCGACGATGACATCACTCTGCATCGACACAGCAACAGGCGAAAGGTTAAATTAGAGGGAGACGCTCCGGGAATACTTCCACTGCTAAACAGCTTGAACTGCTGCCACTGTGGGACACGTTGGTTATTGACCTGCAGTGCAGGTGGGTCTGTTCCAAGTGGAGGGGGGTGAAGCGTCATGTTATTCATCTCCTGTACACGAGGAGAACTTCAGGGTTTTAATTACTCTGCTAATGTGAACGGCCACACAAAATATCAGATCTGACAAAACAAAACAACGGAAATGAACATTAAACACCTGCAGTCTGAACGTAGCCAAAGAGAACTGTGTAGGATTGTTTCACAGACATCTGGAGAAACATCTGTCGGCATCATGATCAGTCCCTTAAAGTTGTCAAATTAATTATCTGTCAGTAAAGAAATAAAAAAGAGACACAAGTTATTACCATCATGCTAGCTTCTTCCAGATCATCTCCATGTATCTGTGGAAGAGCTTCATGTCTGTATCGTCCCAAACAATTCCCTGCTGAAACAACAAACACAAAGATCATCACTAAGACCTCGTCTACATGTTTGCAGGTAGAAGAAAACAGTTTCCATGGTGTTAAGAAGACAGGACTCTATCAGGACTATTTATTATTGCGTTGTACCTCGGCTGCAGATTTCAGGCCGACCACTAGAGGCCGCTTGTGAGCTAAAATGTTCAGTAATAGTTTTTATTAGTTTGGTCCGAAGCTTCGGGGATGGTGGTGTGTTCTTCTGTGTGTTTTTTATCTTAAGTGTGCGTTCATGAGGCAGAACCACACCCACACATGTATATTCCATATAGTATGTAAACCTTGGAATAAAGGAGCCTGAAGGATTCCCCTGGATTTTTTCTTGCATTTTAACCAATGCACACTCCGCGATCACAACAATACTGAACCAGACCAGCGCAGTAAAGTCCCCATTACACATGGTGAAGGTTTTCAGATGATCTGTGGTGTTTAAGTGTGGACAGAATGACAGACATCTTTGTTTTAGTGATCCAGATCATCCACCACCACCTGAGTGGTTCATGTTTTCATCTTGTTCACATGGCAACGGCAGCATGGTCTGGTGCTAATCATGCTCACATGTTTCCATACAGTGTAAATATACAGTCTCTAACTGGAACAGAGGTGTTACAAGACCAGGTCTAACAGAAGTCTCTGGTTTTTGTGAGTCTTCTGACTGGTAAACGTGGCTTTAGAGATGGAGCCAAATCTCCATCTTTACTTTGGTTCCTGACAGACTTTTTGTTTCTTTAATGTGGACGGAGACGACTCAGCCCTGAATAAGCTGCGTGTTCTGATGCCAACGTGAAGATGTGGGATGAAATCATGGCAGCACCAGTATCCAACTGGACCCCCAGAGGTCTGTTTAACACTGAACTGGGATTCCTCCTCCTGTTTAATGTCATACTGGTGTTCTGTCTCAGGTGTAATTCACTTTGGAGGAAAATGTCTGCTGGACGGCTTTTTCAGAGGATTACAGCAGAGCTCTTTAAGTTTAGTCAATAAAACTGATCTGATGCAGATTTGATCACTTTTTACTCTTTATGTTGATGCTCTTTTTCAGAAAGGTGAAATTATTGATCCGTATCGATCAAATGAACCGTCACAGAGAAACGGAGGTTCCTGCTCTGTTTACTACGTGTCTCTTATGGTTGTGGGTCACATGACTGATTGATTAGTGATCAGATCTTAGATCTGTTATCATGTAAAGCACAGTTTTGTGTCATTAGTTCATATTTTGTTCCATAAAACTTTTTTATTTGTTCAGTAAAACATTTGTCTTTAATCCAATATTAACTTTATTTCTGACTCTTTAATGAATCAAGTTACAGATGAAGAAGCTTTATAAACACGTGTAACTTGGTTCATTAGTTTCACTTCAATACTCTGCTCATGTTCATGTTTTAAAATGTGTTTATTTTGCTTTTCTGCATCATTGATCTGATTGAAAACAAGAATAACATGTTAAAGTATAAAACTTTCTGTCTGCAGCATGAAGTCTCAGCATTTATAATAAATTCTGCCATCATCACTTCTTATTAACACACACCTTGTATAATAGCCAGCCTAGTGCTGGGCTAATGAAGTGTTGCCGGTAATGCTAGGTCTGACGCGCCTGGCGGCTATGTTTACCTGTTGCTTCTCCGTGTCCATCAAAAAAGGGAAATCCAGAGGCCATTAGAAAGGTATCAAAACAGTGCGATCTTTATTTTATCATCCCAAGTTAAAATCCACAAATCAGGAGAGCATATATGAAATAAGTCCGCCGAAGCGGTCAAAAACCTGTGCGCCCTTCCGGGTCAACACCTGCCCCCACCTCATTGGCACTTACCAATATAGATATGGTGACAGCGCCACCCAGTGCACAGTACATGAACCCCATTAAATTAATTCATTTCATTATACATATTTGGCTCCTATACCTTGTGTTGGACTGATCCATGAAAACTTCATGATATTTCTGTATAAACCAGTGAAAACGTTCTACGTGTGATTAAAGATGTAGATTTAGTTTGTTTAACTCCATCTGAAAGTTCAGAAGGAAAGAATCTGCTGGAAATAAAAAGAGGAGAAAACTGAGACTTACGCTTGTAAAGATAAACAGCAACAAGGCCAACAAGGACAACAAGGAGAACAGCAGCAACACCAAGAACAATGTCAAGTGCTGCAAAACAGAGAAATCATATAAATAGTAAAACAAAGGTTAAACTGATTCCCTTAAATAACAACAACATACAAATAAAACTTCAACTTTAAGTCATTATAATCTGATCCATCATTTAACTGGTCACCAGTTTAATATTTATTTGTTTCCTGCTGGTGGAGAGAAAATGTTTTATACTGTAAATAATATACAGTTTATTATTTTATTAACAGTTCTGAGACGTTACTTACCTTTATTAACAGCTGGTTGAGGTGAAGATGTCGGCTGGTGACCAGCTGCTGGTTAGAGATAAATAACATGTTTATGGAAAGAACAAATAAAACCAAAAGCTGAATTTATACAAAACATGAAATAAAGTCAGAATTTAAAGAAAGAAACAACCAGAAGTTTATCAGCAGAATATTTAGCTGATTTGCAGCAAAGAGAAAAGTTACAGTTTGATGATTTCTAAAAGTTAAAACTTCTAATTATTTTCATTCATTTACACTGAAAATGCAAAAGATGAGCAAAAACTTTAGGACTTAAAAAGATTTTCTATTTTAATTTTTTTGCATTTTTAAAAACAAAAATCTGACCTTTCTTGTTTGTTTCTTCATCGTTCGACACTGTAAGAGAAAATAACACTAAATATTCAGGTTGAATAGAAACATGTTCACATGATGTTCCACACACAGAAAATACAAACTGGATATTTATGTAAATATTTTATAAAACAATGTTTCATTTAGTTAAATGTGTTCATCAATACTCACCAACTATCAGGTTGATGTTTCCTCTTTTCACCTGACAGTTTAGATTGGGAACAAAGCAGGTGTAAATTCCTGCATCATCTTTAGTTACTTTCCTCAGTTTGAGGAAAAAGTTTCCATGAATCATTTCACCACGGAATAAAGACGTTCTGCCTTTAAACTTCTGGTGTTGAACATCTGGATCGTCTCCAGAAAGTCTATAAGCATGCACCACATCATCATTGTGTCTCCACTCCACTGTCAGAGTGGACACATCAAACGGAGGTTCCAGGTGACATGGTAGAATCACATCCTGACCCGACTCTGCTGGGATTGGATCAGGTGATCCGATCACTTTAGACTCCTCTGGAAAACAAACAATTAGAAGATAACTTTGTTTCTTAAAAAATTTCAGTCAAACACGAAAGATCACCAGCTGTTACATTGTGTAAAAAAAAAAAAACGAATTCTGAATTTAGGGTTAAATTCTGTTTTTTCTTGAGCAACAAAAACTGTTTCTGTGTAATAAATGATCCAATCAAAGCATCTGATGTCCATCAATACTTTATTCTAGTCTCTGTTTATCACTTAACTCCTTTAACATCACCAACATCATGCTGCTGTTGTAGCAATAATATTTAGGGATTTAAGGGTAATAATGGAAAAAGAAGGAGGTGTGGAAAGCAGAACGTTGCAGTTTTTATTATGTGGACAATATTTTATGAACTTACCAACAATGAGAGCAACATGGCAACTCTTCTCCTCTGATCCGTCCTGAAAGGAACACTTGTATCTTCCAGAGTCGGAGAGTTTTAAAGAGGAAAGTTCCAGAGACAGATTTCCTTTTCTGAGACCTTCAGAGAACAGAGATGTACGTCCTTCAAACCTTTCTGTTTGTTCTCCAGTAACGTCTTCTCCATCTTTATAAATGTGTACGACATCGTCCTGCTGAGTCCATTTCACTGTGGTGTGTGTTGCATCCTGCTGGGGGTCGAGGCGACACTGCAGAACAACCTTGGAGCTGCAGAATGATGCTACCGGCTCAAAGAAGCAAAATATCTCAGTTTCACCTGAAGAAGAAACAAATGTTTGATATAAATTAGACAAACTTCTGATCAGCACTCCACAGTGAAGTTTAAAAAGTTCCTTGTTGCTCTAAATATAAAGATCATCATTTTACTTTGTAGCTATTAAATAAAAAAATGTGGTTTTAATGTGACTGAATTGGACATTCCTCTCCTAAAACAACGACATTAAACTCTAATTTAAGGGGTAAGAGTTCTAAAAATCATGTCAGAGTTTGTTAGTTTTCTGCAGTGCTGAAGTTTTCAAGAAATCTATGCCAGAAAAAAAAGATTAGTTGAGGTTTTATAGCCTGTTTGTGAAATTAATTAAGTTATTATTACTAAAGAGGGCAGTAAATAAAACTGATGCATAAGGGTTGATAGTGGCAATTACTGTGGAAATGAAGCGGAAAACATTCTAACAATAAAACTCATCAAGTTACATCATTTAAAACAAGCAGTATGATTTCTGAACTTAGTTCATTAACCCTTTCATGCAGGAATTAATAAACAATGCAACATTTGTTAAATACAGTATTTTGCCTCTACAGACATATGCAATGATACTTTGTTTATTATTGATATTTATGTTTTATTTTAACGCATTCCACAAAATATTTATGAAATAATGTATAATAATTATATTATGTAAATATTTTAAAATAAAACTATTATTTTATTTTCCTATTTATCACAAAGGCAAATCTATGTAATTAGAGTGGATGCATTTGTGTTCATTTCTATCATATATTTAATTATTCTTCAGTGAGTGGTAATGTATCTTATGACTCACTAACATTCACTGAGGTGGTTTATTTACAAATACACCATCCGACATTGTTCATGAATTTGGAAGAAGAAAACTTGCAGAGGGATCCACGATCCTGCTACTATGCATGAAAGGGTTAAATGTTGTTTCACTTCCTGGATAAAAACAAAACGTCTGTAAAGCTGCGTGTGAAAAGAAAAAACGTCCCGTGTATTTAATATAAATAAAAAAAAGACCATAAACAGACACATATTGACAAACAACATATAATTATTTGATATGGCTGTTAGATATTTGATCTATCCAATGTTTCCTCAAATCAGAATTATAACGACAGCTGCTCAGCTGAAATCTTATTGCCAAACATTTACAGAAGCCTGTTAGAGTCGATATAAATTTAGCTTGTTACATTGATTATTCTATGATGCTGGATTTAAAAAGAAAAAAAAACTCCATCCGTGCTTCTGTCTAACCCCAACGCCATGACACCGACATGTTTTGGTGACAAACCGAAAGGCTCAAGACAAAGAAGGAAGCAGTAAAGAGCAGAAACTACCTGACCAGTTCTCACTGGTGGTCTCTGTTATAACTTACCTTCCGTGTGAGAAAGTAAACAGAAGACAATGAGAAAAACCGACTCCGTGATTAAAGTTTTTAACATCATCTCGACACAAAACACACAAACAGCATCGACAAAACCAGTTTGACTAGGTTTTGATTCTCTCTCTACCCTTCCCCCCCGAACCTCTCCTTCCTTCTCTGCCACACCTACTTTCTCTCAACATGTTCAAACTATTTCTCCTGGTTCTTCAAACATCAAAGATATGTGGGAATGTTTGGAGTACGCAGCCAGCAGAGACAACTAGGAGAAAAATATTCTGGACATGTTTAGAGAAATTATTTCCCGTATTGCCGTTACGACTGTCACGGTGGCAGTGGAGATGTGGTGTGGACCCAAATGCAGAGATGAGGGAAAACAGGATGCAGGTCGAAGATAAATTTATTCCAGAACAAGATGAGGACAGAACTAACAAAATGAACCAACAACCATAAACTGAAACAGAGGGGTGTCACGACTTGAGTTTTTTCTGTGCTTTGTTTTCGGGCTTCCTGTTTTATTTTGTAGTCTTTCCTGTTTAGTTCCCTTGGTTCTTGTTTAGCTTCATTGATTTCCTGTTCATTAAGTTCACCGGGTCTTGTTTCAGTTCATTCCGTTCACCTGTTTCTTGTTTAGTTTTCCTGTGTATTTATACCCCTCAGTTTCACTCCTTGGGTGCGGGATCATTTTGTTACTCAGTTAGTTTGTCTGTTCTTAGTCTCCTGGGTTCCTCGAATGGAAAATAAATTGGTCTTGAACCTGCATCTCTGTTCCCTCGTCTCTGCATTTGGGTCCACTCCTTCACCATCTCCACGGCCCGCCGTGACAGAATGATCCAGCCAGACGTCGACCCAGCGGAGAAAATCAGCCGATACGGGTTCATCTTCAGACAAGGGCTTAAATGGACTGCTGGGATGGCTAGGAGGAGGCGGGACTGCAAACAACATTGCTCCCCTTTGCCTCCTGCTCCGAGGCCCATGTCCCCAGTGTCCCCGCCGCCTGCGTCCCAGCCCAGGTCCACATCTCCGTCGCTGTAGGCTCCCACGCCAGCGCCAAGAACCCGTCCGGCGCCGCAGGCTCCCACGCCAGCGCCCAGAACCCGTCCGGCGCCGCAGGCTCCCACGCCAGCGCCCAGAACCCGTCCGGCGCCGCAGGCTCCCACGCCAGTGCCAAGAACCCGTCCGGCGCCGCAGGCTCCCACGCCAGCGCCCAGAACCCGTCCACCTCCTCTTGGGACGCTCCTCCTCTGTCCCGAGTTCCTGAGGGGTCCAGAAGATGGACGCTGTTCCTCCGACCCAAGTTCCCGACGAGGAGGTCGCTCCTTCTCCTCTGTCTCCAGTGTCCGGTGAGGAGGTCGCTCCGTCTCCCCTGTCGTCTCGGCCTCCCGGCCGTCCTCCAGAGCCAATCAACCCCGTTCGTCTCTGCCCCTGGACTGTTTTCCTGAGTTGGGCCGTTTGGACTCTCCCCCTGGCCCTGTGCCCCGGGACTTTGTTTTTCCCCTGGTCCCTCCTCCGGGCCCCCTCCTCCCACCCGTCTCTGGACTCTAGACTTTTTGGGCCGTCAATTTAAGTCATTAAAAATGCGAGACAATGTGGAAATCTCGAATCTTCCATTCTTTAGCTTCAGTGTAAAAAAGTTAAAGTGCTTCAAAAGCGTCAACATTAGCACCTCTCTGACAGCTTGGTGGGAATTTCTTAAAAAAAACAATTCATCAATAATCCCATGTAAACTCACACCTATCTGGAACAACCCTGACATTCTTTTAAACAAAAATATGATCAACTTTAAACAATGGATTAATAAAGGAATTAATTATTTAGAGCATATTATCCATAACAGAATAATTTTATCTTTTGACACTGTCATCACAATATGGAATTATTAGTAGCAGATTTCTAGAATATCAGAAACTCAAATCCATTATACTTACGAAATTCCCCCTTCATCAAATAGACTTGGAACTTCCTCCCACAGTAGCAGAATTTATGGAACTTCGTAGCCCAAAGTTACTTTCAAAAATATACAGGTCGATGTCAAAAATAGATGATTCAAATTCCTTGCCAACTTCCAAATGGGAGGCAGACCTATCTATCAGTCTCAGTCAACCTTCTTGGCTGCAAATATGTCTAAATGCTTTTAATATGACAGACAGTTCAAATCTACAACTCATCCAATACAAAATTCTTCATAGAACACATTACACAGGACAAAGAATATTCAAGATGGGTCTAAATCACTCAGAGATCTGCATACAGTGCACATGTAACGCAGTAGATAATTATTTACATGCTCTCTGGCTCTGTGCTCCTGTTCAAAATTTTTGGAATAAGGTTTCTGGGGAATTATCAACATGGCTCAGATGCAGCATTCCTGCATGCCCCAAGCTTTGCTTACTGGGAGACCTTAGGCGGCGGTGGCAGTCTTGGCGTTGCTGGTGGCACCGGGCCCCGGACCTGGATGGATGTCTGGGTGGGAACCGGGGACTAACCCTAACCCTCCGGCCCCTGGAGTGCTGGCGCTGGGCCGCCGGGGATCGGGGGACAACCGGGGTGCTGCCTCCTGCGGCACCTGGCGGGCCGGGACTTGCCCTTCTGCCCTGGGGCTGTCCCGGTGAGGTGGGGGCACCTACTGCGGCCAGCTGAGGAGTTGGTCGCCCAGGGGAGGAGTCCTTCTCCCCTGGTTGTGCCCCTCCCCATGCCCCTCCTCTTCCGCCACCTGACATCATACATACAGCATATTGGGCACGGTGGGGCGGGTGAAGTCGGTGGTCCCGGGAACCCTAAGGGGCATTTTCCGATGGACCCCGGCGACCACCTGCCCCACTAAATTTTAATTGCAACATAGACACCAATATACATTTAGGGTTTCGAGGGGACAGGCGCCTTGGCCATGGGGGGTGGACAGGAGCTACAGCGGTGGCCTTTGCCCATCCCCTCCCATTGGGGTCTTTCTCATCTCGATTTTACTCACAACTTAGACACTATTACATTTACACAAGCAGCACACACACTTAACACACACACACAGAGACACTCACATAAACAAGGGAATGCTGAGGAGGGTGGGTCTGGCTGTCTGGCAGCAGCTGGTCCCACCCCCCCACGGCCACCCCTTTTTTTACTTGCACTACAACCACGACCCACCCATGCACACACCACAGAGGCGGGGGGGGGGGGGGGGGGGGGGGGGGTCTTCCTATGTCCCCTCTTCGTGGGGAACACTCGGGGTCCGGGGGAGGGTCTGGTGCTGGCCTGGAGGTTGGGGACAGGGCGCTGCGGGGGGCCCTCTGTCCTGGGCGATGCCTGGGCCGCATGAGGGGGCCGGCAGGGTCTCTGGTTGGCTGCATAAGTGTGTGTGTGTGGGTGTGTGAATGTGGAGAGTTCAAGTCTGGGGCTGCAGTCCTCCGGCTCCGGCTGTCGCTGGGGGGGGGGGGGGATTGGGAGTGAGAGGGAGGATTGAATGGGAGGAGGTGTGTGGGAGGGAGGGAGGGGGGTGTGTGGAATGGGAAGGAGGGGTGGGGCGGGGAGTGGGGGGGAGGGTTGGAGGAAGGGGGGGAGGGGAGTGTTGGGGACAGTAGGGCTTGGGAGGGAGGGGGATGGGGAGGGTGCTGGTGAGGGGGGAAAGGAAGCAGGGTTGTGGGGAGGGGTTGTTGGGGGGATGGTCTACGGACGTGTCCTTGTCCTTGGGGATCCCGCCCCTGGTATCGTGGTGGCGCCGGCACGCGATGGTTTTGCTCTGGGTGGGCGGGGCCCGCTGGGTCTTGGCCGGGGCTCTGCCGGGGGGGTACGGGTGGTCCTGGGGCCTGTGGGCTGCCGGCTCTCTGTGCGGCCCGCGCTTCGGCACCCGGCGCCCGCCGGGCCGGCTTGCCGTCGCCCTGTGCTACCCGGTGCCCCTGCCTCGTCGCGCCGGGTGGCGCCTGCCTGGGGGCTTCCACTGCTCTGGGCTCGGGGGACGGAGGCTCTCTCTGCTTTGCCTGCCCGGACTCTGTGCGCGGTGGGCTTGCAGGGCCCTGGGGGCCTTGGGTTCCTCCCCTACGCCTCGGGTCGTGGTCATGCTCCCCTACAAGCACTCAGCTGATCTTTGATTGTATGATCACAGGTTGAACACTCACCCATGCACGCCCACAAAGCATTCATCTTCCCATCTGCTTCCAACTAAATATTGCTGATGACTCTCTGCAGGTGTGTTTGATAACGGTTGGTATTGTAATTGTTATTTTATTAATTCATTTCTTTATTTATTTCGACTGCTTTGCATATTGTCACTTTGCTACTTATGTCTTGTTGTGTTGCAGTCCTGTAGTATTTTATATTGTTTTGCAAATACTATGACATTACCAGCTTATACACAACTTTTTTTCTCTCTCTCTCTTTCTCTTCCTTCAACTTCTTTTTTTTCTCTTCCCCTGCCAGGTCCAGCACGGCCATATCAAGAAAAAAAAAAAAAAAAAAAAGAATAATCATAAAAATACTCAGATTATCAAGGGCAGCTATATATATGAGATGTCTCCCTTGACAGAGCAAATCTGTCTGGCAAAAATATGGCACGCAGACTGCTGTTCTGTATGCTGAGATGCTGGACAGGACAGGTTAAACAAAAAAAAAAAAAATGCGAGAGATTTGTAGAAACCTGAAACTTGGAACCATTTTATTCTTAGATATCTTGAAATTCAGCTTCTGTAAACAAAAATGTAGCTGAGGATAATTTTTAATGACAATTCTGACTCGTAGGAATATAATTTTGACCAGGAAAAATCTAATGTGGAAATTGACCTAAAGGAACTCCGAGAGGAGTGAGCTTTAATAAATGTCAAATCAGCTTGCAGTACAACAGGATAGCCCAGCTTTCATCAAACAAAAAAGCTGAGTTTATCACAAACAAAATATGAGCCAGCTGGCTAAAATTGATCAGATTTCTATGAATTAGCAGGCTAGCAGGACTCGTGTGTTGACATCTAGTGACTTACCTTCATCCTTTGCCCGTTTGTCTTCACCTGTTTTCTTTTTCTTCCGTTTTTCCGCCTCGCTGGGATAACTCCTTTTTAAAATCCACCATAGTTTTGGCTTGTTTTTTAATCCTCTTGCTAACAGGAATGAATGGTAGCTGTAAACGATTCCCATCATACCTGCTGGTCTGCTACGTCCCTCACTGTCAGCGTGGGTGTGTCATGTGACCTGTGTGTCCAACAACCATAGATTGTATAAAAAATGACCAAATAATGCCAAAAAAGAAAAGACCAGCCACTGCTTCTTGTTGCTGTTTATTTTATTTAGGCCAACCTTTCTTTTAAGCCAATTAGGAGAGTAATAAACACATGGGATGGCTACAGAAAAAAAAGTACATTTTAATTCTCCTTTGAAGAGGGTGAAGATGCAGCTTTGGGGCCCCCTGGTGACTAAGGGGGCCCTAGGCATTCACCTAGTCAGCCTATGGCAAGAAACGGCTCTGTATGCATTATAAATATACATATATATATATATATAAACATCAACGTTCTTCATCAGCTGAGGGACTCCCATCGGAGCAGCATTAATGACTAATTAATTTCTAGGAAACAGGGAAACATGCAAGTCTAAAAGTTTTTATAATGCAAAAGAATCCATTCTAACCTAAAAACACAATTCAGTGTGACACAATAGTCTTTCTTAGGTTGGCTAAATTTAGCTGATAAAATGTTGCAAAAATTGATTTCAACTATTTAAGTTGAAATATTAACACCTCTTTAACCCTTTATGTATTCTGATGTCGCTCAGCCATCTTTGACTTTATTCATTTTCAGAAACAAAGTTCTGACCTAAATGTACCGTTTGTTTTTCCAGAGTTGGCTGCAGAGACTCAACCAGATGTGCTAATGACAGCACTGTGGGGTCTGATGGACATGCTGAGAAACATGTCAAATGTGATCATACAGTGGATACGCAATGGTATGAGGGGCCGTTTGGGACATTATTCAGAATTAGTCTCCTACAGACACATGTGAAGTCTCTCACACACTGAAATATCCTCTTACACACACACAACACCTCTGAGATGGTTATTGTTGGGTTTTTGGACAACTTGACATCTATAGAGAAAAATGCAGAATCCAGTCTGATAATGATGCAGATCATCACAGATTATCTTCATTCCATGTTTTATTTTACTGATCTGGACGATACAACCAGACATTTAATATGAGATTTGTAACCTTTTACATTATGTTTCCTTCTCAGCCTGATGAAGTCATAAAAGTGGAGTTAATAACACAGCAATGATCTCTGAAAAATAATGTCTTTTATTTTGTGTTAAATCTGCAGATAATGGACAAGGCGTGCAGCAGGACATCAACCAGGAAGCAGAGCCTTTAAACCAACCAAACTAAGATGATGCCGACAGATAATCTGTTTGATCTATTACTGACCTGTTAATGCTCTCAGTTTAACAATAATACTAATCATGTCTCTGTATGTACACTGTATCCTGATGTGGTGTTTAGATGTTTCCTCAGCAGCCCTGAAGAACAGCGTCGTCCAGCTAGAAGCAGCAGAGACAGAAACATGCAGCAGCTCACACACATCCTACAATCATGATGTCTGACTTATAAAACACTCTGGGATGATTCTTCTGCTTTAACTTCACTTCATTTATACTTGATGCTGACTGCAGAAAAGGACTTCATCTGCTTTAGTTTCCACTCGTTATTCAGGTTAATCTGATGGTTTCCATGACGACAGGTTTAAAGTTGAAGTCAGACTGAAAACTGAGGTCAAAGCTTCAGTTTGTGAAACCAGAAGTGTTTTACTAAAACCTCTGTGAACACGTCAGACTGTAGTTTGTCATGTAAACATGTACAGAAATATGCAGATGTTACTGTGATGAAACTCTGACTTGAAAACATCTTTTTCTGCTGATTTTACTTGAACATGTTGAGACTCTGGAGACGCTGCAGCTTTGTCTGCTTTTATTAAACCCAGTCGGCTGTTTTTGACTTGAATTCAGAGATTCAGCTTTTTCTACCTGTTGCTGTGATTCACATTCAGGAGGGGAAAATGTAAATAAATGCACTGATATATAAAATACTCAGCCTTCTGTGCAGGTTACATATATTACATATTATCCACATATATTTTATTTAAATAATCAGTGGTTCTGGCTGTAAAGCAGGTCGTCCAGTGACTGAATGTTTATGAGTCAAATTCCAGTCATTTCTGTGTCCCTGAGCAAAACATTTCATCCTCCTTGTATCAGCTGTCGACTCTGCAGGTGTATGAATGAGTGTTACGGTGGTCGGAGAAACTACCATGTTTCTGTCAGTCTGGTACACATGGAGCTTATCGTTACCATGGATGCAATATTAATATAATCCTTCATTATTATTATTGTTTATTATGTTGTGTCAACAGGATGTAATGCTGTCTTATATTATATGCAGAAACATTTTGGTTTTGAATTAAAAACTTTTTCTTCAGGTTTTATTTCTTTACTGAATCAAGCTACAGATACTTTGACACCTGATCCTGAACATTTTTTTGGACCTGCTTGTCTGTGGGAGGAGACCTCGTCCCCATCAGGACCGCTGTGCCAAAATCCACAAGCTTGGATTTGGAAACTTGTACAAAACAATGTGAGAACTTGCACTTTTGGCACTTTGTTTGCCAGATATTTGTGCCAAAACAAACTTGTCTTGTGTGAATTGAGGGGAAGGAGGAAAGGGGTCGTTGAAATGGGACCAGTCAGAGTGACTAGTTGGGAGACCACGGTGCCGGACACTGCTGCAGATGTTGCTAACAAAGCTGGGGGTGTGTTCCTTCACAAATCACCATTTTGACTCATCTGTTGTGTGTTTTAGGAGTGGATAAACACATTACAGCCAACTTTATTTAATAAAACTCAAGTTCAGCAGGTTTTAGATGTTTTAATTCATATTATTCTCCTGTGTATGGAAGTAGGTGGCTGGTTAGTTGGAATGAGTTTATTTACTGTGCTGCATGAACAGAAGTTTCACGTCTGTTTGCAGAATAGTTCTCCTGTTCTGTTACATATATTTATATCACATTCAAAGAGATAAAAATGCTAAAAGCTGCTGAAGTTTCTGAGCATCAGCAGTGAAGATCTGCTGTAAGTGTTGCAAACCAGCAGGTGTCGCTGTGCGGCTGCATATGAAGCTTCCAGCATTTTAACAGGAAACCTTCATCACAAGTCTCCACAGCCATAAAACCACAGTTTGCCAGTCAAACCATATCACACTTCAAATGATATTTTATTAAATTGAATTATATGAAATTAAAAGAGTCATATAATAAAAATAAAATGAAGAATTGTTAACTCACTGAATATATGTAAAACTAGCTAAAACAACAGAAATAAACAAATTCCCAAACAAGTGAGACCAGTTTTTTTTTATTTTTTTTTTTTTAATTTTTTTTGTCTTGTCCAGCATTTAGGCAGCAGAATGATGGTCTGGATGCTGTGTTCTGCTGAGCAAGTTTTCTCTGCCAGGGGAAGCTTTATAGATATAATGATCCCCTTGACTTTCTGAATTTTTATTTTATTTCTATATTTATTTTGTATTGTTGTTTGAATTGTAGAGTTTGTACTGCTGGACCAGAGAGGACAGACAAAAGACAGAAAGAGAAAGGAGAAAAAACACCTCATAAGAAAAGGGAAAGAGATAAAGGGAGAGAAAAGGGAGAGAAAAAAACAACAACTAAAAAATAACCCAAAAACAAAAAGAAAGAAAACAACCTACAGATGTATACATACACACACATACAGGCACACACATACATATACACACACATACACACGCATACATACACATACATATACACACACGTATACACACATAATATATATATATATATATATATACACATATATATACATATGTACACATATACATATACACATACATACATATACACACACACCTCTATGCACACACATACACACACATACATACGTACAAACATATACGCACTTGCCAGTATTAACACATATACATACACATACAAGCCAACTTTAGATCATAGTAACTAAACTATGAATCTAAAAAGTTAAATATAAATGAGAAACAAACAGAAATGAGAAAACTAGCTGCTGTTAGTGAATAAAATTGCGTGACGACTCGGTGACTGTGTCACATGCAGAACATGCAGAGTGGAACGTGTTCCGGAAAAGGTGATCATGCCAGTGTGATCCTTCCCACACAAAGGCAAGAGGCACGCCAGGAGTACCCCCGAGACCAGGGCCATCGGCAGCCATCCCCAGGCGCAGACCCCAACCGCCCCACCCCGGAGCCAGCCATGCACCGACCCAGGAGGAGGCAGAGGGGGGTCCCAGCCAGAGTCCCCCGCAGTCAGGGGGAACAGGCCCCAGCAGGCCCGGACCAGCGAGGACCGGCCCCGCCGGGCACCGGCCACCCAGGGCAGACAGAGCGCGGGCCCCCCGGCCCCAAGAGCCCAGAAGCAGTGAGACCAGTTTTTATTATTCAGAAGCTTCTTTTTTAGTCTACAATCATTTTATCTAAAAACAGAGAATCCTGAAAACGACAGATTATCCAGATGATCCAATGAACCCATTTCTAGACAAGAACCTGATGGAAATGAGAGCTCGGTGGAAAATAACTCATACCAGATATAATTACAGATTATAAAGAACTTCTTAACTTCTTTACACAAAGTAGCTGGGACTAAATATACCAGGAAAGTTATCAGAATAATCAGCAACCGCTTAATTATGATAAAAAGCTTGTTTAATCAGCCATTATTTTATCCTAAAATATTATTTTAATTATTAGAAAAATAACAAATAAAAAAAGACTACAAATGAAAACAAAGTATGAACATTTACTGTCACGAAGGGTTCAATGTAAGTGTTGCGCCTTCCAAACCACTTTTGCCTTAGAAAAGTCTATATAGACGTCAATATTGTCCTCATGCTGCCTCCTCTGCTTCCAGCAACAAACAGACCTTGGATATGGGTCTGTCCCAGCAACTGGTCTTAGTCTTGATCCGAATTCGACGAACAAGCCCCTTGCTGTCCGGAAAGGTTTGTAATATATGTCCCATAATCCAGGAATTACGAGGTGCAGTACTGTCCACCAGCAGAACCAGATCCCCTGCAACAAGATTTTTCTGGGCTCCAGTTCATTTCTGTCGTTCCTGTAACAGAGGTAGGTACTCCTTTGTCCAGCGTTTCCAGAAAAGATCAGATATATACTGTACTTGTCTCCATCTTCTCCGGGCATACAGGTCTGCCACTTGGAACTTTCCAGGCGGTAAAGAAGGCTGTTTTTTAAGCAGTAACAGTTGATTTGGTGTCAGCGCTTCCAAATCATTAGGATCCGTAGAGGCCTTAGTGATAGGTCGACTATTGAGTATGGCTTTGACTTCACAGAGAACGGTGTGGAGTCCCTCCTCATCCAAACGTTGCTCTCTGAGGGTAGAGTTGAGGACTTTCTGCACAGACCTGATCAGTCTCTCTCACACTCCTCCATGATGCGACCCTGTTGGGGGATTGAATGTCCACTTTATACCCCTTTGGAGCAACACATCATGCAACTGTGCCTGGTTCCACTGTTCGATTGTCCTTTTCAGCTTGTGTTCTGCTCCAATGAAATTCGTCCCATTGTCAGAACGCAGCTCACAGACCTTTCCTCTCCTGGATATAAAACGCCTCAAAGCAATTATGAAAGAGTTAGTATCCAGAGAAGATGCAACCTCAATGTGAACTGCTCTTAATGCAAGACAGGTAAATATCACTCCATATCTTTTCACTGTGCTCCTCCGGCTCCTTACTTCAAAGGGTCCGAAGTAGTCGACTCCTACACAGGTGAATGGAGGTTCATCAGGCTTGAGACATTCTATTGGTAAATCTGCCATCTGCTGATAAACGGGTGCAGCATTGAGCCTTCTGCAGATGGTGCATTTGGACAGGACTCTCCTAATGGCAGTGCTTACCCCTGTCATCCAGTATTTCTCCCTGAGCTTGGACAACATATGGTTGTGTCCACTGTGTCCTAAAGCTTGATGAATATACCTTAGCAGCAGAGTAGAAACATGGAGATCCTTTGACTGAATTATAGGATGCTTAGCCTCCACCGGCAATGCTGCTTTACTAAGCCGACCTCCCACACGCAAAACTCCATCCTCAAGTCTTGGAGACAACATGTACAGGTGACTGCTTTTCTTCACATTTTGCCCCTTCTCTATACAATAAAGCTCTTCTGAAAACTTCCTCCTCTGGCAAAACTGAATTATCGCCAGCTCAGCCTTGTCAATGTCCTCCACTACAAGACATCTCTGGACAGATGTGCTCTTGAACATGCACATTTCTTGCTCCATCAGCCTCTGCTGCTGCTCACACCCTTCACTCTGCTTCATTATTAACCTTTTCCTCTCCTTGCTACAGGACCTCAGCCATTCCTTGTATTTAAGCCACCACGCCACTGCCTTCTTTAATCGAATCCAAGAGGAATAATGGTGGATCAGGGAAGTGGCGGGGTCTTCCTCAGGTTGTACAGCATTTACAATGGTACTTCTCTTGATCTCCGGATCCTCCCGCGAGAAGTGGCTTGAGTGCTCAAGGTTAACAGGCCATTCCGTTTCTGGTTGACAAAGAAATGGAGGTCCCATTAACCAGAGTCTGTTCTTCAAGAATGCCTTCACTTTGAGCCCCCTGGATGCTGCATCGGCTGGATTTAAAGCTGTATCCACATATCTCCACTGTGTCGGGTGCGATGATTTCAGTATTTCTGAAATCCGGTTGGCAACAAACACCTAAAACCTAGAGTTTTGGTTTCTTATGTATTTCAGCACTGAAGCACTATCGGTCCAAAACACGGACTCCTGAAGACTCATGTGTAGCTCTTTCTTCCACAGGTAGTCCATCCAACTGGCCATAGTTGCAGCAACCAATTCTTGGAATCGTGATTGGTTTTAGCTGAGCAACACGAGCCTTTCCCATTATGAAAGCACTGTGTGTCTGCAGGCACTCATTCTGTAATAGCAGGTAAGTGACTGTGCCATAGTCCTCTTCACAAGCATCACAGAAATTATGCAGTTGTGCAGTAATAGCATCTCCAAAGTCCAGGGGTTTTAAACATCTGTGTAGCTCACAGGGAGACGGCCTCTGGAATGAGATCGTCCCAACCAACTTTTCTTCTGCACAAATCCCTTAAAATCCTTTTTGCAGTCAGAACAAGGGGACTGAGCATACCCAGAGGGTCGCAAATAGAACTGACGACTGAAAGGATGCCTCTGCGGGTGAGTGGTCTGTCCTTTCATAAGAGTGTGAATTTAAAGGTATCTGACTTGATACACCACTCCACACCCAGAACTCTTTCAATGGGCACTAACTCCTTCTCCAAATCCAATTGGCTGGCACCTTTAGCTCTGTGGGATTCTGGAATGGCCTTGAGCACTTCAGATCGTTTACTGTGCCATTTGGTCAGACAGAATCCCCATTTAGCACACAGTGATGTAAGCTCCTAACAAAGGGTCAGTGCTTCCTCCTCTGTAGCAACAGATACCAAACAGTCATCCACATAGAAACAGTGCTGCAGTTTATCCACTGTCTCCTCACTATACTCTTGTCTGAAATCCTCTGCGCATTTCCTGAGGGCAAAGTTGGCACAGCTAGGAGAGGATGAAGCTCCGAAAAGATGCACCTTCATCTTATATACACCGGGTGTCTGGCTCAGGTCTCCTTGGGGCCACCAGAGGAATCGCAACAGGTCAGTATCCTCTGGGGGCACCCGCACTTGATGAAACATAGCTTCTATGTCAGCTGTGATAACTACAGCTTCCCTCCTGAACCTGGTCACAACTCCAATTAATGAGCTAGTTAAAGCAGGGAATTGTAACAGCGCTTCATTCAGAGATTGCCCATTACACCTAGCACCACAATCAAACACAACTCTGAGCTTTCCCTTTGTGGGATGACGGACTCCATGATGCGGTATGTACCAAACCCTACCATCTTTTCTTTCCAATTTTGAACTGGAAACTCTTTCAGCATAACCTTTACTGAGAAGACCATTTATAAAGCTGTTATGTTCCATGTGGTACACTGGGTCCTTCTGAAGTTTCCTCTTCAGATGGTATAAGCGTTGTTCCACCATTTTTCTGTTGTTCACCATGCAGATATTTGGAATTTTCAGAGGCAGAGCGATCTGGTAATGACCCTCAACGTGTTTGGCTGATTTTGCAACCATGTCCATGAACTTTCGGTCTTCCCTGGACAGACCCAACTGTTCCTCCACAGCAGATTCTGGAAAGTCCATCTTAAATTGTTGTTGCCACAGTTCATCCAGATTCACAATGGACACACGATTTACAGTTACTGGCTGCTTACAGTGATTGGCCTCTCCACCATTTCCTGTTAGTGGTCTCTTCACTGTCCAGCCCAGCACTGTCCTCACTGCGTACGGCCCATTATGCTTGCTAAGAATGACCTCCAGTGGTTCCATGGCTCTTGGGACATTTGTTCCAATCAGCTAGTCTATTCCAGCCCGAATCTGTGGTAAGGAGAGATGTTTTAAATATGGCCACCTTGTCAGATCTTTATTTCTGGGTATGTTTGCTGTGTGGACTGGCATTGACATCTGAGTGTACGCTTTTGGTAGTTCAATGAAGATGTCACCTTCGAGTGCTGCCACCTCTAGCTCTGGCACGATGTAGCTATTAACCACCCTTTCCTGGCCCATTGTTCTCAGGAGAATACTGGTTCTTTTCCCAGACAAATTGAGCTTCTGCTTCAGTCTTTCCATACAGAACACTGCAGTACTTCCCTGGTCCAGGAAAGCATATGTGAGAATGATCTTATTTCCCTTTTTTGCCTTCACTTGGACTGGCACAATAGGAAGCTTGCAATCCATGTCACCAGCCCCTGTAAGCCCACTTGAAACCAAGGTGCTATCCACTGTCACCTGAACGCTGCTTTCAGCCTTCTCCATCATTGCCACGCTGTCCTTATGAAGCACAGTAGGATGTTTTTGGCCACACTTAGAGCAGAATATCTTCCTTTGGCAATTCCTGCTGATGTGTCCTGTACACAGACAGCGAAAACAGCAACCATTTTCCTTCAGGAAGTCAATTTTCTCTTTGTGTGCCATTTTGTCCAACCACCGTGCACACACATCTAACGTGTGTCCTCCAGTGCAGCAGGGACAGATCTTTGCCGATAGCCTAGTATCCTCAGCGTTTTTCACAAACTGGGTTTTTTGCTCCACCTGATTTACTGCGGTAGCAAAGCTGGTTCCTCTGATGTTAGAGCGAGTGGATGGTTGGTGTTTCATTTGTCTTAATGTAGCTGTATCCTGGATGTTACCAAACACGGGGTCTGTCAAGATTTTCACCTGCTTTTCTACAAAGTTGGTAATATCCAGAAACCTTGCTCTTCTATTGTGGTTTTCTTGCAGGTCACATGCGTGGTTCCTCCAGCGGTCTCTGAGTTTGTAGGGCAGTTTTTTGATGATCTCCTCATGTTTGTGGGAGTGTCCAGATCATTTAAATACTGCACATCTTCCATAGCGTTACAGCATCCACGCAAGAAAAGACTGTACTCCTGGAGGGTCCTCACATCCTCTGTTTTAATGGCAGGCCATGACAAAGCTCTCTCCATGTATGCTGCTGCCACCTTTTGCTCATTACCATAATGTTCTCTTTATAGAGCCTTTGCCTTGACGTATCCTCTGTCTGACTCCATATGCTGACAACTCCTCACCAACTCCTTTGCTTGTCCTTTCGTGTACTGTTCAAGAGAATAGAGCCTATCACAGCTGTTATTTGTGTTTCAAAAGCTTTAATAAATGAATGGTATTTGAGCGGATTGCCATCGAAAACAGGAATTTCCCTTCTGGGGAGTGCTGAAAGACACTGTTGCTGCATCAGAAGTGTTGTAATTTCATTTTGCTTTCTCATATCTAGTACACTGTAATTTTGTGAAGAGTCAGTTTGTGTAACATTTGTTATCGGATCTTCAGGAGCCATTAAATAACGTTGGAGCATGTAAGAAGGACCTGGGGGCTGATTTGTTTCTGGTAGGTGTGTGACTTTTGATTTCACAGCTGGATGTGTGGTTTCAACTGCATTGCATTTTGATTCAAATGGCAATGGCGGCACAAATTCAGTCGCGTTGACATTAAGTTGTTTTGAGCGTGTTTTTTCATAATAGGAGTTCATCCCATCTGAAACCTGTGACTTTGATTTACGGCCAATGCTGCTTTGTGATTTTATATTGCTTAACTTTGCCATTTCTTCAGCAATTCCGTTCTCCAGCAGCAGCTGTTCACGTCTTTTGCGCAATTGTAACTCTTCTTCATCCAGCGCGTATTTTTCCTTTAATGCCTTTTGTTTTATTGTCAGAATTGCAAGATTTCTTTCAGCCTTTCAATGAGCAGATGAGCGTGAACTCTTGTCTGCATTTGAGATGCTGCCACAAGGCCGCAGTTCATCCTGAAGGTCTTGTGCAGTGGATCCAGGTACTGGAGGAGCAGCAGCAGGCATGTGTTTGTCGTTTTTGACAGGAGCTTGTTCTGCGTAATTTATTTCCTTTGATGGTTGTTCAGCAATATTTCTTTCAAATAATATTGGATTTGAGTTTACATGTGTGTTTTCCTGTGTCCATTTTTCCACTTGTTCCTTGAATGCATCGCTGTGATCCATAATGCTGTTAAACCAGTCATTCTGTTTTGTATATTCATCCTCAGGAAGTAGTGGAAGTAACTCGTTGTGTAGGTCTGTGGCCCTTTTACATAGTGCGTTCAAGTTGTCCAGTTGTGAAAAGATTTCAGCCGCACTATCCTTTGATTTCATGTGCGCCTTTATTTGCGGAATAAGTGATTTGAGTTTATTAACCACACTTTTGCGGTCATGCTGGAGCCGTTCAAATTGATTCTCCAGCGCTTTGACCGTCAGTTTAATTTCTCTTTTTCCCTTTTCCATATTTGGACATTCATCCTGAGAGTGTATGCGACTCATTTCCGTCTGATTTTATTGCGTATCAACACGATCACAGTTCATAAAGAGCATCCAAACCCACCCATAGACACTGCTTTAATAATCATTCCACATGGCATCAGAATTTATCCATAAACATTGCATTTGAATTTATGCAAAGCAAATTCAATCCAAACGTCTCCACAATCAGGTATTTAGACACCACCAGCCGCCACGTACTTACGCCACAAAGTCCCGACATCACAATCCCACAGAACTCGGGTTTAGGCCACCATCAATGCGCCGTGACAACCAGCGTAACATCCCATCACATCTTAGTCCTCATTTGGCATCACGCATTTCCATGAAGAGAAATCCTCCGTCCAGACTTGAACAGATTCAGCCTACCTGCTCCCAGGTGTAAGGATGACGTGGTGTAACCTGTGCGGCGCTTAGCTGTGGTTCCTTCGTCCTCGATCCAGTCGTTGTGTGATGACTTGGCTCTTTGGTGCTCACAAGCGGCTTAATGATTTTCATTAAACGCCGATTTTTGTTGACAGAATGTTGCGGCTTCCAAACCACCTTTGCCACTGGGAGTTTGGGTGGGGTCCTCCTGTTTGCTTATTTGTGACAGAATACGCTGAAATCCAGGGATGCGTTTAATACTTTATTGCGTCTCCAAGCTATAACAGCGCAATCAAGATCGATGAATGAATTGTTTAACCAGGGAGATAACAGACAGAAATGATGTATGAATGTGTGGATAGCGGTCAACAAAATTATGGCGACTACCCCACCCTTGCTCTCTCATCCATTTCCCAGGTAAGTATGCGCCTTTATACACCTCTGTGCAAGCACACACCCAATCACACACAAACCACCACCTCTGCCACACACACACTAATGCACCGTGCACCTCCTCCTCATGTATGTCTCCTACAGGAAGAAACAGGAGACAAAGTCAAAAGTGAAAGAAAGATGAGCACGGCTGAAACTCAGAAGTGTCGTGGGTCGTGACAAGACTGGTCTGCGTGTCGGTTCTCTTTAAAACAGCGGATGAAATCTGGACTTTTTGTCTTGAAATGATGAAGTTTGTGTTGCTTTTTTGGATCGTAATCATGCTGTCCTTCCCAACTAAAGTTACAGGTAAGAAAACACCGATCTGACCTGATCAAGTCTTTTCTCTCTTAACATTTCATCCTATCTGCCTCCCTTCTTTCTGTTCCAACATGTCAGATTAATAAGAATGAATGAATGAATAAATACACGTAAATATTTCCAGTGAAACTGTGTTTTTATAAATCAGGGAGCTACAGTGTTTGTGAGACAGATAGTTAATAGTTAAATATTTCTGCTTCCTGGAAAAAAGTAAGAAATGGATAAAAATGTTAAATCATCAAGTGGGTAGGTGGAGCTGATCCCAGTAATCACTGGGAGAGGACCAACACAGAGAGATGAACAACCATTCACACACAAACATGCGCCATTGGGACCATTTAGAGAAACCAATTAACAACATGGATGTCTATGGACGGTGGGAGGAATCCAAAGTACCCGGATAAATCCCCCCCCCCCCCCCCCATTCACAGGGAGGACATGCGAACCCCACGCAGAAAGACTACTGACCAAAGCTCCCACTTTCTCCACCGCTTTTTCCAGTTCAGAGAGACTGGTGTCATGTTGCCTCATGGTTTTATTTCCTCTATGCAAAAACTGTAAATGTGGCTCCGAACAAGACGAACCAGTTCAGGAAGAACTTTCCACAATGTCGAAATGCTTTTATTCATTTATTTATTTCATATCCAGGAAGTGTTTTTATTTTACTACAAATACAAAAGTTTATCGCTGCCATCGATGGAACAGAAAATGGAAATTTAGAGCTGCGTTTGTCAAACATTTAATAAAAATACCCGCATTTATTTGCTCCAAAGACAACAAATTCACAACCCTGCAAGTATACCAGATCTTGTTGGTCCTTGAACTGGTCCCATTGCAACACATCGTCATATCAAGCAAAAGAAAAGTCCACAACCATTAAATGTGATCCAAAGAGATCTCAGGTCGACTTTATTATTCAGCATTTTTTTTTAGCAACTTGATGGTAACTCAGAGCTCTTGTCATTTCTAATTTAGCAAAGATGAACATAATTTTATGACAAGACATGAAGTGATTTACTTTACCTGTTGTCATTTTATTAATGTACCTTTTGTATTAAAACCATATATGATGTTTGCCAAACAGTATTTATTAATAAATATTAAAACATATTTAAATGAACACCTAAACAGTTCTTTTTAATGTCGCCATAATATTATAAGATGGTATATAATGATAAGTTGTTACCATAATAATCATTAATGATGTGTTTTCATTCACTCTCAAAAATAGAGGTACAAGATAAGGACATTTCTGTACCTATAGGTACATTTTAAAGAAATGTTCTCTCAAAAGTACAATACTGGTCTTTAAGAGACCAGAAACACCTTCAGAGTACGAAAAAGGGTTCAAAGTGACATAAAGTACAAATTTGTACCATTTCGACCATAAGGGAACCTGCAGCATTGAAAAATGTAATGTTAATGGCTGTAATGTTACAAACTAGAGCAGAGTTGAGTGATGACAGTAGTACTACTTAACAGTCATTTACGACACCAGACAATGAAGGTCAGATGCTGCAAACCAAGTGTATGGCTGGTCAGTATTTTGAGTTTTTGAAGATTATTTCTAGATTAAAGATAAGATAATATTGCTAGGTGGAATGGACCAGGCCTAATGCTGTGGAAAACATAACAAACATAACTTGATAAGGAAAGGTTGAACTTGATAATGTACAAAAATAGACCAGAACTGAAGGGTACAGAAATGTCTCTCTAAAGAGTACACCCCCAGCGACAAGCATTTGTACCTTTTTAGGTACAAGCTGGTACCTCTATTTTTGAGTGTGTTGTATAAATGATTATGATATATGATGGACATCAGGAAGAGAAGCTAATAAAGAAAGAAAGTCCAAACAAAGAGTTTGCTCCAATCTTAGGTGGAATTTTCTTTTAAATTGTTTTTATAAAACATAAGTGAATATAATGTGCGGTGTTAAACTTAAAGATGTTTAAGATTGTTTTGCTTTATTTCCTCATTCTGGACACAGTACACCAAGATGATGTTGAAGAAGCTCTCTGGAAATAAGAAACATGACTGGAAGAATTTTGGCCACTGATGGCCACCGTCCATTCATTTGATTTAATCAAGTTAAATGAAGGAGGGATTAACGCTTAGAGATGACCACAATGGTGCTGGACGGTGGCGAAGTGGTTAGCAATATGACCTCACAGCAAGGTCATTGGTTCGATCCTCAGCTGGGGGTCTTTCTACGTGGAGTTTGCATGTTCTCCAGGTGTATGTGTGGGTTCTCTCTGGGTTCTCCGGCTTCCTCCGACCGTCCAGAGACATGCATGTTAGGTTAATTGCCCAAAGAAGTGAATGTGAATGGTTGTTTGTCAAGTTGTGTGTTCCTGTGACTGGCGACCTGTGCAGGGTGTACCCTGACTCTCGCCTGAAGGCTGCTCGGAAAGCCTCCAGCTCCCCGCGGGTTCAGAAAATGGATGGAAGTTTATTTTGTTAAGTTTCATGGTCTGAATGTAAAACATCACAAGCTGAAATTTCCTTTCTGTGGCAGCAGTAAACATTTTTTATTATTGTTATTTTTGCTATTATTATTATTGTTATTATTATTATTATTATTATTAGTAGTAGGAAGTAATAATAATAATAATAATAATTATGATTTTGTTCTGAATAAAGTTTTTTCCATCATAATTTACTGTAGTAGAACGTGCCGTAAACTGGACACCAAAAGTTTTTCTTTTATCATTTGATCATTTTCCACATTACAGAGTAAAACTAAAGACAGTCTCAGTAAGTGATTTTTAACTTCACTGTGGAGTGCTGGACAGAAGTTTGTCTAATTTATATCAAACATTTGTTTCTTCTTCAGCTGGAACCAAGATATTTTGCTCCTCTGAGCTGATAATATCACCCTGCGGCTCCACCGTTGTTCTGCCGTGTCGCCTCGACCCCCAGCAGGATGCAACACACACCACAGTGAAATGGACTCAGCAGGACGATGTCGTACACATTTATAAAGATGGAGAAGACGTTACTGGAGAACAAACAGAAAGGTTTGAAGGACGTACATCTCTGTTCTCTGAAGGTCTCAGAAAAGGAAATCTGTCTCTGGAACTTTCCTCTTTAAAACTCAACGACTCTGGAAGATACAAGTGTTCCTTTCAGGACGGATCAGAGGAGAAGAGTTGTTATGTTGCTCTCATTGTTGGTAAGTTCATAAAATATTCTCCACATAATAAAAACTGCAACGTTCTGCTTTCCACACCTCCTTCTTTTTCCATTATTACCCTTAAATCCCTAAATATTATTGCTACAACAGCAGCATGATGTTGGTGATGTTAAAGGAGTTAAGTGATAAACAGAGACTGGAATAAAGTATTGATGGACATCAGATGCTTTGATTGGATCATTTATTACACAGAAAGAGTTTTTGCTGAATTTAACCCTTAATTCAGATTTTGTTTGTTTGTTTACATAACTAATAAACACCCTTTCCATGTCTCTGATGTAGCAGCTGCTCGTCTTGGACTTCAAGTTCTCGTCTAAATTTAGTTGTTTGTTTTCCAGAGGAGTCTAAAGTGATCGGATCACATGATCCAATCACAGCAGAGTCGGGTCAGGATGTGATTCTACCATGTCACCTGGAACCTCCGTTTGATGTGTCCACTCTGACAGTGGAGTGGAGACACAATGATGATGTGGTGCATGTTTATAGACTTTCTGGAGACGATCCAGATGTTCAACACCAGAAGTTTAAAGGCAGAACGTCTCTGTTTCATGATGAAATGATTCATGGAAACATTTCTCTCAAACTGAGGAAAGTAACTAAAGATGATGCAGGAAATTACACCTGCTTTGTTCCTAAACTCAACTGTCAGGTGAAAAGAGGAAACATCAACCTGATAGTTGGTGAGTATTGATGAAGACATTTAACTAAATGAAACATTGTTTTATAAAATATTTACATAAATATCCAGTTTGTATTTTCTGTGTGTGGAACATCATGTAAACATGTTTCTATTCAACCTGAATATTTAGTGTTATTTTCTCTTACAGTGTCGAACGATGAAGAAACAAACAAGAAAGGTCAGATTTTTGTTTTTAAAAATGCAAAAAATTAAAATAGAAAATCTTTTTAAGTCCTAAAGTTTTTGCTCATCTTTTACATTTTCAGTGGAAATGAATGAAAATAATTAGAAGTTTTAACTTTTAGAAATCATCAAACTGTAACTTTTCTCTTTGCTGCAAATCAGCTAAATATTCTGCTGATAAACTTCTGGTTGTTTCTTTCTTTAAATTCTGACTTTATTTCATGTTTTGTATAAATTTAGTTTTTGGTTTTATTTGTTCTTTCCATAAACATGTTCTTTATCTCTAACCAGCAGGCGGTGATCAGCAGACACCTATACTTGACCCAACAGGTAAATAACATCACAGAACTGTTAATAAAATAATAAACTGTATATTATTTACAGTATAAAACATTTTCTCTCCACCAGCAGGAAACAAATAAATATTAAACTGGTGACCAGTTAAATGATGGATCAGATTATAATGACTTAAAGTTGAAGTTTTATTTGTATGTTTTTGTTTTTTAATGGAATCAGTTTAACCTTTGTTTTACTATTTATATTATTTCTCTGTTTTGCAGCACTTGCCATTGTTCTTGGTGTTGTTGCTGTTCTCCTTGTTGTCTTTGCTGCTGTTGGTCTTTACAAGTGTAAGTCTCAGTTTTCTCCTCTTTTTATTTCCAGCAGATTCTTTCCTTCTGAACTTTCAGATGAAGTTAAACAAACTAAATCTACATCTTTAATCACACGTAGAATGTTTTCACTGGTTTATACAGAAATATCATGAAGTTTTCATGGATCAGTCCAACACAAGGTGTGTGTTAATAAGAAGTGATGATGGCAGAATTTATTATAAATGCTGAGACTTCATGCTGCAGACAGAAAGTTTTATACTTTAACATGTTATTCTTGTTTTCACTCCTAAATAAATCAGATCAATGATGCAGAAAAGCAAAATAAACACATTTTAAAACATGAACATGAGCAGAGTATTGAAGTGAAACTAATGAACCAAGTTACACGTGTTTATAAAGCTTCTTCATCTGTAACTTGATTCATAAAAGAGTCAGAAATAAAGTTAATATTGGATTAAAGACAAATGTTTTACTGAACACATAAACAATTTTTATGGAACAAAATATGAACTAATGACACAAAACTGTGCTTTACATGATAACAGATCTAAGATCTGATCACTAATCAATCAGTCATGTGACCCACAACCATAAGAGACACGTAGTAAACAGAGCAGGAACCTCCGTTTCTCTGTGACGGTTCATTTGATCGATACGGATCAATAATTTCACCTTTCTGAAAAAGAGCATCAACATAAAGAGTAAAAAGTGATCAAATCTGCATCAGATCAGTTTTATTGACTAAACTTAAAGAGCTCTGCTGTAATCCTCTGAAAAAGCCGTCCAGCAGACATTTTCCTCCAAAGTGAATTACACCTGAGACAGAACACCAGTATGACATTAAACAGGAGGAGGAATCCCAGTTCAGTGTTAAACAGACCTCTGGGGGTCCAGTTGGATACTGGTGCTGCCATGATTTCATCCCACATCTTCACGTTGGCATCAGAACACGCAGCTTATTCAGGGCTGAGTCGTCTCCGTCCACATTAAAGAAACAAAAAGTCTGTCAGGAACCAAAGTAAAGATGGAGATTTGGCTCCATCTCTAAAGCCACGTTTACCAGTCAGAAGACTCACAAAAACCAGAGACTTCTGTTAGACCTGGTCTTGTAACGCCTCTGTTCCAGTTAGAGACTGTATATTTACACTGTATGGAGACATGTGAGCATGATTAGCACCAGACCATGCTGCCGTTGCCATGTGAACAAGATGAAAACATGAACCACTCAGGTGGTGGTGGATGATCTGGATCACTAAAACAAAGATGTCTGTCATTCTGTCCACACTTAAACACCACAGATCATCTGAAAACCTTCACCATGTGTAATGGGGACTTTACTGCGCTGGTCTGGTTCAGTATTGTTGTGATCGCGGAGTGTGCATTGGTTAAAATGCAAGAAAAAATCCAGGGGAATCCTTCAGGCTCCTTTATTCCAAGGTTTACATACTATATGGAATATACATGTGTGGGTGTGGTTCTGCCTCATGAACGCCCACTTAAGATAAAAAACACACAGAAGAACACACCACCATCCCCGAAGCTTCGGACCAAACTAATAAAAACTATTACTGAACATTTTAGCTCACAAGCGGCCTCTAGTGGTCGGCCTGAAAACTGCAGCCGAGGTACAACGCAACAATAAATAGTCCTGATAGAGTCCTGTCTTCTTAACACCATGGAAACTGTTTTCTTCTACCTGCAAACATGTAGACGAGGTCTTAGTGATGATCTTTGTGTTTGTTGTTTCTGCAGGGAATCGTTCGGGACATGAAGCTCTTCCACAGAAACATGGAATCATCTACAAACAATCTAGCATGACGGTAATAACTTGTGTCTCTTTTTTATTTCTTTACTGACAGTTAATTAATTTGACAACTTTAAGGGACTGATCATGATGCCGACAGATGTTTCTCCAGATGTCTGTGAAACAATCCTACACAGTTCTCTTTGGCTACGTTCAGACTGCAGGTGTTTAATGTTCATTTCCGTTGTTTTGTTTTGTCAGATCTGATATTTTGTGTGGCTGTTCACATTAGATAGATAGAATTATGTTTTTTTTTGTTTGTTTGCTTGTTTGTTTGTTTTTCACTAATGTACATGAAATATAACAGAAATATTCACTTCAAGATACTGTGTATTATTTTGTGTTGCAGAATTATCATGAGACGGACATGATGACATTCGAAGAGAAAAAACACCTCAACGGCAACTGATCTGACTTCACTTCACTTCAGGTTCTGGAAGAGAAAAGGAGCCAGACGGCCTGAAGCAGTTCGACCGGGAGCAGATGGAAGATAGGTTTGAGATAAATGAGTCATTTTTTCTGTAAATAACATTTATGTAGCTCTTCATGTGTAATTACAGTGTAAATATACTCTCCGTGTATACGTGGGTTCTCTCTGAGTTCTCCAGCTTCCTCCCAGTTAACTAGTTACTCTAGTTACTGACCTTAGGAGTGAGTGTGAGTGGTTGTTTGTCTCTGTGTGGCCCTGTGATGGACTGACGAGCTGTCCAGGCTGTCCTATCCCAGCTGTCTTTCACCCAAAGACTGCTGGGATAGGCTTCAGCTTCCCCGTGACTCTTCATTAGACTAAGTAGTTAGGATAATGAATGAATATTATATTATATTATATTATATTATATTATATTATATTATATTATATTATATTATATAAAGAACATAGAACGATCATAGACACTTTAGGATCCCTGTTCCCCAGTTTGCCATAGCAACCAGTAGGGTGGATGGTGTCATCAGTCTGTTGCAGTGACCTTGGAGGTACTGCATCCATTGTCCAGATTGTACATATTTATTTTTATATTATAATAGTTGTTTTATGGCTTATTTTACCTGATTTATCTGTTACATGTGTTTGTTAAAATGATTTGTTTTATTTGTATGATTGAATTTATTTTTATGACCTTTTGAAGTTTCCATATCCTGGAGAATAAATAAATATATGATATAATTAAACATAATGTAATAAGACAGCTATATTTTATAGAAGATTTACAGAATATAATTATGATTATATGTCATTTTATGAATATTGTATGAAATACATTCAAATAAATCATAAATCATGAAGAATTCTGAATAGCACTAATAAATGAAATAATGTAATTGAATATGTGTAGAGGAAAAATACTGTATTTAAAAAAAAATTTGCTTTTTTTTTATTAATTCATGCATGAAACGGTAAAAGTTTACAAATTTCAATTAGATGACAATTTTTCATTTAGTTGAATTTCTGTAATCTTAACCATATAACAGCATTTATGTAATTAAATCAAATATTATTAAGAAAAATAAAGAACATAGAATGAACATAAAGCCTTTAGGATCCCTGCTCCCCAGTTTGCCATGGCAACCACACCAGTAGGGCGGATGATGTTATTGGTCTGTTGCAGTGACCCTGGAGGTACTGCATCCATCGTTCATATTTGTTTTTATATTGTAATAGTTGTTTTATGGCTTATTTTACCTGATTTATCTGTTACATGTGTTTGTTAAAATGATTTGTTTTATTTGTATGATTGAATTTATTTTTATGACCTTTTGGTGGCTGGATGAAGATGTCTGACATCTGGATGAGTTTTCTTTCCCTTCTCTTCTTTGCCATTAAATGCAAATTGTTTGTAAGTTTGGTGTTCAAGGTTTCATTTTACAACTTGATTGTTACATTGAATTTGATCGCTGCTTTGATTGAACTGTTTTTATGACATATTGTATTGTTTTTGCTTATTTTAACTTTATATTTCATTGAGCATGTAGCTGTAATTGTGTGATCATATACATGTCATTGTAATCTTTAGATTCTTCATTAAACTGAGTGAACCAAAAGCCAAAAACTGTTTTTATAGACTATAAAAACCACCACTGAAATGAAATCACTTCTTTCTTTTAACATTTCCAACAACTGCTGAAACTTTTAGAGATGTCTTGAACACAAACAAACATTAAAAACAACCTCATTGGTGGAGGTAACAACACTTTCATGTTTAATATAAAAAAGTACAGATCCTAAAACATTGTGTATTAAACAGTCAGTATGCAATCATCCTGATGGCTTTTCTGCATTCTGAGTTCATCTGCTTGCTATCTGAATATTATTTAATTGTTACAGAAATACATCATAAAAAGTAAAAGTACTGCAGTGATTAAACTTTATCACCTTCATTCTTCTCTTCCAGCCTCTTGTAAAGACAGCGAGGTGGAACATCTCTAGAAGCTTCTTTTCAGCACATCTGGACAAACACTCATTTCTTATATATGACTGTATATCAGCAGCCTATCCTTCCAATAAACAGAACATTTACACAAATACTGCATTGCTAATGCGGTTAGAAAATGATTAGGTCATATTAAACTTTAACATTTAGTCATTTTGACATGATGTCGTGCATGATTTCTACTGGTTTAAATGTTATGTTGTACAGATATTGTTGTTCAGGTAAAATGTTGTCCAAGCAGCCTGCTGGTTCTTCATGAACACACCAGACAAACCTCCAGTTTTCTTGTTTTCCTCCTATTTCTTCCTGTTTTCTCGAAGCAGCACGTGACGACTCAGAGTCTTTTTATTCTAAACTTTTAAAATAAAAAATAAAAAAAAGATTTTCTTGAAGCTCCATCATGAGGAACCTGCATCCCCCCCCCCACCGTGTCTCGCTTTGCGGCCTGCAGCAGCAGCAGGAGGCTGACATGCCATGTAAAGATGCTTCTTTACAGAACATTGGAGCTTCTTTTAGTTTAGTTTCTCATATCTCTAAAATATTTCGTTGAGATATTTACGGGAAAATGAAATGGAAAAGCAATAAGATTTTATTTTGACTTTTTATTTAGTTTATTTGTTTCATCTATCCCATGGAAATATGTAGGCCTATAAAATAATACACTGTCAGATTTATGGCGCCACTTGGTGGCGAATTAATTAATGTGGTTTCGTTTTAGTCAGGCACGTTTTTGGCCACCTAAGGCAAGGACCACGCTACTTTTCTCACGAAATTTAGACAGGTGTTTGAAGTGGAACTATTATGAGCATTTCAGGCTAATTATTTTTTATTTCTGAGACCAAAAGGGCTGGGATTGATGGAGTTATTGTCACAAATGGCTTTATTTACTTCAGACCGACCCTCTCCGTAGGCTGTCAGATCAGCCTGCGGGCAAAAAGAGTGGATTGAGACTCTTCCGCATTAAGCCCCGCCTCCCGCCACTGCACTACATCGGGAGCGCGCACCGCACCTGCTTTCGCCGTCATTATAACATCTCATAAACAGAAGGATTAGGCTCATATGAACTCAATAAAAACAAAAATAAAATACAATGTCAACACATAGCATACAGCCCTACATGTTGGAACCTGAATCAGAGCCTGAAAACGAAGTGGAAAACTGCAACCCACAGCAACGAATGCAGCAGGATGTCTCTCTTTGGTAAACTCACCAGCCATCGTTGGAAATAACTTTATCCAACATTTTCCACCCGCCTGATATATTTGCACATGCCCTTGTTAACCAGTAGAAGGTAACCAATCACCGAACCTTATCCCCCGGGACGTCACAAGAATTTCCAAGTAGAAAAAACTCTAAAACGACGCGTTTTTTGTCGCCATGGAAACCGAATGGCGAGCGTGCTGGAACTCAAACTCAAACTCAAACATGCGTTTAGGTGATAAAAAACAGTGTCGTTCACATGTATGATGAGGATTCAACACTGTAACACTGTAGAAAGCTCAGAAAACTCCAAATACCATAATAGCACCCCTTTAAGTTTTCCCCAAAGTTGTCATTCCATGATTTGTGCGTGCAGTAGCAGTGCAGAACTGGGAAGTCATTGGTGATTGTATGTTTCTACATAGAGATTCTTGTTAATTTAAGTTGTTAACTTTATGCTGCTACTTTAGCTAAATAGCACTGCACGAAAGAGATATCACATGTAAAAATTAGGCTGTTTACTTCCTTGTATTTTCAGAAACCACAATTGCATGGTAACGTTTGAAGGACTAATGGCCTGGATTTTTCTTGAGAAGATTACATTATGTTCTAACCGGACATACTGCAGCGGTTATCACCTTCAGTCTTTCATACCAGCAAGTTAAAATACATTCCTCACGCCAAGTAATCACTGCCCCCCCTTTCCGACCACATCTGCAGCGCTGCAACCCAGCTGGGACACACAAGAACACCAGTATCTTAACAATAAATAAACTGGAGTCAGAGTCGTCTCATTTACATCCGTCCATTTTATAATATGAAACAAAGGAATGAACCACTTTCAGCATCATCTAGCGCATTTTGTTCCAGCGTGTCTTGTGGACTCGTTCATTTTCCCCGCCAGCTTCGAATCTGTGGCAGTGGGCAGCAGCACCTTCATCCCTGGTGAACATCCTCCTCCTGTGGATGAAGATGCAGCTCTCTCCCTACATTTTATTGTCTGACCACTTTATATTTACTTTCGGGATAAGTCCGGTCGCCGATGAGACAAGCTGATAGCATCTGTCCCCTGCTGACCTCCTCTGCCTTTCTGGTGGTAGTGATGTCCATCCGTCTCCAACAGATAAAATAGTTTTACATTTTACAACCTCATCGATTAGAATTTCTACCTCATTTTCCAGAAAATTGATCTCTTTTGCTTTTTTTCCTGCTGAACAGTCATGGAAATGAGATGGATTAATATTTATCAAGGGTGTTCACCTGTCGTTTTATGGCCAAGATGTAGGCGTGACAAGATGTTCCCTTTCGTGCGCAACATTCAGTGTTGATCCTGATTTATAAAGCGAAAAAGGTATGGGACGTGCAAGCGCACTGCTTTGGAAATCATGAAGTTTTTTTGCGCCACATTTCCTGTTTTCCGTACGTACACCACCTGTAATCATCGTTGCAATGCACAGTTTGATAAATGAGGCCCCAGGTCTTGATGTCTGTAAGACATTTTTGTAATCTAAGAAACAGATTGGTTTCATCTGGCTTCATGGAAGGGTAGATCTGAGTGTCATCCACATGGCAATGAAAATTTATACCATACTGCCTGATGATATTTCCTAAGGGAAGCATGTATAATGTGAAAAGTATTGGTCCAAGTACAGAACCCTGAGGAACTCCATGACTTACCCTGGTGTGTGAGGAAGACTTATCATTTACATTTACAAACTGAAATCTATCAGAGAAATATTACTGGAACCAGCCTAATGAATCCATTTAATCCCAATAAGATGTTCCAGCCTCTGCAGCAGAATATTGTGATCAATAGTGTCGAATGCAGCACTGAGGTCTAAAGGAATGAGTACAGACAGAAGTCCTTTATCTGAGGCCATGAGAAGATCATTAGTGACTTTCACCAGTGCTTTCTCTGTGCTACGATGAGCTCTAAATCCTGACTGAAACTCTTCAAACAGATTGTTTCTGCTCAGATAGGCGCAGAGTTGGGTTGAAACTGTTTTATCAAGAATTTTAGACAAGAAGGGGAGATTAGATATTAGTCTATAATTAGCTAAAACTCCTGGATCCAGAGTTGGTTTTTTAAGCAACGGTTTAATTACAGCTGTCTTAAAATATTGAGGTACATATCCTATTAATAGAGATGAATTGATCAGGTCCAGTACAGATGTATTGATTAAGAAACATATTTCCTTAAATAATCTGGTTGGGATGGGGTCTAAAACACAGGTTGAAGGTTTAGATGAAGCTATTATGTTGGTTAACTCGGAGAGCTGTACAGGCAAGAAACGGTCCAAATGACAATCAGCTTCTAAAGACGTCTCTAAGGCTGCTGCAGATTAAATATTATTAGTAGTGTTAAGGTTATTACTGATTTCCTTCCTGATGGAAACTATTTTGTTTACAAAGAAACTCATAAAGTCGTCACAGCTGAGGTTGAAAGGAATAGATGGCTCAACAGCACTATGGCTCTTAGAAAATAAAGAAACCTGGGGTTGTTCTTGTTTTCTATCAATGATGAATAATAAGCTGTTCTAGCCACATGCAAGGCTTTTTTGTACACAATTAAACTTTCTTTCCAGACTTTGCAACACTCTTCTGAGCCAGATGAACGCCATTTTCTTTCCAAACGTCTTGGTGTCTGTTTTAAAGCTTGAAGCTTTAAAACCATCGGGCCCGCTTCTTCTGACTGGTTCTCTTCTTCTTTAGAGGAGCAACATTATCTAGTGTTATATGCATTAAAGCTGTCACTCTAGCAACACATTCATCGACCTGTGTCGGAGTAAAGCTCCAGTGTGATGATGAGAATGAGTCGGTCTGTGGACATTTTGGGAAAATCCAATTGAACTTAATAGCAATGCAGTATTTGTGTAAATGTTCTGTTTATTGGAAGGATAGGCTGCTGATATACAGTCATATATAAGAAATGAGTGTTTGTCCAGATGTGCTGAAAAGAAGCTTCTAGAGATGTTCCACCTCGCTGTCTTTACAAGAGGCTGGAAGAGAAGAATGAAGGTGATAAAGTTTAATCACTGCAGTACTTTTACTTTTTATGATGTATTTCTGTAACAATCAAATAATATTCAGATAGCAAGCAGATGAACTCAGAATGCAGAGAAGTCATCAGGATGATTGCATACTGACTGTTTAACACACAATGTTTTAGGATCTGTACTTTTTTTTTTTACTAAACTTGAAAGTGTTATTACCTCTGCCAATAAGAGTGTTTTTTATGTTTGTGTTCAGGATATCTCTAAACCACATTATATATATTATATATATATATATATATATATATATATATATATATATATATATATATATATATATATATATATATATATATATGTAATAAATTTTTTTACTTCAGAAAATTCATCCTAGAAATAATTCCCCTCCACTGCTTTGCATTCCTGCATTCAGTGCATACCTGCTTTTTGCACCACTCCAGGTCTGCGTACATTATTAGTCATGACTTGTTCAGCGCTGGGCGTGAGGTTAATCATGAATGGAAATAGAAAACAGAAGAGGACTAGGTCAACTACACTGAGTGATTCAACATTCTGGTTTCTTTGTACAAGTAAGATTTGTTCGTGAAATAACTCTCAAACCACAACTGCTGCTCTCGTGAACCCATAAGCCATTCGTCTTTTCAACAGTAGATAGTGGTCGGTCAAAAACAGCATTAAAATAACAATATAGTGCATAAAATTGTCATATTATGATATTTCACTGTTTATTTCTGAGACAAAAAATTACAATCTGTGTTAATCTGTTAAATGTGTTTATATTCTTTAAAAACAGTTTTGTCCATAGCTTTTGGTTCACTCAGTTTAATGAAGAACCTAAAGATTACAATGACATGTATATGATCACACAATTACAGCTACATGCTCAATGAAATATGAAAATAAAATAATGGCAACAAGCCATTTCAATAAAACAATCAAGTGGTAAAATGAAACCTTGAACACCAAACTTATAAACAACCTGCAGTTCAACATTTTAATGGCACAGAAGAAAAGGAAAGAAAACTCATCCAGATGTCAGACATCATCCAGCCACCAAAAGGTAAAAATAAATTCAATCATACAAATAAAACAAATCATTTTAACAAACACATGTAACAGATAAATCAGGTAAAATAAGCCATAAAACAACTATTACAATATAAAAACAAATATGAACGATGGATGCAGTACCTCCAGGGTCACTGCAACAGACTGATGACATCATTCGCTCTACTGGTGTGGTTGCCATGGCAAACTGGGGAGCAGGGATCCTAAAGGCTTTATGTTCATTCTATGTTCTTTATTTTTCTTAATAATATTTGATTTAATTACATAAATGCTGTTATATGGTTAAGATTACAGAAATTCAACTAAATGAAAAATTGTCATCTAGTTGAAATTTGTAAACTTTTACCGTTTCATGCATGAATTAATAAAAAAAAGCAAATTTTTTTTAAATACAGTATTTTTCCTCTACACATATTCAATTACATTATTTCATTTATTAGTGCTATTCAGAATTCTTCATGATTTATGATTTATTTGAATGTATTTCATAAAATATTCATAAAATGACATATAATCATAATTATATTCTGTAAATCTTCTATAAAATATAGCTGTCTTATTGCATTATGTTTAATCATATCATATATTTATTTATTCTCCAGGATATGGAAACTTATTGGATTCCCCACTAACATCCACTGCAGTGGTTTATTTTAAAAATATAATCTTTATTCATGAATATACCAGAAAAAAGCTTAAAAATAGGTATCCACTACATATTTTTTCCAGTGTTCAGACCAGCAAGACTGAATCTTCTACATAAGAAACATGTAAAAACCAAACAAAATAAAACTCCTGGTATTGTTAGAACTGGATTATACAGAAGCGTAGAAGCTGTCACCCAAACATAAAAAGGGACCATATCACTTTACAGCAGGATAGTTTCATTGTGAAAACGTGAAACTTGTAACGTGATACGTTTAGTGGTTAAAACATGGAATATAAACTGTATTCTGCATGCAGAGATATGACTGATTTACCAACCAGGATGAATTTGTAGGCTACCTAAAAGGACAGACAGAGATGGTGGTGCATGGACGACACTGTGACACACCAGACACGACTTTGTCTTCATGTCAGCAACTTCATTCTCCCAGTCCAGCAGGACGTATTCAATCATTTTCATTTTAGCTTTCAGAAGAAAGCAGAGTGGTGATCCACAGACACCAGGGCTTGATGTCACATGATTAAATTGTCACATTGCAATTATTTTCTCAACTAGATCCATTTAGCATCTTCCAAAGTAAATACAGGAATATTCCAAACGGTAATAAATGCAGACTTGTAAGAGGACACATTCAACATTATCTTGTCATACTTCATCTGCTACAACTGAACGTAATGTAATTACACAACGCTTGCCTTTGCAATAAATAGAAAAAAAAAATTATCAGCAATATTGTACAGAAGATTTGATAATTATGATTGTATGTTATTCTCTAACTATTTTTTAGAGTACAATAGAACAAATAAAAAATACTAAATGTCACCAACAAAAAGTATCATTGCATATTTGTTGAGGTAAAATACTGTATTTAGAAAAATGTTGCATTTTTCTAGATCCATTTAGCATCTTCCAAAGTAAATACAGGAATATTCCAAATGGTAATAAATGCAGACTTGTAAGAGGACACATACAACATTATCCTGTCATACTTCATCCGCTGTTAGTTGTTAATTTTAATAACATTGTTGATGTGGACGTGCTTTTTTGAAATAAACCACTTCAGTGGATGTTTGCGAGTCATCCAATACGTTTTCACTCACGAGAGAATAAATAAATATATGATACAACATAATGAAATTACACAAAACATGAACAGGAACATCCAGGAAATAAAACATATATTAAGTGTGTTCATTCCCCTCCATAGCTTTTTCTCCTTCTTAAACCAGTCAGTAAACTTTAAATGTTTTTTTTTTTTTTTTTTTGTAAAGACATCTCTCTTCATCCATAACTTATGGCAACTAAAGGCAAGTTGGACACTTATAAGGTAGTAATGTAGAAAAGGCTGCCTAAAGGATTGACACGCTGGCTCTTTAAGGGGCGGAGCCTGGACTACGTGAGCAGCTTGCCAGGCCAGAGGGGAGAAAAGGAAGAGATGAGAAGAGGATTTTCTTCCAGTTAAAGTGTAGTTCGGCACTTTAAGACTTATTTTCAGTTTGTTTGTAACCCCACTTGGATGTTTTTGTGCGTGAAGTCCAGTAAGTCAAGTCTAAGTTTGTAACGCAGTTAATTTAGTGGAAGTCGATATTCTTTTGCTTAATTGATGCCATGCACTGTTCACATGAGCAAATCATGCATGGCACAGAGGCAGCTTCATGCACATATAGAAAGCCTGTTTGTGAATTTATGCTAAAACTGTAATAATTTGCATGATTATTTAGTTGCTGATATTTAATTTTGTCCGAGAACCATACAAGACATGTCAAGTGTAAAGAGGACAAACTGGAACCTTCAGTTGGCTTAATAAATGCCGTTGAAGTTCAAGTGACTCGTTCTTTGGAGTTCTAACCGTTAGTTCTAATAGTTAGTTCTAACTCACAACAGTGGGTTGAACACTCCAACCAGCCCAGCACCGTCACTATCTTTCAAGTAAAGTAAGCGGATTTGTCCTGTTGGATCCGGGATCCCTCCTCTGAGGACTCAGACACACACATTCATACAGTCATGTCGCTTACTTATAAAGCACAAGAGACATATTATGTTGCTGCTAACTTGCTGCCTGATGCTCCTTCCCTCCCTCAGCAAAGCTGCCAGAGATCCTTTAGCTAGAGGAAAGAGGTCTCACTCTTTTTACTTTTTTAACTGGCATGAAACTGAAACTTACTCACTTGCGTACAGAGATTGTCTATAGCGACACACATCTCACTCTAACAAGTATAATGGATTTAAACATATTACCATCGTGTTTTTTTTTTCTTTTGTAATGAATAACAACGCAAGACAGTAAAAATCTTTCAGAGTAAAAGTATCATCGTGATCCAAAATATGTAGTGGAGTAAAAGTAGGAGAGAAAAAAATAATACTTCAATAAGTAGAGATACCACCTTTTTTTTTTTTTTTTTTTTTTTTTTTTTTTTTTTTTTTTTACCACATATTCTACATTTTACTACTTAAGTACAGTAGTGAAGTTACTTCAAACTTTGTGTTTCACATTTTCACAATAAAACAATCTGGTTATAACTGGAATGGGAGTTTCACACTTTCAGACTGATGAGGGAAAAATGAACACATTTAATCACAGAACGCAGAACGTTTGTCAGAACACTGAAGCACATGACTTCTGCTCATAACTTCGCGACTTTGGCGCGATTTTTCAGACCCCTCTAGACAAAGACCATCAACCAGTTGGGCAGCTTTATCTGGTGATTCTGGAGACTTTTGGAGACGAACATAAACGCATGTATAGTTTACTTTTCTCCATTAGCAGCGGCTACTGTGTAAGCTCCACCTGAAATGAAAAACTGCTGCTTCTTGGGGGACATACTGCTGTTTGATTCATCAAGATTAAAAAATTATTATTAGATAAATTGTTTTTATCAAGTCCCGCCCATAGTTATAACGTGATCTGGTCCCTTATTTTTATTTGGGTGACAGCGCTACGCTTCTGTAGGATCATAATACTCCTACAAAGTTAAATAAAAAGAAAGAAATGAGTGTTTGAGCTCTGAAAACTGGTTTTTGTTTGGTTTTTTTAAACAACCTGGAAGTCTCCTTTCCACCCTTCCAAGCTGTAATTATACATGAAGAGCTACATTAATGTAATTTACAGAAATAATGACTCATTTATCTCAAACCTATCTTCCATCTGCTCCCGGTCGAACTGCTTCAGGCCGTCTGGCTCCTTTTCTCTTCCAGAACCTGAAGTGAAGTGAAGTCAGATCAGTTGCCGTTGAGTTGTTTTTTCTCTTCGGATGTCATCATGCCCGTCTCATGACCATTCTGCAACACAAAATAATACACAGTATCTTGAAGTGAATATTTCTGTGATATTTCATGTACATTAGTGAAAAACAAACAAACAAGCAAACAAAAAAACATAAATCTATCAGTTTGAATTATTTCATAGTTTTTCTATGAATAGTTTTATTTGTGGTTTTAAATCTGATACAGATTAGATTATTTTTGCAATCTAACTGCAGTCTGAACAGCAAAGTGGTTTAAAATAATAATTAATGCGACGATGACATCACTCTGCATCGACACAGCAACAGGCGAAAGGTTAAATTAGAGGGAGACGCTCCGGGAATACTTCCACTGCTAAACAGCTTGAACTGCTGCCACTGTGGGACACGTTGGTTATTGACCTGCAGTGCATGTGGGTCTGTTCCAAGTGGGGGGGGGGGGTGAAGCGTCATGTTATTCATCTCCTGTACACGAGGAGAACTTCAGGGTTTTAATTACTCTGCTAATGTGAACGGCCACACAAAATATCAGATCTGACAAAACAGAAACAACGGAAATGAACATTAAACACCTGCAGTCTGAACGTAGCCAAAGAGAACTGTGTAGGATTGTTTCACAAACATCTGGAGAAACATCTGTCGGCATCATGATCAGTCCCTTAAAGTTGTCAAATTAATTAACTGTCAGTTAAGAAATAAAAAAGAGACACAAGTTATTACCGTCATGCTAGATTGTTTGTAGATGATTCTATGTATCTGTGGAAGAGCTTCATGTCTGTATCGTCTCAAACGATTCCCTGCAGAAACAACAAACACAAAGATCATCACTAAGACCTCGTCTACATGTTTGCAGGTAGAAGAAAACAGTTTCCATGGTGTTAAGAAGACAGGACTCTATCAGGACTATTTATTATTGCGTTGTACCTCGGCTGCAGTTTTCAGGCCGACCACTAGAGGCCGCTTGTGAGCTAAAATGTTCAGTAATAGTTTTTATTAGTTTGGTCCGAAGCTTCGGGGATGGTGGTGTGTTCTTCTGTGTGTTTTTTATCTTAAGTGTGTGTTCATGAGGCAGAACCACACCCACACATGTATATTCCATATAGTATGTAAACCTTGGAATAAAGGAGCCTGAAGGATTCCCCTGGATTTTTTCTTGCATTTTAACCAATGCACACTCCGCGATCACAACAATACTGAACCAGACCAGCGCAGTAAAGTCCCCATTACACATGGTGAAGGTTTTCAGATGATCTGTGGTGTTTAAGTGTGGACAGAATGACAGACATCTTTGTTTTAGTGATCCAGATCATCCACCACCACCTGAGTGGTTCATGTTTTCATCTTGTTCACATGGCAACGGCAGCATGGTCTGGTGCTAATCATGCTCACATGTCTCCATACTGTGTAAATATACAGTCTCTAACTGGAACAGAGGCGTTACAAGACCAGGTCTAACAGAAGTCTCTGGTTTTTGTGAGTCTTCTGACTGGTAAACGTGGCTTTAGAGATGGAGCCAAATCTCCATCTTTACTTTGGTTCCTGACAGACTTTTTGTTTCTTTAATGTGGACGGAGACGACTCAGCCCTGAATAAGCTGCGTGTTCTGATGCCAACGTGAAGATGTGGGATGAAATCATGGCAGCACCAGTATCCAACTGGACCCCCAGAGGTCTGTTTAACACTGAACTGGGATTCCTCCTCCTGTTTAATGTCATACTGGTGTTCTGTCTCAGGTGTAATTCACTTTGGAGGAAAATGTCTGCTGGACGGCTTTTTCAGAGGATTACAGCAGAGCTCTTTAAGTTTAGTCAATAAAACTGATCTGATGCAGATTTGATCACTTTTTACTCTTTATGTTGATGCTCTTTTTCAGAAAGGTGAAATTATTGATCCGTATCCATCAATTTATTTATTTCTGACTCTTTTATGAATCAAGTTACAGATGAAGAAGCTTTATAAACACGTGTAACTTGGTTCATCAGTTTCACTTCAATACTCTGCTCATGTTCATGTTTTAAAATGTGTTTATTTTGCTTTTCTGCATCATTGATCTGATTTATTTAGGAGTGAAAACAAGAATAACATGTTAAAGTATAAAACTTTCTGTCTGCAGCATGAAGTCTGCAGTAAGAAGGAAACATGATCCAGTGTAAATGTTTACAAATCTAAGTTGTCTAATATCATCCAGTTCTGTAAAATAACACACACGTGTACGTACACATGTGAAGGACGTGTCTGTGGAACATTTTCATGTGAATCACGTGTAAACATGTTCCAGTGTTCATGAAAATATAAATGTTCCAAAACTTCATGTTTGCTCGTGTGTTTCATGTGTTTTTCTGTAAAGGTTGGGAGTATTTTTCATTCCCCGCATCTTATAAAAAATATTTCTGATTTATTCTTTCATCTGTTTATGTTTTGGTTTCAGGTTTGTTAGATGATAAATGAAACAGAAGTCTCAGTTTTTACCTTGATCTGGTAGATTGTCATTGTTCAGTTTAACCCCTTCTTCTCCCTGTTCATCCTTATGGTAAGTAGCTAAAACAAATAAATGACTTGTTAGTTAATCACTGAGTCCCTGCTTATATCATTTGCTTCCTTATGTCTGAAGAAAAAGAATAAAATGAGAATAAAAGAATAAAATGGGTTAAAGAAATATAAAAGCTGCTCCTTATTTCTGAATCACAATTCTGAAGAGATTTTACAAAGAACAATTTTTCTATCAGGAGGATTTTTTGTATCAGATCCATAAAACACAAAACAAATAATTATATAAAATTCAGTTTTTTCTATATATACAGACATAAACAGTACAAGTCATGAGTTTTATCAGTAATTTTTTTCAGGCAAAGTGTATCTAAAGCTTTGATATATTTGATAGATGAGAAATTAAAGTGAGATGTTCTCTGTTATTACCTCTTTGGTTTGGCCCAGCTTTACCTCTTTCTCTTGTTTTACACCACCCTGCAGGAAACAGCAAACACAGATATTCTTTAAGGTCCTGTCCAGATGTAAACGAGGATTTTAACAATCTCAAGTCTTTCTTGTCATTTCTAACTTTAATCCACATGAAAACACAGTTTTGTGAAACTTAAAACAATGTTTGGAAAACAGTTTCAGCTTTCAGATCACCCCCCTGTGATGTTTGGACAGCATGACGGACAGTCCACAGAGTCAGATTGTTTCCTGTTACCTGTGGGATTAGTGTCGTGATATGAGTGTTTAACTTGTTTGATTTGTTCCCATGACAACAGCGGATGTAGCAAATTTTGTCCTGGCGCTAATCATGCTAGCAGGATTTTCCACACATTTATATATTTTACATTCAGGCACAGACTGTAGTGAGGAAAGAAGAGATCACAAAGTCAGATTTAACAGAAGTTGTATTTTGGTCAAACTTTATGAGGCTAAATCTCATTCTTTTGGTTTAAAGCTGGGGTAGGTAATGTTGGGGAGCTAGCAGGATATGAAAGTGGTACACTTTCTTCCTCTTTCTGTTTAGCAGGAGGAGGCAAATAAACCGAGCAGTCAGGAAATCCTTCCTGCATTTTCTTTTTCTGTTTGTTTCCCGAGTTTCTTCTTCACTACTTTGTATTTTCATCCCAACACGCTGTTTATATGCAGGTTGTGGCTATCAGGTATGCGCTGCTGGAGGGGGAGGAGGGGAGCCGGGAGAAGAAGCTACGAAATATAAGAAATGAACAACTTCAATTCGGTTTGAACGTTTGGATTGGTCAGAGTTTTTACAGATTTACAGTAAACTGAGGGGTCTAACTATATTTCTTACTGTTCATGATTACAGAATGTATAGACTACTATCAGGAGGAGGAACCACTTCACCCAGAGTAAAACGTCTCTGAGCAAGATAGTACATAAACTACACATTTAAATCCCGACAAGACTTTAATTGGCTCAATTAAAGAAGTTTTTTTTTTTTTTTAATCAATGCTTGATGTATTAATGTGTGTAACTTGGTTTATTGTAGAGACGATGGTTTCACTGAAACACGCTGATTTTTTTTTTTTTTAGTTTTTCTTGCTTTTCTTCATTTATAATAAATGTCACTTCTTACTAAACTAAAAGACTGCCCTCATGTTGGACTGATCCATGAAAACTTCATGATATTTCTGTATAAACCAGTGAAAACATTCTACATGTGATTAAAGATGTAGATTTAGTTTGTTTTACTTCATCTGAAAGTTCAGAAGGAAAGAATCTGCTGGAAATAAAAAGAGGAGAAAACTGAGACTTACACTTGTAAAGATAAACAGCAACAGCAACAAGGCCAACAAGGACAGGAACACCAAGACCAAGACCGACACCAGGACCAATGGCAAGTGCTGCAAAACAGAGAAATAATATAAATAGTAAAACAAAGGTTAAACTGATTCCATTAAAAACAAAAACATACAAATAAAACTTCAACTTTAAGTCATTATAATCTGATCCATCATTTAACTGGTCACCAGTTTAACATTTATTTGTTTCCTGCTGGTGGAGAGAAAATGTTTTATACTGTAAATAATATACAGTTTATTATTTTATTAACAGTTCTGAGACGTTACTTACCTTCATTATCAGGTTGTTCAGGTGAAGATGTCGGCTGGTGAGCAGCTGCTGGTTAGAGATAAAGAACATGTTTATGGAAAGAACAAATAAAAACAAAAACTAAATTTATACAAAACATGAAATAAAGTCAGAATTTAAAGAAAGAAACAACCAGAAGTTTATCAGCAGAATATTTAGCTGATTTGCAGCAAAGAGAAAAGTTACAGTTTGATGATTTCTAAAAGTTAAAACTTCTAATTATTTTCATTCATTTACACTGAAAATGCAAAAGATGAGCAAAAACTTTAGGACTTAAAAAGATTTTCTATTTTAATTTTTTGCATTTTTAGAAATAAAAATTGTTTCTTCATCGTTCGACACTGTAAGAGAAAATAACACTAAATATTCAGGTTGAATAGAAACATGTTTACATGATGTTCCACACACAGAAAATACAAACTGGATATTTATGTAAATAGTTTATAAAACAATGTTTCATTTAGTTTAATGTCTTCATCAATACTCACCAACTATCAGGTTGATGTTTCCTCTTTTCACCTGACTGTTGAGTTTAGGAACAAAGCAGGTGTAAATTCCTGCATCATCTTTAGTTACTTTCCTCAGTTTGAGAAAAATGTTTCCATGAATCATTTCATCATGAAACAGAGACATTCTGCCTTTAAACTTCTGGTGTTGAACATCTGGATAGTCTCTAGAATTTCTATAAACATGCACCACAATATTATTGTGTCTCCACTCCACTGTCATATTGGACACATCAAACGGAGGTTCCAGGTGACATGGTAGAATCACATCCTGACCCGACTCTGCTGGGATTGGATCATGTGATCCGATCACTTCAGACCTTCCTGGAAAACAAACAACTAAATTTAGACGAGAACTTGAAGTCCAAGACGAGCAGCTGCTACATCAGAGACATGGAAAGGCTGTTTATTAGTTATGTAAACAAACAAACAAATTATGAATTAATGGTTAAATTCTGTTTTTCCTCAAACAGCGAGGATTTAATAACAGCTGACTCTCAAATGAAATCAGGACATTTGATAATTTATAAAAATTCCACATTTTATTGACAGAAATGCATCATATTATTTATAATAATTCATGGACATTATAAATAATACTGTAGCGTTCTCCATATAAATCTCTCTGTAATAAATTAATTAAATCCCATTAATTGGCCTTTTTATCTTCAACACAAACAAGCATAAAGCAGAACATAACCAGAAGAATGAAGCAGCTGCGTGAACATCGCTTCATCTCTTCATTTGGTTTGGAAAGTTTATTTCAGTATGTCCAATAAAATAAAACATAAAGTAACTTAAAAAAAAGAAAGAAACAACAAAACCAGACATACTGGAAAAGGAGTGGGCAGAAGTAAAATAAACAACTTATTAAACCCCACCCTTTGCCATCAGTGTTTACCGAGTATTCATAAACACATTCATACATGTTAAATAATATTTCAACATTTTAACTGTTCTTTACATCTGTACATAAAGAAAGAGACAAATAAACAAACAACAACAAAAATATATCCAGCATCGTCAGTGATCTTTGCTGAATATTAACTCTCTTCTGCAGCCATGTACCTGGCAAATATTTTGTTTTTAGAGGTTTTTTTTTAACAAGTGAAACTTGTTCAGTTAAACCACTACCGTGCAGCAAAAACAAACTTTCTCTGTTAAAATGGGCCTGATGTCACCTGTTGTATCGGTTTTGTGATGAGAGGAACGGCAGCAGATTGGAGACGCTGATAGATACGCTTTTACCAGGCATGCGCAGTTGAGTCCATTTCTGTCAGACTGTGGTGTTGTACAACATGGTGTGGACCAGCGTGGGTATCTCTCCATTTATACACAGTCTGTGGTGGTTACCAAAGAAATGGAGAAACTCGGCTACGTTGTGATGCTTTTCACATAAATGTGAGAAAGATATAAGAATGGTTCATACGGGGAATAAATCAAGCCCAAATAAGAAACCAGTGTTTTGAAAACAAGCCGAAAAAACAGCAACCCGCGACTGATGATATTTACAGCGACTTTACCAAAAAACAGCCCAAACTTGCTTATAATAAGAAGACCTGGCAACACTGCTGGTAACTGTGGCTCAAAAAACAGAAAAAGATGAAAACGTCCTCTCTGAGGCCGGAAGCAGACATTTAAAATAATAGCCTTTTATACATCATTATTATTATATTATTTATGTCGTTGTTGTTGTTAATATTATAGAAAATCAGTGTTTTATTGTGTTAAAATCAAGGGCTTATTATAATGAATGACACTGTTTCTGCAGTCATTTTGTTGACAGGCTGTAATGATGCAACAAACTGCAGCAACATTGACAGAATGAACTTGTGACTGTACAAAGTTATTTTCAAAAGGCTCATAGATAATTTCATGAAGATCATGATGTTATTTCCAGGTAAAAACCGCAGCCATCTTGCCTGTAGAAAAATGTCTGATCTCCCTCCCTCTTCCTGGAGACCTGCTGCACTGATGTGATGTTCCTGATTCTCAACAAACACGACTCTTATGTGACCAGACCACCTATCCTTTTTGTCACTTTCTCATTTGTCCCTGTCCAGAAGCAGATCCGCCCAAAGAGACGGCAGCTGCAAATATTGACATAAACTTCTCAGGTTACGATCCTGTGTTTCCTGTTTCTTCCTGAAGAAGCCATGAGAGAAATGTTGGAGAAGTCGAAACAACAAAAACTGAACCAGTTTATTTATCTTGTTACAGAAACTACATTTCTGCTGTTTGCAGCAGCATTTTGAGGAAAAGCTACTTATATATTTAATATGTTCTGCTTGTTACTTTTACAGAAAGCAGAAATAAAATATGAACCCAACGATCGTCTCTGACGACTGAAATAAAGTTTCATTGTAAAGATTTCTGTGTATTTATTTATCCTGTTGCTGTTTATTTAACATATCTTGGAGCCAAAAGGAAAGGTGGAGAAAACACGTGACCAGGTTTCCTTACCTGTAACTTGTTTGAAGAGTAACAGAAGAATGGTTATTACTGCTGTGGTACAAAGACGCTCCATAATCTTCATCATAGAATCGCAAAAGAAACAGATTTACAATCCGCCCTGTGTGTTTTTAAGTAATTATTTTAAAGAAATGCAGCTTGTCTCCTTCCAGTTCACTTCGCCGCCCGACAGACTTCAGCTCCAAAACCTTTTGAGTTTCCCGCGGTTGGCCTCTCGCTTTTAACGGAGCAAGCCTCGCTAAATGACGTCATCGCCTAACTTGCATAATAGTCATTTGCATGTTATATAATGGACCTTGTAGGAGAGAGGAATAATGTTGTGGAAGAAACAAAAGGTCAGTCAAAACCACCCTAAATATGTTTAGTACTATGAATAAACTTTCTCAAATGGCTATTGTTTTTATTTAGTTGTTTTTTCTTTACTACTGAAACAGGCTATCCCTTTGAAAAATAATTTTGAATACCATTAAACCCACATTGTATAAATCTGCATGTCCAACCCTCCTCCTTTGTCTGGGCTTGGGACTGCCACAGTGACCCAAAAAAGACATTCTGACAGGGTTGAAGTGAAAAAAGAAAAAAAGGACCAGTCTGAAAAAAAAAAGAAGCAACGTTTATTTCTTTTTCTTTTCTTTTCTTTTTTATTACAAAACTCGCTAAATATGCTAAAGTAGGCTTTTGGAATTATTTTATGTTGGCCTTGATAGTTTTTATGCCAAACAACTTGTTAAGTATGCTAGCACGTTTCTCTCATTCGCCTGTCATAAGTCAGCTGATCTGAACCATCTGATTAACATGTTGCTATGGTAACGCCCGTAACGGAACGATCAGACAGTAAGTTAACTTGTCCATCTATCAGTGACCACGTATAGATTATATGAATGTGTCATCCCACTCCTCTCCTCTTACGGCATGCAGATGAAGTGACACAGGTGTTATTTTATGTAAAGTTCAATGTTACACACTCTACACACAGAAATCTTCTTTATGGTTAATAATTTACACAATAGCTAAATATTGTGTAAATAATACAACACAACACACCCCTCGCGTGCTCATGGTGTATCTGCCTGTAGAAAACAGAGACAATAATCGTATCTTGGGGTTGATGGGAGGACCGTGGCCTGTCTGGGCCCGAAGCGGCCTGACTGGCCTTGCCTTTTGAAAACAAAGAACACAGCGGGAAGATGAGGAACTCGTATAAATGGCTGGTGTGTTTATCTGAAAATGACATGATGATGAAATTATTTATGAACCTTTTAAAATGACCTTGTAGAGTCACAAGTTAATTCTGTAAATGTTGCTGCAGTTTGTTGCATCAGTCAGTCATAATTATGACAGACATGAAATGCGGAACAACCTGTCAACGATTCACTCATTAAAATAAGCCCTGTTTTTTAACACCTAACACAACGAAATACTGCATGTGTGATGATAATAATAATAATAATAATAATAATAATAATAATAATAATAATTATAATAACTGAACTTTATTCATCTCACACTGGAGAAATTCCATTCCTTAAAGAGTAGAAATGGGACACACACACACATACCTCTGTGTGTGTCCAGACATGTCTGGACACACACAGAGGTATGTGTGTGTGTCTGGACACAAAAGTGAAGGCGGTGAGAAATGGTGAGTGTGTCTGTCTACGTTCCTGAACCAAGAAAAACATCTGAGTTCAAAGCATTCTGGGGGGAATCGCGTCCATTGGCCGAGGAACATGGTTGGGCCATTTCCTTGAAAATCGTGGAGTTGAAGTTGTTGGTTGTACCTGAATGTTTTATTAGTATGCAATTATTATTATTATTTATTATTATTATTACTATTATTCTTATTATGATTGTTGAGGGAGTTGCAGTTCATCCGTAGTTTTTTATAATTAAATGGATATTCAAACAAAATACTATTTCGACAAGGTCAATGTAATTAATAGGCTATAATAATAATAAATAAATAATAATAATAATAATAATAATAATAATAATAATAATAATAATTATTATTATTATTATTATTATTATTATTATTATTATTATTATTATTATTATTATGGGGGTTGCATTTATCTGTATTTTTAAAAAAAAATATATATAATTAAATGGATATTCAAACAAAAACAACAAAATACAATTCCTAAAAGGCTAATGTAATTGAGGTCAATTCAGAGCAATTTTCCTTATAAACTGAGGCGCAGCTGTCTTTCCAAAAATAACCAGCAGATGGAAGCATCTCATCTTCAGGCAACCCGGTCTCACTCCAAATGAAGTTATAGGTTATGAAAAAGGGAGGCATACTGGATTTACAGCCTCAATGGCACCAGATATCCAGGTCTAAATGAGGACTTAGATTTAACTTTATTTTTGTAGTTTTTATCTTCTCATATTATTCCTTTAAATTTCTGCATTCATTTGCATGTTTTGTCTGTAGATTATTGTCTCCCTTTGTACATTTATGGCAGGGTCTTCACAGAGATTAAGGCAGCTTTTTTAAATTCAATTTTCAATTCAATTAACTTTATTTATATAGCGTCAAATCACGGCAATGCCATCTCAAGACACTTTACAGACAGAGAGGAAAACATGATGAAAGCCAATTCATAACAGCCTATATAAGGAAACCAACAGATTGAGTTGAGTCCAACTCAATCTCCCATCCTGAGCAAGCACACTGGCAACAGTGGGAAGGAAAAAACTCCCTTTTAACAGGAAGGAAACCTCCGGCAGAACCCGGCTCAGGACAGGCAGCCATCTGCCTCTGCTGTGTGGGGGGAAGAGGACAGAAAGACAACAGACAACAGGAACTGCTACTCCCGGCCAGGGAGACCTGCTGAGACAGGAGATATAACACTAACTGGGAGCTTATTCCATAAGAGAGGGGCCTGATAACCAAAGGCTCTGCCTCCTGCTCGGCTCTTTGAGACTCTAGGAACCACAAGTAAGCCTGCAGTCTGCGAATGAAGTACTCTGCTTGGTATATAAGGAACTATGAGGTCTTTGATATATAGTGGTGCCTGGTTGTGGAGGGCTTTATATGTAATGAGAAGGATTTTAAATTCTATTCTAGATTCAACAGGCAGCCAATGAAGAGAGGCTAAAACTGGAGAAATATGATCTCTCATGCTGGTTCTGGTCAGGACTCTGGCTGCAGAATTCTGGATCAGCTGAAGGCTTTTCAGGGCATATTTAGGACAGCCCAGTAATAGAGAGTTACAGTAATCTAGTCTCGAAGTAACAAAAGCGTGAACCAGTTTTTCTGCATCACTCCGAGACAGAATGTCCCTAATTTTGGCTATATTACGTAGATGAAAGAAGGCTGTTTTAGTAACCTGCTTAATATGTGGGCCAAAGGACAGGTCAGGGTCAAATATTACTCCAAGGTTTCTCACTGTAGCACTGGAAGCTAAAGTAATGCCATCCAGGTTCATTACAAAACTGGAAAATTTAGCTCTGAGTTTTTCAGATCCAACGAGAATTACTTCAGTCTTATCTGAGTTTAAGAGGAGAAAATTTCTAGACATCCAAGTCTTTATGTCTATGAGACAATTTTGTAGCCTATTGGGATGATTTGTTTCATCTGGTTTAAGGGATAAGTATAGTTGAGTATCATCTGCATAACAACGAAAGTTTATTCCATGCTGTCTAATAATTTTGCCTAAAGGGAGCATATATAGCGTGAAGAGTATTGGTCCAAGTACAGAACCTTGAGGAACTCCATGACTTACTGTAGTTTGGGGGGAGGACTTGTCATTTACATGAACAAACTGAAGTCTATCAGATAAATATGATTTAAACCAGCTTAACGCTGTACCTGTAATTCCAACCACCTGTTCTAGTCTCTGTAACAGACTGTATCAAATGCAGCACTAAGATCAAGCAAGATAAGTACGGACAGAAGTCCTTTGTCTGAGGTCATAAGAAGGTCATTAGTAACTTTCACCAATGCCATCTCAGTGCTATGATGAGCTCTAAATCCTGACTGGACCTCTTCAAATAAATTATTTCTGCTCAGGTGGGCATGTAGCTGAGCGGAAACTATTTTCTCCAGAATTTTGGACATAAACGGGAGGTTAGATATAGGTCTATAATTTGCTATCACCTCTGGATCCAGAGATTGCTTTTTAAGTAAAGGCTTGATTACAGCAGTTTTAAATGATTGTGGTACATATCCGGTCACTAAAGACATATTGATAAGATTTAGTAGGGATGTATTAATTAAAGGGAAAATGTCCTTAAATAGGCTCGTTGGGAGAGGGTCTAAGATACAGGTGGATGGTTTAGATGAAGCTATTATTTTAGTTAATTCAGAGGGTTGGACAGGACAGAAACTTTTTAGACAGATCCTGGTTCTAAGGATGCTTCGGAGACCACAACAGGCTCAACATTATAGGTAGAAGGAAGAGTATTGTGAATTTGATCTCTAATAGTGTCAATTTTATTCCTGAAAAAATACATGAAATCATCACAGCTAAGTGAGAAAGGAATACATGGCTCCACAGCGCTCCGGCTCCTGGTTTTGACTGTATTTATTCCAATACATGTCTATCCATGTGCCTCTGGAGGCCAGGGGAATTGTTGCTTGTGTATCTTGTGTAGTATTTATTGCATGATGCGCCTAAAGCCCAAGAATATAGTGCTACATGGAGTCAACTGTGCACAGCTGTGATAATTATTATTACTCTGACTATTTGTGTCACTTTACACTCTGAGGAAGTCGATATACGCATTGGTGTTTTTTTATGATTCTTGCCCATTTTTTATTAAAGGCCTGTTATTTCTAACCACTTTGAATGCTTGCACCTGGATCTTCTTTTTAACCAGTCTTCTTTGGATCAGAGTCCTCTCCTCCTGCTTAAGTTATAGGTTACTTGCGTTTGACCACTTTGCAAAAGGTAGCTATTTCACAATAAGTTGTTCATAATGTTTCCTATTGCTCTGTGATGGACTGGCCACATGTCCAGGGTGTACCTGCCTCTCATCCAATGATTGCCCGGATAGACTGCATTCTTCCGACACCCTACATTGAATTAAGCAGTTAAAATAATTAATGGATGGATGGATTTTAGTGTGATCGTTGCTAAGGTGGTTGCTATGGATGCTGCAACTGCATGTTGTTATCCAATCCTTTTTTCTACTTTCTGCTGTAAATAAACTGCATTCCATTTCTACATTATTAAAAAAGAAAATATGAACATTTTATGAACTGTTTCATGTTCTTACAATGAAATATACGAGGTTATAACGTCATAAATTCAAAATTGTATCTCCTATCTTTGGCAACATTTTATTTCTCTTATATTTTCTTTGAATGGTGTTATAATCTTGGATAAAGTTTTTTTTAAACATAATTTGCCGTATAAAGACGTGCAGTAAACTGAACACCAACTTATTCAGAGCTTTTTCTTTTGTTGTTTTCTGCATAACACAGTAAAACTAACAGACAGTGTAGGACAGAAGTTTGTCTAATTTATATCAAACATTTGTTTCTTCTTCAGCTGGAACTGAGATAAATTGCTCCTCTGAGCCGGTGGCATCATTCTGCGGCTCCACCGTTGTTCTGCCGTGTCGCCTCGACCCCCAGCAGGATGCAACACACACCACAGTGAAATGGACTCAGCAGGACGATGTCGTACACATTTATAAAGATGGAGAAGACGTTATCGGAGAACAAAAGGAGATGTTTAAAGGACGCACATTTCTGTTCTCAGAAGGTCTCAGAAAAGGAAATCTGTCTCTGGAACTTTCCTCTTTAAAACTCTCCGACTCTGGAAGATACAAGTGTTCCTTTCAGGACGGATCAGAGGAGAAGAGTTGTTATGTTGCTCTCATTGTTGGTGAGTTTTTAAACTATTCTCCATATCATGAAAATTGCAAAATTGTTGTAACCTCAGTGAAACATGTCATCAGGTACCCAATTAATTCTTAAAAGTAGCTTGTACATAGTAGTAGTACATAGTATGCACAGCTTAAAGGATATACAGACATGGACAAGATTGCTGATACCCTTCAGTCAATGACAGAAAAACTCACAAAGGTCACAGAAATGATTAAAATAACTTAATTCTGATACAAGTGATAATAAATAAAAATTCTATTAAATTCAACCAATGAAAGTCAGACATTACTTTTCAACCAAACTTCAACAGGATTATACAAAAAAACAAAAACCAAACAAACAAACAAACAAAAAAAACTCATGAAACAGGCCTGGACAAAAATGATGGAACTTAATACTTTGTTGCGCAACCTTTTGAGGCAATCAGTGCAATCAA